>NC_136731.1:22230020-22747520 GCF_936440315.1 Barbus barbus | reverse complement strand
CATGTTTGATCAGTTTAAGCGTTTCTATCTTTTTTACTCCGATACAGCGGTAGCTGGATCACATGCCATCAGTTCTATTACTTCTGTGATGCATAAGTGGAGTTTATGCACGAGGGCGCCCTCTGGATTCCAGTATGAATAAAACAGACATTACATTGCATGTACACTCACATGAGTTGAATTAATGTGAACAGATAGCATGGAAATGCATAGGTTTATCAGTTACTGTTAAAATCAATTTCCCTATGGAGAAAATGAATGGAGCTCATGTCTTCTTTAGAAAATGTGGAAATGTAGTAAAGATCCCGCACAGTCATTGTGCTGAAGTGTTGTGTAACAGGTCCAGGCTGTTGTCTTGCATATGACAGTGATTTAAACACTTGAACAGTGTTTAAGGGTCACAAATCAAAGCCAGACAATCCCAGCGCCAATTAAGGATGGGAACGAGGCTGTTTCTAAGTATTCCACTGCTTGTTCAGTTTGCTGTTTTATGAACATTCGGTAGATTGTGAAATCCCCGGACATCTTGAGAACAGCTTCAGATGATCATGTAATTCCTCCATATGAGTAACAGCTGGAGAAAGGGCTACTCTGGAAAAAAAAAGGGGCAAATAACAGCCCTAAAATCGTCAAATATTTATGAGGCGCTGTGGAAGATCCATACAGTGGATCTGCTAGATTAGTGACTGGATCAGTATTCACAATGCTTTCTTCTGCATGTAACTTTTCCAAGAGCTCCCTGAAGGAAAAACTGAAAGGGAAAGGAAAGATGTAAGGAGTCCAAATGCCTTCTCGGATTGCTGAATCTGACAATGAGTATGAAGAAAATTTACCTACATTTCACTGCTGGTTATACTCTGTATAATTGTGTATGTGACAAATAAAACTCTTGAAAATGTTAAAAGGCCAACAAAAATAAGCAAGCACTTACTCTGGTGGGGAATTAAATATATATTTCAGAACAGTATTCTTACAAAAAACCTCCTACGTTTATTTCTGAATTTTTATTCTAAAATAAAAAGATAAAACTATAAGCAATAACTAAGCAAACAACCAAATAAAATTAAACAATAAACATATATATATATATATAAAACAACAAATAAATAAAACAACAAATAAATAAAACACAAATAAACTAATAAATGCTTGATTTTTGCTAAGTTTTCCAGATTAGTGCCATCTAATTTCTGAAGTGCATACTTAATGTTTTGTTCATTTGAATGATATCCATGTGCAGAACGTTATAATATAAATTTTTATTTGTTTTAATTACTTTTTTATTAATTATATCTGTGAAACATTCCATGCTTGTTACATTTGGATTCTTATTACAAAGTCTATATGTGTTTCTGTCAGTTTCTTCTTTCTCATTTCACTCTGTGTGGACCAGCAGTCAGTGTGATTCACACAAACCCTCTTCAAATGCTGTGAGTTTAAGGTTTCTACCCCTTTCTAGGACCCCTTTCTTTATGGCTCAGGACTCTCATATCACCTCAAACACACACATGACTCCTCTGCTTCCAAAGACAGCCTCTATTTCCTGCCTGAAGGGTTTTATAATGTCTTCGCGCTTCCTAACGTGCTTCTATTAAATACTAACTGTCCTGAAGATACTGCTTGAGGTCATGTGACAACGGGGTTAGTTGTCACATGTAGAAGTGGAAACCAGAAACATGAAAAGAGTATTTAAAGGGGTCATCGGATGCAAAATCCACTTTACAAGTTGTTTGAACATAAACGTGTGTTGGAAGTGTGTGTACACATCCGTCCTATAATGATAAAAATCCACCCAATGTTTTTTTTTAAATCCCTGTTTTAAAATCCCCTTACTCAAATCAGGCTGTACTGAGGCTCCTGTCAGAATGACGTAGTTCTGCACAGACCGCTCCCACGAGAGTTTATTGACATTAAGACAGTCTTACCTTAGACCCGCCCTGAGTGAGCTGAGAGCTGTCCGCCTCCGGTGCAGGGGAAGACAAGATGTCTCCGATTAAGCGATTGAGGTGCTTTGTTGTTGGATGTAATAATGAATATAGCAGTCTTCAGTTACTCCCAACATCTGAGTCGCTGAAGACACAGAGGATTAACGTTACTTTCGTTTTGAAGGGAATGGACCGATCCCCGATCTACATAAATGCATCTATGTTCGCCCGAATCATTTGTGATCCACCTTTATCTGCAGAAGAAGTGAGTATAAGGGTTTCTATGAATCTTTGCAAATCACCTTTCCTAATAATGTGCTAGTTAGCCAGTTTCGCGGCTGAAGTTTAGTAGGCTCCATAGATATATATACCTAGATGCCTCATTATGGACTGTTTCTATGGGCCGCGATACATAAGCCTAACCAGCATTTAAAGCAACATGGACTAGATCAGCGTGCTGAAAACAGAGTTGATTTTGACAGGGTAAATAAGGTGTTTTTTTACACTACCATTGAGAAATTTTAACCAAAGCTTGTTATAGACTTTCCATTAAGACCCTAAAGAATCATATCAACTTGCGTAAAATGGGCATCCGATGACCTCTTTAAGACAAGGTATTTTTTGTAAATTGTTGGTGGCCTCATTTTTGTTGGGGCAAGTCGTCACATGTGTCTGATTGTAATTTCTGTTATAGTGTGACAATATGCCCCACTATTAAGGCATAGTATATGCAGCTAACTGCAAATATACTTACTTACTTACTTTTACTTTTGTCATTTAGCAGACGCTTTTGTCCAAAGCGACTTACAAATAAGAAAAAGTAACTAAAACTAAAAAGTTACAACTCTATAAATACTATCTACCCACATATTTAAGAAAATAAAGAAATTAAATCAAATTAACACATGCATATAACAACAACATTTCAATAATAAACATATCAATGAAAAAATTAAATAAAAAGCTACTACTATCCCTTGCCGGTGTCCCTGCCCGGTGGAGTCGCACGGTAGAGTCGATGGTCTTTACACTCTTTGGTCTTCACACTAAGAGGGCTTCACACGACGACTGCCGCGACCGCTGCCGCGGTATAATAACCTTTATTATACCAATCTAACAAATGATCGTTTCAATTCAGCTGGACCCACTTTCCTGTTTATCAACTACAAATGGCCAAGCAAGTGCACACACTGAAAAGATACGCGATACAGTACGAGACCAAACGCGATTTCAGCAACTCTCATCCTAGTAAACAAAATAAGCGTTTCCTAGCAACGGCAAATGCGCTAAACACTGAGACAAGTAAATACACTTACGAGCTGATTTTAAACTTCCGCTGATAGACTGCTTCTCTTAAAGACCACTTCATTACACTGCCTTCTGCTGGCGCTTGAACCCACTTTCCTGTTTATCAACTACAAATGGCCAAGCAAGTGCACACACTGACAAGATACACGATACAGTACGAGACCTATATAATATATAATATATAAATATAAGTTGAAAACATGCCAATCAGCCCGAATTGTACAATAATGTCAATAAGAATTCATTTTTAAAAATTTAATAAAAATAGTTTTATATAGCAAGGATGCATTAAACTGATCAAAAGTGACAGTTAAGACATTTATAATGTTACAAAAGATTTCTTTTTCAAATAAATACTGTTCGATTAACCTTTCTATTCAGCAAACAATCTTGAAAAGCAAATGCATCACAGTTTCCACAAAAATAATAAGCAGGACAACTGTTTTCAACATTGATAATCATAAGAAATGTATCTTGAGCAGCAATTCCATATATTAGAGGGATTTCTGAAGGATCATGTGACTGGAGTAACGATGATGAAAATTCAGCTTTGACCACAGGAATAAATTACATTTTAAAATATATCTAAATAGAAAATAGTTGTTTTAAATTGTAATAATATAATAATAATAACAATATTACTGTTATACTGTATTATTGATCAAACAAATACAGACTGATGGAGCGTAAGAGACTTCTTTCAAAAACATTAAAAATGATACCAACACCAAACTTTTAAATGATCATGTAGGTGATGCACAAAAATTAAAATAGTATATGATAAATGAAGAGATGAAGAGCCTCAAAACTGACCCCAGATCCGAATCATTTATGACTCAAGAGTTTCACAAGACAAACAGGGCAACTATTCAAAAACCTGTTGTATCCAAGATCAACACACAAAGACGGATAATTTGTGTTAGCGGCACCAAACCTGGAACCCTGAGCAATGTTCTGATGGGAGTATGGTTTCATGAGTCATCACTTTCCTACAGTCTAGTACCGACGTCTGGAGAAAGTCAATGGATGGTTTCAATACAAGCAACTGTTAAACACTGAGGGGAATCATCAAGTCCAATGATAGGTCTGTATGGGCAAAAATATCAGCCAATATGAGGCCACTGTACAGGAAGACGTCCCACATACACATGGTTTAACACAATTAGAGTGGTTCTGGAACATTAGAATATGGCTTTTCCCAATCCCCAAATCCAAAAACTATTATTACTGGACATTTTGGAGAAGAACATTTCCATGTCCTTTGAATAAGGAGGTTCTTCTTAAAACTGGAAAATATCCCTCTACACGGTTCAGTTAAATAGTCAAACTTTGAGATGATCAGAATGTATATTATGAAAACAAATGTTGGAATTAGAACCAAAACAGTCTGTACAGCTTGATGAGAACATGTTAAAGTTCCATACGGAAGTTTCATTCTTCAGTTCTGTTCTTAGAATAACACAGAATCCTAAGCATTGATTTGAAGGACCTAAACATTAAGAACTTTTTAATATTAAGAACTTGTTAATATCCAACGCACCATAAAGCAGCACCCATATGAGTGATTTAAATGCCATGAAGAACATCTTCAGGTCATACATCACTCCAAAATCAAAAGAAAAGGTAGGATTTTGGGGTGAAATGAGACAATTTTACTACATCCTACTTTCATCATCCAAGGTTTCTTTTCGCATTTTATTCGACTTGGGTCAGATTGCCAAAAATGAATCTAAATCTATGAGTAAAGTCAAGTGCTTCACCAGCGAAGGCTCAGATTTGCAGACGTTGTCCCGTTTAGCTCTGCTCTGTTCATCTTCTGATGGATATCAGAAATGGTCTCTCCATTTTAACCTTTTGGGCTGCTGCGATGTTAACAGTTTTAATGTCACGTCTTTCCCACTCCACTTCATCTTGTTGAAACAGCAGTGAGTTATGCAAACCCATATGGAAGTGGGCTTTAAGTGGGAACAGATGCTGGATGTATGCATTAGGCTCAAAAAAGACAAATATCATTTTTAAGATCTTATACAAATATTGCATTAACAGACTCATGATGGAATTTTTTGCAATGTAATATCTCCAAACATGATCTGCACTTGCTTACAGATGTTAAAAATCACACTCTTAATGGCTAAACAAACCCCTGACCCTTAGTATTATACACTTCAGCAATTAACCTGTCCAGAAATGTTTGTGTTACAGACATAATTAATCCCTCAAACCATGCGTCTTGTTGAGGAGAGATGTGCTAGCACTTCTATATGTCATCAGACTAAGCCTGGAAAAACAACACAATGGGTCAAAAACTGACTCTGAGACTTAGTGTGGGCACTTTTGACTTGAAAAAATAAACATCCACTTAGCAACCACCCAGAACACCCTAAGAACAATCCACAACAGAACATCCTAACAACCATTCATAGCAACCACATACGGCAGCAATGTGCTAAAATCTGAGAATGTAAATGTGTTATTAATGCAAACCAAAAACTAATTCACTTCAAGTAAAATTAGTATGATATAAGCTGAAATGATATGTATTGTGAAAAGCGTTATACAAAATAAACTTTAATTGAAATGAACATATGGTGCTGATTTTTCAGGAATAAAAATTGAAAACAATAGTGGAATAAATGCTGAAGAAATTCCTGGACAGGATCTTTTATCCTTTCAAAATGCCAAAATGCAGAGATTCATTTTCTTGAATGAGTAAACCATGGGAAACACGCTAATGTACTGGGGACGCTCATTTACTACAAAACAAATACAGCGTCACATCTTGGACACCAACCAACCATGACAACAAGCCAACAAGATCATATCGGAGTTACTCACTTAACTCATTATTGTTTTAAACTCAAATTAACCCATTAATCCATAATAACTGCAGCATATATGATGACCACACATACAAACTAACCGATAACCCCTACATAAACAGTCTGTGAGGATCTGTGAGAACTAGATATAACTCTGATGATATCACTCAAGCCAGCTGTCCTGGAACATCCAGATGTTCAATATATTCCATGATGCAGAGACATTCATTTATAGATTAGTTGAGGGAGAAGGGCCAACAAATTGGGTTAATTGAAAGGTTCTGCACTCTTACAACAAAGGTTCCAAAAGTGATGTAATAGAAGAACCATTTTGAATTCCCCAAAGTGAACAGTTCTTAAAGGGATAGCTGACCCAAAAATGAAAATTTATTGTTAATTTACTCACCCTCAGGCCATCCAAGAAGTAGTTTTTTTTTCTTCAATAGAGCATTAAAAAGATTTTTAGCTGAACCCACCATGGTCTTTGGTGATTCATAAAATGCAAGTCAGCAGCTACACGCTTTTGAGAATAAAAAATATCAAGGAACTTAAAATTAATACCCATGGTCTTATGAAGCGAAATAATTAGTTTAGTAACAAATTAGTTTGTGCAAGAAAATTTAACATTATTTTCAACATTATTACCTGTAATCTAGAGCCTTTCGGACAATTCATTTCTGGTTCAAATAACTGATTCACCAGTAGGCTTGCTGCGATAGACGGTGTTGGCGGTGATACCGGTGTTAAGCCGCAACACCGGTTACTTCACTTGCCCACCGCGGCACCGTCCCTCACCGTAATTTTGATTTTTTTTATAGTAATAAAAATCATTTAGTTCAGTTAGAGAACAGACACTACAATTAAAACTGAACACGGCTGCTCAATGCAACACAGAGCGAATGACAGTCGCGCATCACAGATCAGATTTCACTGAACACGTGAGGAGAGTGAGCCGAGGTGACTGACAGAAGAGTGAGGTGAGACAGACAAGACGATGGCAGAAGAATTTCAAAACGAAATGTAAAAGTGCCTGTTTAAAAAATTATTTAAGCCTGTTGACCTGCCATTTATCTAAGGTGATATTGGAAGGTTTTTTTAACATTCGTTTCTCATTTATTTGGTTCCACAGTATTTGCTAGTTTTTATTTTATTTAAACTGTGATTTTTCCCCCAAGTGAAAGTAAAATGCGCACGGTGCTTTTACAAGCAAAAAAACACAGTGGGGAAAAAAAAGTGGGAAAACACAAACAAACTAAAAACAAACAACTGTTTGATGCCGAATTGCCGCAAATTCGAGGAAAAGAGGGAAAACTCAAACGACCCCACCACCACCACGGTAATAGCGGTATTACCGGTGTTGTCACACGTTGATTAACCGGTGGGAAAATTTCCTCACCGTCACAACCCTATTCACCAGTTTGTTTACATAATCACGCAATGATGCAACATATACGCAACTATTAAAGCTGCCAATAAGGATATGAAAAGTGGTGTGTGTTCGAGCCGCAAACTGTTTCAGACGGTTTGGTCCGATTTGGTGAACTGCTTCATCCAGTTCACTACAAAGAACCGGCTCAAAAGAACGATTCGTTTACGAACTGGACATCAATCTGGACTGTTTGCCTGAGACTCGGGATTACAGGGAATAATATTCAGTTTCTTGCACAGACCGACTGTTTCACTTTATAAGACAATCATTAGCAACAGGAATTAATTTTTTGCTGCTTGATATGCATTTTTACTCCCAAAACTGGCAGCTGCTGACTTGCATTTTATTAATCACCAAGCACCTGTTTCAGCTAAAAAATCTTCTTTACTGTTCTACTCGAGACAAAAAGTTATCTACATCTTGGATGACCTGACGGTGAGTAAATTAACAGCAAATTTTAATTTTTGAGTAAACTTTCACTTTAAAAGAACCAAGAGAGAAGAACATTTGCATCATCTGAAGGATCTTTCACTACAAGGTTTTACTGATGTTAAAGATTCTTCATGGAACAACAGAAGCCCCTAAAAACATTATTTTAAGAGCATTGACAGATAGTGAATGGATCCATACCTTTTTAGGAGCTCGTGTCGGAGGTTTCCTAATGGGTTTGGAGATCTCAGGTCGTTTGGACACCGAGCCATTGCCCTGTTTACTGGTGGATGGTGAAGGTGAAGGGGTCATAGCTGCAGGGCTCATCCGGATGGCCATTTCCTCCGTGCAGGTGAGACGCAGGCTGCGAAAGTACTCGTCAGTCTCTCGGTCAACCACCAGCAGTCTGGTCTCATGTTCCACGGCTTTGATCCGCTGCACCACCTGAGTGTAAGAGAAAGCAAAACTATAGGATGAGCTGTAAGAGATGTGCTTTCCACTACACTGCATACTACAACATGACTTCAACATATGCATCACATCAGGCGCGCAGATGGCACTAGGGACGGGAGGGACATGACCCCCCCAGATTCATAGTGACGCGATCCGTCCCCCTCACTGTCTCTACGAAAGCCAACATCAGTATACGGAGGATTAATCAAGGTTTCCGCTATGGATATTAGCCTAAGTAGTGGCGGCCAGGCCACATGCACTAAGCCATTTTTGAAAAACGCTTTTGACCGCAGTGTCTGACCGAGTCCGTGTAACCAATCAGCAGTAAGGGGGCGTGTCTTGTACTGATAGAGAGAAGAGAGCGCTCTATTTGAGTGCACAGGAGTCAGGACGTATATTAGCAGATCGACTATAGATAGAGAGAGATGGCAGATAAAAAAAAGAGGAAAATATCATAGAAACAAAACATTAAAAAGAAGGGTTACGATCAGGCAAGAGGTAGGACCCGTGTAAATATAGATCGGAGCAGCTTTCCAGCGGTGGACAGAAACTCAAGGAGTAGGAAGGGCTCGAATTGGACACCGAGGTTGTGTTGTTTCTTTTTGATAGGTGAGTAACGTTGATTTTGCTTTGTCTCACACAACTTATCCTTGTTGGCTTTTGCTTGAATATGCTTTTGTGTCATCTTTGCTTGTTTCTGCGATTGTCGTTGCCATGGTTGTGTATGTAGGCTAGGCCTTCATGTGGATGCTGAGATTTTTTTTAGTTTCACTTTTGATTCGCAATCGCACATACTCGATATGTTTATACTATGGAGCAGCAGTCCTAAGCCAGTACTATGAAGCTAGATTCACACTTGCCCCCCCCGACAACTGGAGTGCTGACAGCTTGGTCCCCCCCAGTTAAAAAATCCCATCTGCGCCCCTGCATCACGTTAGTATGTCTGAGCAGAAAGACAGATATGGCCACAAGGTCTCCTGCTGTAATGCTGTAAAGCCTCCAGCTGCTGTCACAGCTTCAACACTCTATTAGTGTCAGTGCAATTAAAGATATGCATGGAATTTCATTGTGTATTCACAAGAACATTTTCCACTTAAGTCAGAGTTTCACCACAAGTTTCTGTGGAAGCTTGTTTCCACTATGGAATAAACATTTTTTTTTGTCTGAATTTCAAGATATAGATTTGCAATTGTGAGAAAAAAGTAATAATTGCAAGATAAAAAGTCGCAATGACCTTTTTTCTTTTTGAAACAAGAAAAAGGAATGGAGATGAAAAAAGAAGAAAAGTTTGAAATGTGAGATGTAAAGTTAGAATTCTGAGATGTAAACTTGAAATTGCAAGAAAATTCTGAATACTGACTTTTCATCTCACAAATCTGATTTTTTTTCTAAAAAAAAAAAAAAAAGTCAATTACCATTTTTTTAATTCTGTGGTGGTAAAGGGCTTCCTTGGCTTAGGGTTCTTATATGCAATACTCTTTTTTTCCATGTGAAGTTGTTTCCAATGCCAAAACCTTCATAACTCAAACAAACGAATATCAGATGTTTCAAAGACACCCACTGCGGTTGGACACACTGACACATTTGAATATCTGTTTTATACAATTAGAATAACAGTAGTCATTGCAACTATGAAGTAACACAAATAGCAAAACACAAATGAAAACTTTATATATGAGCTTCTCTGTCTAGATCCCAACTATGCTCAATCTAGTCATTAATCAAACAACTTTACTAGGTACAGCCTGAGATTCTTTTAAACACTGCTGAGGGAGTTTTTATTGAGGCTGTTTCTTTCCCCTTCGGTATTGACTTTTGCATGAAATTTTACTTTTATACAGATATCTGTACATAGTAACAGTTTATATTTTTAATCAAAACTAATTTCAAGCATTACACATACGCTAGATCAAAACGTTTGTGATGCAAAGCTGAATTGTCAGCATCATTGCTCCAGTCTTCAGAGTCACATGATCTTTCTGAAATCATTCTAATATACTGATTTGCTGATCAAGAAACATTTCTGATCATTATCAATGCTGAAGACCATTGTGCTGCTAAACATTTTTGTGGAAACTGTGATATATATTTTCCTGGACACTATAATGAATAGAAAGTTCCAAAGAACAGCATTTATTTAAATACAAATCTTTTGTAACATTATGTTTTTTCTGTCACTTTTGATCAATTTAATGCATCCTTGCTAAATAAAACTATTAATTAGCTACTTCTTTTTCGGAGTGTCCATTTACACTAGGTGCAAATAGCCCGCCTTGTTGGCAGAGGCTATTTACACTAACTCCGCCCACCAAAGTGTGATTGGGATAGTCAACACTGAAAAATGACACTCACTCAACAGTTTCAGTGGTGTATATGGTAAGGCATGTGCATTTTGAATGCGATCAACGAGTTCGAACCCACCTTTTGCCAAACTTTTTTTTCACCCTTTTCAAATCTCATATCACATCAGAAAGACATTTATTTTCAATAAAAATGTAGGAGATAATCAAAAAGTTGAAAATAAAGTATTGGGTAGGGTTAGGGTAGGGAGGGCTTTATTGTCTCAGTAAGGTGGCATCCATTTAATAATCTGAATTAAAATTATTATTTACACTCAGTACGTTATTATTGCGTACTGTTTTATAATGTACTAAAATACTGAGGTGCAGATAATTGCCACTATTTGCAATAAGTAGTATA
Source organism: Barbus barbus (assembly GCF_936440315.1). Lineage (NCBI taxonomy): Eukaryota > Metazoa > Chordata > Actinopteri > Cypriniformes > Cyprinidae > Barbus > Barbus barbus. The sequence continues at coordinate 22,736,457 of NC_136731.1, read as the reverse complement.
AATAGCAGAAAATCTTGCTAATTGTAAATAGCCGCTGCCTTTTTTTAACTCTTACTTACCCCAAACTTTTGAACGTTATAGTATAATTAATTAGCTATACCCCTGTTCCACAGACAAGGCTTAAACCTAGTCCCAGACTAAAATATAAGTCTGAGCTGTTTCAACTGAAAAAAAAAAAACTTGCTCTGATTGATCTTAAAATATATCATTACCTTTGCTTTGTCTCAAGATGGACACCAGTAATGATTTTTTTCTAAGGCAAGTTTATAAAAATCACTTAAATATCCTAATTAAACTATGACCTATAATCCTGGTTTAGTCTAAGACCAGTCTGTGAAACCAGGCCAAATATATCATGCTTAATTACCTTTAATTAGAGCATTTTTACACACTGGTGTGTTAGTAGGCTACTAGCTTAAACTCAAATAAAGGTTCCAAAAGGGGGTTTTCACAGTGATGCCATAGAACCCGTTTTGGTTCCCCAAAGAACCTTTCAGTGAACAGTTCTTAAAAGAACCATTTTTTTATTTTTTATTTTTCTTTTGTGAAGAACATTTTAATAATCCAAATAACCTATTTCCACTGTAAAGAACCTTTCGTGGAATGAAAAGGTTCCATTGGAACCACTGGTGCCAATAAAGAAGCTTTATTTTTAAGAGTGTAGGCTACTAAAAAAATCGCATAGTAATATAAACGCGGATCACAGCCAGTGTAAGGTGAGCTCTTGTGAGGGTGGAGTATGTGAGATCAGCACAGGTGTGTGATGTACCTGATGGTGTGTCTCTCTCTCCACGTTCTCGCCGTTCACCTCCACCACACGGTCACCCGCGCGCAGTCCCGACGCCTCCGCTGGGGACGCGCGCTCCACTTTCCGTATGTATTGTCCGGTTTTTCCTTTCTCTCCGTGCAGATGAAACCCGTAGCCGCTCTCTCCTTTCTTCATCACACACAACCGTGGCTTCAGATCGCTCGCCATTGTATTCCGCTTTCGCCTTCACATCCAAACTTGCAATAAAATCCAAGCGTTATTTTGTTTTTTCGAAAACTTAATGCAAAGGTTTACAAACAAGCATCGTTAGCCTATGGGTTATTGCACAGTCCGCGGTGTTTTGCAAAAAATATGCATGCAAGAATCCGGCTCAGTGCATTAGTTATAATAGACAAAAACCAAAAGAATCGAGTCCGAATCGATTATATGCTTCTGCAAGAAAAATGCAAAAGTGGAGCCGGCGAAGCAGACTGTGTAACTACCTGTGGATGTTCACAGACGCATCCAAATCTCCTCCATGAGACATTCTGCCCACGGAGAGAGGAACGCAACTGGTGCCGCTGTCCACTGCCAAAATGCGTGGCGCGGAGTAAGGCCCGCCCATCAACCGCTTCACCAGAGACGCGCCTCATAAATATAGGTTTCTAAACAACGACTTTGACCGAGAAAAGCGGACACTAACTTTTAATATGTATAAAAATAGTCTGAATAATACAGTTATTGAATTCAAAGGTATTTTCGGCATTTGAAAGTCTTCTGAATTACTAAATGTAAGGTAAAATCATTTTAAATGCGTCTTTCGCGACGCTTTAAATGGGTATTTCGCGGTACGAGCTAAGTTATCTTACAAATTATATCCATATAACGTTTAAAGCAAGACAGGAAACCTTTAAGAACCCTTGTGATACATTAAAAATAATCGAAAACTACATACAATGTAGCAGCGCGAAGGCGGCATTTGTTATGGTTTCAACTTCAGCCGAACTCCTTTCTGTTCGTTGTTTATTTGGCGGTGCTTAAATGTTAAATATTAAAAATATTAACTAGGTTTTTTTTTGGTAACACTACACATCCCTAATGAAAAAACAATAGATACCATCAGAAAATGTGTATTTTGCTGGTTATAATAGGAATCGTAGGCTATTGGTTTTAATGGAGACTGTTGTCTTTATGGTAATTGATCTCCTTCTATTGGTGGCTTGTTAAAACCAATACATCCTAATGGAATATGTCCCAAAACACACTACAAATCAAAACAAAACAAGACAATTTTAAAATGTTGTAGTGGTTAAAGTTGATGGTTTGAAAGCATTGTAATGGTATTTGTAGTGGAAACCATTGGATTTTTTTTGTTTTTTTTCAGCAGGGATATTAAGCTACATGTACTTACTATTATATAACAATAAATTATGCATAATTACATGCAAGTAACCCTAAAACAAACCCTAATCCTAACCATATAGTAGCCTACATGTAGTTAATTAATATTAATCAGTACTTAAACGCATTTTGCACTGTAACAAGGACACCTTAAACAGTGTAACCTTTTTTTAAAATAAATACATGTAATAAATAATTTAGAGGGGGTTGAAACCTATAATTGGCATCCTGCAAATCAATAACAGTCCAGTAAACGCATCTCGACAACAAGCAATATAAGTTGACTTCAGCACGTGAATGAACGGGGAGGAAAGACCAGAAGAGAGAGAAAGTATTTGGCGCTTATAGCACAGTCCCATGCGCAACTTCGCATAAAATATCAATAAATAATGTGAATTTGAGAACACTTCAGGTCACAACACAACCCACATATAGGGCAACCACGCACATTGCGGGCTGATGGTGCTGCACTCTAGCGGCGGAGAGAAGAACTAGCGAGGAGAAAGTCACATGACTGCCACTACTGCTGCATTTCATCCCAATCACTATTAATAAAACGGTCTAATGTCCCATAGAAATATCTAAAGAAATGCCTAATATTTCGAAATATAATTATAAATATCTAGTGTGTGTACATTTTATATTAACCATTTCATTATTTGCTAAAGTTCTAGTGATTTCATAGTGTTGTCATTAATTATTGATTAGCCATTGATAGTAATTACTATGTTCATTAAATGAAAACTGAAAACACTGTAGTTACTTGAAATAAAAAAAATCATCTGAAAAAATAAAACTTTTTTTTAGTGAGGCTTTATAAAAAAAAGTGTCTATCCTAGACTTTTCTGTTGGTTCCCCCAATTATCTTTTAAGGGTATTAGATGTCAAACATTTGTTACATAACCAAATTGCTTTACAAATGCATACAGTATGTATTTTTAATAAACTGATTTTGTGATAATGCTTCTTATAAACTCTTGGAGCCACAGAACTGAGATGCAGAACACGAACTGCAATTCATATGAGAGCAATATGCAAAAGGTGCAGAGCAAAATGATGGCCATCACTGGCCACTTACACGTGTTAAGACTGCTGGCAATTAGGAAGAACGATTAACACTCAAACATGTCTAGGTCATGTGATTTTAGCAGATTGTGACTGATCTGAAATTCAACCATACTGCAATATCACTAGGGTTATACAGAAACTGCTGTAAAAAGCTTGCATAAAGTATAAAATGATCTACAACTGACAATGAATCATTCAGAATACTCACCCGCATGTTTTTCCAGACTTAAGGGTACTTTAAAAATATTAAAAAAAATATATATATTTTTTTTTTAGGTGAACTCATTTTAACCACTCAACTTTTAAACCATCCATAAAATTAATTAAATAAACAACAATACAAATACCATCAAAATTAAAATTATTTACTGGTACAATTCATAGTACTGTAGCCATTTCATAGCAACAAAAAAAAAACAAACAAAACTAAATATAAACAGACCAATATGCACTGAAAAGCATTTTACAAAAACACTGCACAAAGTCCTCTCTTAGCTAAATTTCCATAAAATAAATAATCATGAACAAATCAATTTTACAAACGACTCTTTTAGGTCAACAGTATTGACGACGCAGTTCAATAAACGAACCCCTGACTTTTTAAACATATCCAACGAATCACATAGGACTTGTGCAACTTACATTTCCTTTATACAGACATAACAGTGCATTGTCTACTTCAACTAAAATGCTTAAAAACACAAAAAAAAGGAAAAAGATGACAGGGTGCACCTCTTTATGTAAAATAAACACTGATATAAGTCGAATAAAAAGGTCTATTACAATAAGTTACACTCCTGCAGCGAATGGTTACTGTGATATGACTACAAGTTTTATGTCCAGTTTTGTTCAGATGTACAGGTATTAGTCCACATGCTCACATACAGTCCATAAACATCCATTCCTTTCTCTGGAGAAACCATCTGAGGTCAAACCAGTGTCTCCCGCAATTTATGGCTGTTATGAGTTTATTTCTTAAATGTAAAAAAACAAACAAAAAAAACCTAACAAAAAACAAATCCCCTTTAAACAAACAAACAAACAAAAACAAAAAAGCATGAAATGAAGTGCCTGTTGGGTGAAAGCTTGCCTGGGTCATATTCCACCCTATAATAATAATAATTATTATTAATATTAATATTAATATATATATATATATATATATATATATATATATATATATATATATATATATATATATATATATATATATATATATATATATATATTATTAAAGTATTTCCACTCTCATTAATATTGCAACATTTCTGTAAAATATTTTTTAAATGCATTACAATAAAAAAATAAATTCAAATAAGTACAATTTAAAAAGTAGTAGAACAAATGCAATCATAATGTTAAAAAAAAAAAAAAAAAAAAAAAAAAAAAAAAAGTTAAATACTTTTTTTTTTTTTTTTTTACAACAATGAGAAAGCTCATCTTAATGAGACATGTTTGAGGAAAAATGCTTATTTTTGAAGAAAATAATGTCACAATATGTCCTAAAGTAGGATTAATTTAGTAAATGATTTGGGGTAAAACGTGACCCAGACATATTCTCATCAGGTTTTGTGAGATTAACTGGTTTAGTGGTTGTAAAGGTTTTTATAAACTACCAGATACTCCCTCTGATAGCAGATGGCCACGTCAAAGCGGCAGTGACCAGTGGACGAGGCTGAAGTCCAGATTCCTGAACTTCACTCCTCTCTGTACATTCAGAAAACAAAGGAAAAAACAACAATGTACACAGAATGAGACAAGCGTGTTCTGTCTGAAGGCACAGATACCTCTACGGGTGAGAGCGTATGGGGCAGGAGCGTAACAGGGCCCAGGCGCAAGGGCATGAATCAGTGCAAGAACAGGGACTTGGGAAGGAAGTGAGTGGGAATCCTTAGCTTAAACGCATGGCTCTTTCCCGCTGTGCTCCTTGTAACTCGTTTCGGCCATCATTCATATTAAAAAGTCTTGAAAATGTGTCTAGCAAGCCCAGTTTTGTCCGTGCAGCGTCAAAGTCCAAGCATTTCCTGTATGTACATAAAGGGTTATATAGTAGTGTACAGTGGGCCTGATTACAGAGCGTGAGGTTTGCCGTGAACTCTGAAGCGATACAGGCAGGTGTATTCGGGATGACCCCAGTTCGACAGCACTCGCATCTCAATGATCTGAAAGGCCTTGTCGTTCTTCTCCTGGGAAGAAAAGCAAAGTGAAACGTGGTCAGGACTTCATTGTAGCTCTATTCCAAAAGCTAGTGGGCAGCATATTAACTAACACTAAATTAAATGACTGGTGTGGAACAAAGAGCATGGAAGACTCAATTCAACATTTATTCCAACATAGTCTGACAGCAGCATATTGCTAAGCTAATAACACTTGATTATATTACTAGCTTTTTGCAATGCATGCTGGGATAGCTTTCCCTGAAATTGCTGAATTTGGCCCAAAATAAAAAGGCACTTTGCATACTGAACTATTTTTCTTCTGTTGCTGCCTACCTTTTGAGAAATCTGTTTTATTTCTTCCAAAATGTAGTTTTTTTTTATTTGTTTAATTAAATGTTACTAACCAATAAGGATTTAACAATTTAATCTACTAAAATGAACAATAATAGTGCCTTATGAAATTGTATTTATTTTCTTGATTCTGAGTTTTATAAGTTAATACAAATTTATTATCAAAAACAATACTGATAAAATGAATGCATAATATTAAAACAATGTAATCAATCTTTTAAAAAGTAAACCAAATGAACAATTTCTTTCATTTTTTGGCAAAGAAAGTGCTGCACAACAGAGGTTTATCATTTAAATGATCACATGGGTGAAAAATAGAGTGAAATTCCTTTAATACTACAGATGATTCAGACATTATTTTTATAGTTTTTTTTTTACTATAAAGTACATTCTACTGTAAAATAGCAATATATAGTATTTCTTTCATAGTTTCTTATTCATCAGAATTTGTCCGAATGCTGTAACATCCCATGTTACACAGTAAACTATTTTAATGACTGTTTTCTGCAATTCTGCTCATTTCGCATATTCCATATGTACATATTTTACCGTAACTGGGAAGATCTGGAGTGATTCTCCATCTTCTTGATAGGTGTAGTCACCCAGCAGTTTCCCTTCCTCCTGGTATTCATCATCCAATCCCTGTGGATACAGACAGCAAGACTTACACGTTGCACAACCTGGGATTATACACTACCACTTAACAAAAATTCATTGGGTTAAGCATAAATAGCCATAAATATATGCAAGTACACACTCATAAATCAGACACAAGTGTGTATTCTTACATAGACAGAGAATCGGCGTGGTGCGCTGCTGATGTTTCCAGAAGGAGAGAGGCTTTTGGGAATATGCTCCAGGCAGAAGGAGGTAGGGATCACGCTTAAAGAGAGCCTGATCACCAGATAACCTTGGGAGCCTTTAAACGCCCAGCAGTTTCCTGGGTACATGTCCGGCTGTAAGGCAGACAGAAATTCACATCATACATCTTGTGTCTCTTGCATGTTAGGACAAGATGTTTTTTAGTTGAAAATCACCTACATGCATTCAATATCAAGACTCTATCCACCATATGTATGATGCACAGCTAGTGTAGTTCAAGGTTTTACCTGGATGACGACCCGAGGTGACTGTGAGAAGTACCACAGCGGGATTCCAAACAGGCTCATCAGTGCCGTTTTAGTCTCATACGTCTCAGAACAGCGTGTGCTGAGGATACTGCCACCTGCACACACACAGTCTCATGTAAAAACCTCTTTAAAGGGTTAGTGAGGTTTATACGGGCTGTGTGTTTTGTAGACACGCTTACCTCCAGACTCCAGAGTGTAGTCCACCTGTCCGGTACGATCCTCAGAGTACAGCTTCAGCGCACGCTGGACGATCAGCTGGACTTGCTGAGAAATTGAAGGGAAACACGGCCGTTAACAGAGAAAAAAAAATCCTCATACGGCCCATTAAACGCATTTTAATTTGATTGTTCTTTCCTCTTCACGGAATTTACTCACAGTTTCATAAGATCATGTCATTAATATTATAACAGACAGACTGCTTGTCATTTGATGTGTAATGAACTTGACATTTTAATTAAGACATGATATTAGCGAGTCCATTTTAAAAGAGCAAGACGTATACACTTCCCTTTTAAGTTTGGGGTCAGTAAGACTTATATATAAAAAAAAAAAAAAAAAGAAACTTCAAGGCAGCATTTATTTGATCAAAAATACAGTAAGACTGAATATTGTGAAATTTTACTACAATTTTAAAAATATCTATTTTCCATTTTAATATATACTAAGATATAATTTATTCCTGTGGTCAAAGCTGAATTTTCTGCATCATTACTCCAGTCTTCAGTGTCACGTGATCCTTCAGAAATCATAATATGAATTTGCTGCTCAAGAAACATTTATTATAATTATCATCAAGGTAAAAAAAAAAAAAAAAAAAAAAAAAAACATTTTGGTGCTTAATATTTTTGTGGAAACGGTGATACATTTTTACTGTGATACTGTCTTTGATGAATAGAAAGTTAATCTTTTGTAACGTTATAAATAGGGATGCACGATATTGGATTTTTGTTGATATCCGATATGCCGATAACTCATTTTGGCTGATACCGATATAATTCCTTTTGTTTGGAAACTCAAATTCAAGTCTCTCTCCTGTGCAGAAATTAAGCTAAATATTTTTTATTTTGGTTAGTTTTTAACTTATTTGTTAGAATTAAATAAAAAAAATAATGAAGTTTTTTTTTACAGTACATTTAGCTTTGAAAATAACTATAAATAAAATATATATCAGTCGCTGCATTTTTTTCCCCAGGAGGATGCAGTGTTGACCCTAACATTTTATTTTAAGATTTAGCATTTGTAGATGGTCTAAAGCAAAAGAGTTGTAAAAAACATGGATTGCTTTGACCTGCAGTTACAAATACATAATGTCTTGATATTTTAAACATTAAATACTGATATTTGAAATTTTAAAATGAACAGATCCTTTGAATGTGAAATTAAAATCACCAGTAGGTGGCAGCAAGTCACTAGAGCCCTGCACGGGCCTCAAATTTAGGCCCTAGCCTGGCCCTGGCCCGAGACGCTCAGGCCCTAGCCTGGCCCACGTCCGACAGCTTATCAGAATTACCGGCCCGAGTCCGACCCGAGCCCGTCTTTTTTCCCCTCTTCTCCTAAAACAGTTTATACTACTGTTTCGGCTATTAAAATAGTTCAGTTTAGTGTGTAATGGCAAAATTATTATATTTCGTTTTGTTTTTTTATTAAGTTAATTTAGAAAAACGTTTGGAGCATTTTTGTTCGTTAAATAGCCTATAAGTTTTTGTTTTTTAAAGGTCCCATGGCATGAAAATGTCACTTTATGAGGTTTTTTAACATTAATATGAGTTCCCCTAGCCTGACTATGGTCCCCCAGTGGCTAGAAATGGCGATGAGTGTAAACCGAGCCCTGGGTATCCTGCTTCGCCTTTGAGAAAATGAAAGCTCAGATGGCCCGATCTGGAATCTTCCCTTTATGTCGTCATACGGGGAAAGGTTACCTCCCCTTTCTCTGCTTTGCCCGCCCATGAGAAAATGAGCTACGACCGTGCGAGGCGAGCGAGAGACGTCATGGCTTGCAAACGAGCGAAGCACTGTTTTGCGTCTGAGTAATAAACTGCACATATTAACAGACAAATTATGTTCATATTTAAAAGTCCAAACAGTCAGTAAGCGACAAGTGCTTGGAAACGCTGTTTTGTAAATGATTTATTGATGAGTCTGCTGCTTTAAGGCGAACTGAAAGTGTTGCTTCTCTGCTGCTCGCTGCTCAGAACAGACGCCGAGAGAGGCGACACTTCTCCGGGAGAGAGACCTCGCGCTCGCGGGGCAGTACTGGAGACATCTTCCAACTGAATAAGGTTTTTTTGTTTAGTTTTTTTTAAAGTCGCTAGGTTTGTTAGTATGTACCCGTTATGGGAAAAAAGCTGCCAAAGGGTCTGAAAGTTACTAAATATTGTTCTAAAGTCGTGCTCGTGTGTGTGAGACGCGGGAGCTGATGGCAGCGGGCGGTGGATATTGTTGCGGTCCGCCCAGGTAAAGTCTATGTGTGGGAAACACTGACCGTATCCAGACACAATATTTTAAAATAACCATTCGGAGACGTCCTGCTGTAGCCGCTGAGTTGCAACTTCTTCATCCGGTGCTTCTCCATCCGGATCAGATTCTGGGTCAAACTGAAAAGCTTGAAGGACTGCGTGTCTACGAGCCATTGCCATACATCCACTGTCAACATTAGCGCATGGTACCGTGGCCGCAAGCCACACCCACCCTCCACCTTGCCCCGCCTCTCTCCTCATCACTAGCATTTAAAGCTACAGACACGGAAATGGCACGTCCTAAGGAAAGCTCATTTTGAGACTGGCTTGTAGTGGCTGAAATTCTGCACCAAGGCTGAATTTCGGGAAAAAGACTTCAGATACAGTACTAGGGACCACTTAGGCCTATATAAAAGCATCCAAAAATCAGCATGTCATGGGACCTTTAAAGTAACGACCAAGCGGCATGAGCTGATCATAGCCTATGTTTGATCAATTTAGCCTTCTCATATCATCACGACTTGCCTAAAATAAAATCTATAGATATACTAAAACAGTTCAAGTATATAACAATGTTTAAACGTTAAACCTGCGCTATAATAATAATGTGCGCTAGCCTATATCTGAGTTTGAGCGGAGAGTGGAAGCTAAAGCGAGCTCTGCAGGACATGGAGGCACCAGAGCAAACACTTGGATTGTTTTCAGTGGAAACCAATTAAAATAGCCTACGCCGTCATTTATTTTTTTGATAAAAGGTAAGAGTAATACATCATTCGGACCTGTAAAGGGTCTACTTGTATTTGTGTGCACTCACAATACCAACAAAAGGTAGTTCTTTTATAAAACAAAGAAAACAAACATGATGCGCTTTCTGCGTCTTGAACAGGAACGCTTCACAAAAATGAACCGAAGCTGAGCGAATACATGCCTCACAGACATGATAAATATATCTATAGAAAGCTTTAAATTATTACTTAACGAAATAAAAATCGAAAACAAAGACTCTTTTATTACAATCTTAATCATAATCAATAAAGATGCATTTCTCTCTAAAGGCGCGTCTAATGAGGAGACGGCGAGTCAGGATCAGTAACTTCATCCTTGCTACACAGACTCAGAAAACATTAGTTTATTAGTAAATAATTCAAATATCTCCTTACTATTTCCCGCAGACACATTCATGGTTATGTTTGCTGGGGTTTTGCAGCAAGCTTTAGCCTATTGCGTGCATTTGAACGCAGAACTATTCCGCTGCGCTGAAGTCACTTGAGCACCTGCTGCTGCGGGACACTAAACACCATCGAGCTGCTCTCAGTCGCGGCACAGTCTCGTGTTGTTTCCAACAGCGCAGCAATTTTTTAATCACTAATCGATAGACGTCTACAATATAAAATAAGGAGAATCCCAAAACAGGCCCGAGGCCCAGCCTGCGTCTGAACTATGACGTGGAAATTGGCCCGAAGCCCGGCCCTAGAGGCGTAAAAAAGTCGGGGCCCGTCGGCCCGGGCCGAAATGCAGGGCTCTACACGTCACTGTTAAGTGAGTTATTGCGAATGAACCGAATCATTTAAACAGTTGATTCATTCAGGAACTAAACGTCGTCATTTTGCTCAGAGATGCAAAAAACAGTGCTGTGGCTGGTTGGAATTATTTTTTGTTGGTGAAATGGAGCAAAAACAGGCAATATGGTGTCTAAATAGTAAGTGTCTTAATATTAACTTATTGTTTATTAAACTGTTGTATAAAATCTATCATAATCATGCTTATATTTGAACAAAAAACGGCACTCTTTGTGTGATTGTAACTAATATACATACACACACATTTTCTGCCCCATATCTTGAATTTTGTGATCATGTTTAATGCATTTTAATAGACTGAATCATGCATGCAGTGAAAGAACACTCTAAATGCACACGCGCTCTAGTCTAGACTTCATGTAAAGAATGCGTGCTCTGTAAAAGTGTTTTGTTTGATTTTTGCAAAATACTTGATAATGCCAAATTGCACATCGTTAAAACAACAATTATGATATTATTTTATGAAATGTAATATGATGAGATATATATATATATATATATATAGCACACACCCCTAGTCCGATAATATCGTTCATCCCTAAGTCTTTATCACTTTTGATCAATTTAATGTATCCTTGCTGAATAAAAATATTCATTTGTAAAAAAAACAAAAAAAAAACACTTATTGACCCCAAACTTTTGAACACTAGTGTTTAGTAAAACGACAGTTATCATCACCTCCTCTGACATCCCAGCAGCCCCGGCGGTGTGGGCGACGGTCTGAGTAACAGTTTCAGCTGAGAACTGCTGCTGTTTGCTCTCCTGCAGCTGCAGGGACAGATTTCCCAGAATGCTGCGCTCCAGGGTCATGAGGGTCGCTGTGAGGTCAGAGGAGCGCGTGTACCGAGATGCCAGCCAGGGCAGCAGCGGCTCGGGAATCTCCGCTTCATCTCTGTCACGACCGTACAACAGAGTGTACAACTGCTCCTTCACCTGCGCTGACACCTGGAGAAGATATTTGATTTTATATATATATATATATAAAACGTGAAAAAATCCAGATAAATGTATTATGTGCCATAAAACAAATTACATACGGTTTCATGTATGGTGTCAAGTCGTTCACATTTGCCTTTACATCCCATCACTCCTTGCAGGTCTCCTCTGATGCGGCCCAGCTCTGCTTCCAACCTCTGAACCTCAGAGAGCAAAGCATCATGCTTCTCCTGAGAGACTCCAACACTGCAGCGGGAAACACAGAAAGCAAAAATTAATACTGAGACAGGAGGAGCCCAAAACAACTACTTCAGCTGGTGATTCATTAGCATGTCTACCTGACAGGAGCCTGTACTGGAGCCTGCTGTGTTAGATGGATTTCCTTTGATTGAGAAGAAAGTTGAAACAGAATTAGAGGAAGTAAAATCAATAGTTTTTTTGTTACAGGTGCTAGAATGAAAATAATTGTAGTAATTTAAATGTTTAGAAATAGAAAGAAAAAAAAAATACTTCTAATCAGACAACGATGCATTATGTTGATGAAGTGACAGTAAAAACAGTAATAAAAAGGTTTCTTGAGCAGCAAATAAGTATATTAGATTGATTTCTGGAGAATCATGTGACACTGAAGACTGAAGTAATGATGCTGAAAATTCAGCTTTGCATAACAGGAATAAATTGCATTTGAAAATATATTCAAATAGAAAGCAGTTATTTTAATTTGTAATAATATTCAACAATATTACTGCTTTTACTGTATTTTTACTTATCAAATAAATGCAGCCTTGGTGCGCATGAGACAAATTTTACTGACACCAAACTTTTGAACAGTAGTGTATGGCATTTTAAATATTTTCTATTATCTGTTGCAATTTCATAGTATTTCGTAAGAGAATTTAAAGTTTAATCATCTGTACTGATGAACATTGGCATAGCAACAAATAATTTCTGAGTCTGACGATATGGGAGAACAATCAGTTATTTCAACAAGACCTGAAAGTCTCAAGAGTGGTGTTTATACCTCAGTTCTAAAGTTCAGGTTCTTCAGCAGGAGCTCCAGCTCGGCTAGCCGAGCTTCAAGACTCGTCTGATGCTGCACACGCTGCTCCTCAGTCTGTAGTACATTGTGAGAGTAAAAAAACATTGATAACTAGATAAAATACTGTAGTTTAACATTTGATCGAGGAGCAAGACATTTCCTTGGGAAATATCTTTTAAAAACATTAATGAAATTTCTGGATAAAATCATTGCCTAGTAACATTAAAAACAGGACTTTAAAACATGCTTCCATATTATTTTGTTTACTTTATATCCATGGCAAAAATACAATTACGCTTCTTATACAACAGCATTATAACTACAAAATCTTTAATTTTGTTGCGTGATAGAAACTGAAATTCCCAAGGATAAAAAAATAAAAAATAAATCTAACAATAACATTTCTGAATAAAATTCATGGATAATAACATTAAATATGATGGTCCCATAAAATATGCGTCAACATTTATTCTGATTTACTTCAGTATTTATTTTAAAAGCCATATCAGCTTCAAAGACAAGTCATCAAAATATATAATTGATGAAAAAAATTAAAAAATAAATAAAATTTCCCTTCTCAAACAAAATTATAACAACAACTATATAACATTTCAGTTTAATATTTGTATTTTTTATGCATTTTTAAGGAAAAACATCTAATAATGAAATTTTAGAAGAAATTGTTGAATAGTAACATTAAAAGCAGGGCAGTCCCATAAAATATTTACTTTTTGGTGATCACTTTGGAAGTGAAAATAACCAAAGATCAGAACAACCTAAAAGAAAATACAAAACTTAATGGGTAAAGCATAAGACGAACCCTCATTCTGACCTCTGCCCTGCTGACCACTACTCTCTCCATCTCTCCCTTGAGCGCGGTGAACTTGGGCTCCAGGAGTTGAGAGACCCACAGGCTGAGACTCTCTCTGTCTGTCTGTGTGTTTATCTGATCCTGAAGTGTCTGAACCAAACCCACGGCCTCCTCATGCTGCAGTTTAGCCTTCAGCTCCCCCTGCTGGATGCTTTCCCACAGCGCTGCCACACGCTGCTCCAGCTGAGCCAAACGCTCGCTGCTAATGGACTCTGACGCAGCCTGAAAGAATTCAGATCAGAATTTGATTAAAATTCATGTATTTTTGCTAAATGATTAAAGATATCACACACACTACCAACTGGTCTTGGTTTGTTACCTGTGAGATCACCGGGGGAGGGATGTGTTCTTTAGCAAGTGGTTCTTTTGTGAAAGAAAGTAATGCAGGTAATGAGGGAAGAGATGGGAGAGAAGGGAGTGGATGAAGTGATGGGAAAGAAGTGACTGCCGTTTTCCACTCTGTGAGGTTTACAGCTGGAAGGAAGGACAGAGCGATGGGCGGACCGAGGTACCATAATCCTATAAACAGAGAAAGAGAAACTTTAAAAGACAGGATCTCTAAAAATCACAGTCTTTGATCAGACGCTACTATAGGGGGTTCATGGACTTTCTGGTACAAAAAACAAAGGCATTTCTGAAGTTATTTTGAAGGGATTTCAGCGCTACACAGTCAAATTGAAGTTGAAGAGGGAGAAAGAAATAGAGAATGTGTGTGTGTGTTTGTGCAATCCGGAATAAGTGTGAAAGTAATCAAGAAAATAAGCAAAACCATCTAGGTATAATAACTACGGTTGATTGCACAATTGTGGCTGTTCATCAGTGCCAGTGGTTTCGTGAAGGAATGTTTGGATCGTAACAACGGTTTCTGTGCCACTAGTGTCACCAAAATGAATTGCAACAACAATGCCTGTTTTTAATATAACTTGTCTTGTATTTTAGACTCAAATAGAAGTATTGGAGTCTACCATATAGTATTTTAAGCGTTTTAAAGGGGACTTATTACGCAAAAATTACTTTTATAAGATGTTTGAACACAGTTGTATGGCTGCAGTGTGTGAAAACAACCAGCCTATTTTTTATAAAACCAATAAATCATGAACAGTCTCTCCAAAAGATCCGTTTCAGATTCTCCCTCTGTTCACATCAGAGGGGAAAAGCCCCGTCCATTTGTGATGCTCTCTGCCCTATTAACATAAACACAGCCCTGAGTGAGAAGCTGCGGTCCGCCATTACTGGAGATATATACACTGTCAGCACCAAAGAGGCTTTACAAGTGTTGTGTTTTGGGATGCACTAATGAACATTGGAGTCTCCATAATGTCCCCTCATCTGAGCCAAGGACACTGTGGTTAAATTTCATTTTCGAAGGAAATATCCCGGGAAAAGAATTGGTAACATCCCCTATATGTTTAAGAATCAATACCAACGCTTCGTGCGCAAATTCACAAAAACACAAATTATGCACAGTATAATCAGATGACTTTGAAACAGTATATTTTCTCTAAAGATAACAGGCTTGTACTAATAGTGGAATGTTTATTTGCAAAGGTTAGCACTGCTAATGCTGGAGCTTGAGCTCTTGAAGCGCCGCCCTCGTCTCCGGGAGCAACATTCGCATTTAAAGCAACATACTCAAAATCAACGCATTTGGTCTCATACACTGAAAGGTGGCCATTTCAACAAGCTATAAATAAATCTAAAATAAAACTATCTGTGGGTATTCTGAGCTAAAATTTCACATATATGCTCTGGGGACATCAGAGAATAATTTTACATCTTGTAAAATATATATATATACACATACACATACGTGTAACACTACTCTTTGTGACATGCTTTTGATTACCACAGATAGCTTACCCAAATTTTGTTTTTTTTTGTGTAAAATTTGTTAGTGTAACGCACTTACAATGGAAGCCTAACAAGCAAGCCTGCAGCAATGCCAATACACATTTAAAATAAGCAAATATAACACTGTTCAGAAGTATAACATTAACTTGTAAACATTGCATGTACCAGTATGACTCTAGTGAATCACTCAGCACCCAGCAACCAAGTTATATTACCGTTCAAAGGTTTGGAGTGGGTAAGATCTTTAAAAGTTTTCTCTTTTACTTTTAAGTTACTTTTCTTTTATTGAAAGTCTCTTATGCTTGCCAGGGCTGCATTTTTTTAAATCAGAAATACAGGAAAAAACATTAACATTGTGAAAATGTACTACAATCTAAAATGATTTAATTTGAATCTATTCATTAATTTTTAAGGTTTTAGTGCCATCCATTGCTATGGTGTAAGTGCTCCGTTTATAATCACTAAAAGCTGTCACTCATCTTAGTTCATCGCGATCTCACAAAGTTACATTACAAGCAACAAAGTTTTCTATGCTGCACAATGACACTCTTATTTACATCACGCCTACACTTTGTTATAATGAGATGAATCGTGCCGACCACAACCCCTGAACAAAAACTCCAGCGATTCTAGCGGTGAGTGGATTCTAACTTAAATGTAAAAACAGTTGAAACAGAAACCAATCTCCAAAGCGCAAATGCACTGGCTAGTTTGCCAAATGTGCAATGAAATGCCACTATCACAGCTTTAACCGAGGGTGCTATTGATTTCGTTTGCACCCCCGTAGAACCAGGCCTGCATTAACCCAGTCTTCAGTGTCACATGATCCTTTAGAATTCATTCTAATATGCTGATTTGCTTTTTTCCCCCCATTTTAAATCAACTGAATACATCCTTGCTAAATAAAAGTATTAATTTATCTGAAAAATTGTTTTGATGGTGTATATCTGGTAGTGTATGTCTAATCTTTCAACTCATGCATGCATCATCAGCTAAACAAGCAAATCCGGTTACTTTTTCTTGGTGTCAGCACAAGAATACCAGGAAGAGACTGGGTGTATCTATCTGTGAAAGACCGTTTTAATGAAGAAAATCTAGCTGCATGTATACAAGTAATGCTTAAGCAAAAGGTCTTCCATTTAGAAAGTATCCCCACCTCCATAAAAACAGTTCAAAGTAAAAAAAAAAAAAAAAAGTGCATGTAACAAAAGTACATGCTTATGCAAATCTCTGTAAAAGTGTTTTATTTCTTCTACAGCATCTACTCTAACAGATACTAAAATTAAATGTATTCCTTTAACACTAAGCATTAATATTCCTTCAATGGCAGTGTTACAAATCAATCCAATTGAAATCTCACCGAACAGCAGCAGTAAGGGTAGCAGAAACAGAAGAAGCTTCAGTAGTTTGGGCAGACACCTGACAGACACAGAGAAAATACTCTCAAAAACTACATTTATCATATGCACACGAGTTATAATATTTGCATTCTGAAAAAACAAAACAGCAATTCACATGATTATAGTGCATTACCAATAAAAACAACAACAGAAAGACAATATTTATATTAAGGATTAAACACTTCACATTTTTACCTGGTGAGAAGAAAGACATTGATCAGAGACATGAGCGCG
Source organism: Barbus barbus (assembly GCF_936440315.1). Lineage (NCBI taxonomy): Eukaryota > Metazoa > Chordata > Actinopteri > Cypriniformes > Cyprinidae > Barbus > Barbus barbus. The sequence continues at coordinate 22,719,233 of NC_136731.1, read as the reverse complement.
ACCAGCTGATACCATCCTGTTCCCAGCCACCAGAAGGCGCCAGTCGCTGCTTTCCCTGTTCAGAGCACATGTGTAAGAGCAGAAGAGGAAATTATATGGCGTGAAAGTAGTGACACACTGACAGGTTTAAATGATTTAAGAAAGATAATTATTAGTCAAAGATTCAGAAACAGAGACGGATGGACTCGAACCACCACAGCTGAGAAGCTAAGAAAGGAAGTTAAAATGATTTGAGTGTTCAGACAGAAGTGATGTGGGTTCACTGTGCTTGAAAAATGATCAAGTCAAATACATGAAAGTCTAATAAGCCACACTGATATGAGGGAAAGGAGAAAGCAAGAGACAAAGACAAGCATGCTGGAGTCTGAATTTATATCGACCTGGAGAACACACTGCCAACCACAGAATGGACTTCAGCTTCCGGGTCACAAACGCACCGGCCGAGCCGAAACCTCGGCAAACCCGCAAAAGCCCATAACCTGGGTGTGTACCATGAAAACAGCACACAATCAGACAACATCCTGCGATCCAATCCAGCCCCCCACTCCCCAAATCTCTTTCATTTCAGTGTCTTACATAGTCTTTCAGCTAACAAAATGGATGAAAAACAAATGGTGAAAGACACACAAAAGATATCTCTCCTGGAATGAGACACTGAAGTCGACATCTACTGGGAAGGAGTGTAAAGATCTGAAGGTGTATAACCTGTGTAAGAAACAAGGGCCCACAAGGCTGCGTATACATGGTGGGTGTAGGAATGGCGTTTGTGCTCCGTGTGCATTTCCATGTGCTGTTTTCCTTTACAGTCATCACCTGAAAATCAGGAGGGACGACAACAAAGATGTGTGTTTTCACAGTTTTACAACAGTACATTCATGGAAATAATACAAAGCAGATGAATGAAGTCTAGAACATACACTCATAAAATAATAAATTCAAAACAATGCACTGCCATTCAAAAGTTTGGGATCAGTAAAATATATTTTTAAAAATGCATCAACACTTTTATTCAGCAAGGATGCGTTCAACAGATTTAAAGTGAAAGTAATGACACTTAGAATCTTACAAAAGATTTGAATTTCAAATAAATGCAGTTCTTTATAAAATATTAAGCAGCAACTTTTTTCAACACACACATATACATACATATACATATATATATACACATATACATACACATACATACATACACACATATATATACACATATATATATATATATATATATATATATATATATATATATATATATATATATATATATATATATACACACACACATATACATACATATATATACACATATACATACATACACACATATATATATATATATATATATATATATATATATATATATATATATATATATATATATATATATATATATATATATATATATATATATATATATATATATATATATATATATATATGAGAACAGTTATTTTAAACTAATGATATTTCACAATATTTCAATTGTGTATTTTTGATCAAATAAATGCAGCCTTGATGAGACCTCATACCAATCCCAATCTTTTGAGAAGTACAGTAAATTAAGATCTATAAAATAATACATTCAAAATGACTGAAAACATAACGTACATCATGTAAATAAAAAACGACTAAGATATACGGACAGGAAGGCAACATAAAAACATCACAAATAGCTTAAGTGTCAACTTTAGACTGTAGATACATCCAGTGTACTAGACTCTTGAATTGCCATGTGTCGTTCTGTATAACAACATCATTTGTGACCCTGAACCACAAAACCAGTCGTAAGGGTAAATTTTTCAAAATTGACATTTATACATCATCTGAAAGCTGAATAAATGAGCTTTCCATTGATGTATGGTTCGTTAGGATTGGACAATATTTGTCAACATTTTATATATATATTTGGCAATATATCTCATATCAAAATATTGAGAAAATCGCCTTTAAAGTTGTCCAAATGAAGTTTTTAATGCACATTACAAATCAAAAATGAAGTTGATATATTTACAGTAGAAAATGTACAACACATCTTCATGGAACATGATTTTTTACTTAATGTCCAAATGTTTTTTGGCTTAAAAGAAAAATCTATAATTTTTACCCAAAAAATTTATTTTTGGCTATTGCTATAAATATACCCCAGCGACTTAAGATTGGTTTTGTGGTCCAGGGTCACATTTGGCACATGCTCTGTTGACCATCAGGCTTAGGTTCTTCCCTTAAACTAGCCATACAAAAACACTCATCAACATGGAAATCCACTCTAATCAGCATGTGGTTCACTTAACTCTCTTAACCTTTAGGAATGATGGATTATAACCTAATGATACCAAATACTGGTTGCTTCACCTGACAAACTTGTACAAAGACCACTTTGAATGTGACAAAATACAATCTAGACTTGTGTTGATGCTGTTTCACTACTAAAATGTTTAGCCACACAACCGTCAAGTGTCACATGTTATAATAGTTAATTAGCTGTTGTGCCTTCTGTTGTTGTGGTTGTTTTTGCACTGAAGGATTGTTTAAGTATCCTGTGTGTACTTACAGAGTGAGCCGTTGAGATTGATATGGCTGTCTGTGGTCACCAGATCTCGCACAGTCACACTGCCACAGTAGCTGTCATGAGCTGAAACACACACAGAGCAAATAAGCACTTGCTCATCTAAAATTCGATTCGAGATTATTTCCCTTTACATTTAAGATGCCTTTCTCTATTTCAAATATTCATGGTGAATCAAAAATAAAGATGTTAAACAAATTATTGAAACAAAAACAACAATATGAGGGTTAAAGAAATGGTTCACCCAAAAATGAAAATTTACTTACCCTCAGGCCATCACATATCTTGCTCATCAATGGATCCTCTGCAGTGAATGGGTGCCATCAGAATGAGAGTCCAAACAGATGACATAAACATCATAATCCACAGCACTCCAGTCCATCAATTAACAAGTGAAAATTTGCATGTTTGTAAGAAGCAAATCCATCATTAAGGTGGTTTTAACTTTAAACTGTTGCTTCTGGACTAAAAAAAAATAGTCCAGAATCCATAACACTTCCTCCAGTGAAAAACTCCATCTTCTGTTGTCCTTTCACATCAAAATCCACCCACATACATGCTTAGAGCGGTTTTGGCTTGATCTGTGCATATTTATCTTCCAATTCAGAAAGATAACTTTTTCACTAGCGAAAGCAATATCATGGATCGAGGAATCGTATTTCAGCAGGAAGCAAGGGTTTAAGTAAAAAAAAGTCTTGATGGATTTGTTCCTTATAAACGGCTGCTTTTCATCTCACAAGACATTAATTGATGGACTGGAGTGGTGTGGATTACTTGTGGATTATTGTAATGTTTTTATCAGCTGTTTGGCACTCATTCTGACGGCACCCATTCACTGGAGAGGATCCATTGGTGAGCAAGTGACTTAAAGCTAAATTTCGCCAAATCTGTTACGATGAAAAAGCAAACTTTTCTTTTTTGGGTAAACTATTCCTTCAATGAAGTGTTTTGAAATCTGGAGAGGTGATGTTTGAGACTTGACATGATTATGTCCTCACCTGTCTTGTCAACACTGTTCAAAGAAGTGGTCATAGTGGCATCTGCAGCTGTCTGATATGCTGAAGACACAGATGTCGAGTATGGTAAGGAATATGCCGTTTCGTCCTCCTTACCATCTGCGTGGAATGAGCAGTTCTTACAAATATAGCCGTTAGCCAGATTAGTGTGCGCCTCGGTTTTACTGAGGTCTCCATTCTCCAACAGAGAGCTGTGAGCAGTTCTTCTCCGTGCTGAACACAACATTAAGAGTAAAATACCAAATAGAGTGTCAAATTTCACTGTTCAACATCAAAGGGCTGATGATAACTTGACCTACAGTTCTGAGCAAGAATGAGAGTTGTTTACTGTTAACTTGAACACAATCTTGAGTTTCCAAAAAAACAAAAAAATAAATAAAATAAAAAAGTTGCTTATGCATAGTTTCATAGTTTAAACAGTCAGGATTAAATAAGCAATAGCTACATTGTGACATTTGCCTCAAATGACACCAATTACATTTGACAATTTGCAAGTGTTCATGAAAGATTGCATAGACCAACTTAAAAACGAAAAAAAAAAAAACACTGATTAAGGCAGTTCTTCACCCCAAAATGCACATAACCTCAGGATGTTCAAGATGTAAACGAGTTTGTTTGTTCATCAGAACAGATTTGGAGAAATATTTATGAGCTGTTTTATGAGCTAAATTTCTCCAAATCTCTTCCAATGAAGAAACAAACTCAGCTACATCCTGGATGGCCTGAGGGTGAGTACATTTTGAGCAAATTTTCCCTTTGGGGTGAGCGGTCCCTTTAAGAGAATTAAACAGGGTTAGTTTTGATTTCATGTTGACTTTTTGCACACTCGTGAAAGGCTACTGACCAGAGTGTGTGTGTGTCCTGGAGCTCTGTCTGAGTGTGGACTGATCCAGCAGGCTGGATATCAGAGATGCATCACTGGCTGTACTGGTGAAACTCCGGTCTGACAGGGTCTGGTCTGTCTGAGGAGTCTGGGTCGCGCTCTGAGACATGCTCTCAGATTCGTACACCGATGAGCCCTGCTGTTGCCTCCTCTTCCGCACAGACCTGTGGGGAAAAATACAGCAAGTCAATTACATTTGAAAGCGAGTATGCACTTCCTGTACACCCTATATACAGCCATATGTAGCAGCCACTTAATTGCAACTTATTTAAAATTAAGCAATTTTTCCCCATCTGGTGCATGGAAATATAAGGAATATGTAGGAAGCAGGCTTGTGGAGTAAAGGAATACATGTAACGGTGTTACATAATCAGGATACAAAAATCTAGTAACTGTAATCCGTTACATCATAAAACAAAGTATTTAGATTACAGTTACATTTTGTAAAAAGTGGGAATACTATCAGGATTACATTTTTTTTTTTTACTTAAATGAGTTTTGACATAACGCTGTTTAGCGCTGCTTCATCACACAGTAGCTCCTGGTTCTTCTGTTGACACTCATGCTAACTCAAGTGAGCCACCAGCTGGTGCGTGTGCAAATAACACCCGTCTACAATTACTCTCCTCAAACGCAGGATGAGACACTGCACCAGTTAATTAATTATGATGCTTCCTGCTGAGAAAAAGGTTATGTCTGGAAATTTCACAGTTATTTTGTTTTCAAAGAGGATAAAGGAAATAACATAGTTGTACAGTGTAAGCTATGAATGAAGACTCTTGCTTTAATAAAGGCTACTCAACCAACTTGAGCATTTGCTGGAAAGCATGGAAAGCATGTTAGCTAAAATTTAGTGTTAGTGACTTAAAATTTCATGGTGTGCATGACTGAAGTTGTGTGCAAGTTTTCTAGCAGAAAAGTCCCCACATCATGGATCAGTCAATGAAGTAAAGAAAACATTTCATTGTAGCATTTCACATTTCGACATGTAGGCTTAAAATAGACTAATATGTATAAGGTGTAAATTGTCATGTTGTGGATAAACTATATTTATTTTTACTTGTAGGCTACATGTAAAAGAAATAATAAAATAATATAAATAAAACTAATACTAAACTGTATAGCCACTAGACGTCTGCATGCATGCGCGCATATGCATATATATATATATATATATATATATATATATATATATATATATATATATATATATATATATATATATATATATATATATATATATATATATATATAAAAAACACATATACACATATATAAATAAAACATATACATACATATGTGATATCTGGATGGTGAAGCCACAATTTTTAATAGTTTCAAATAGTTTTTACTAAAAACTTAAGATCTTATAAATGATGCTAGATTTCATAATGAATTGTGAGGATGTGCCATTCAATATCGCATGATCACAGAGTAAATTTTTGCTAATAGAAGGAATTCAGTTTATTTATATATACAGTTCTTTTGAAAGTTTGAGATCGGTAAGATTTTTTAAAATGTTTTTGACAGAGGCCCCATGTGCTCACCAAGGCTGCATTTATTTGATCAAAAATACTGTAAAAAAAAAAAACCGAAATAAATGTCACAATTTAAAATATCTGTGTTCTATTTTAAAACCTATTAGGATTTAATATGTAACTTATTCCTGTGATGTAAGTTGTACAAACTTGCTGTAAGTCATGTATAATATGCACTGCCAAGATGATCACACACACATATTTTGGGGGGATTTTTTTTTGAGGCTGTAAAGATGGTATCTTCACCATATCATTCAGTTTTCTTCATTCACTTTACTTAAAGGTCCCATGACATGCTGATTTTTGGATGCTTTTATATAGGCCTAAGTGGTCCCTAGTACTGTATCTGAAGTCTTTTTCCCGAAATTCAGCCTTGGTGCAGAATTTCAGCCACTACAAGCCAGTCCCACAATGAGCTTTCCTTAGGACGAGCCATTTCCGTGTCTGTAGCTTTAAATGCTAGTGATAAGGAGAGAGGCAGGGCAAGGTGGAGGGTGGGTGTGGCCTGCAGCTTGCGGCCACGGTACCATGGGCTAATGTTGACAGTGGATGTATGGCAATGGCTCGTAGACACGCAGTCCTTCAAGCTTTTCAGTTTGACCCAGAATCTGATCCGGATGGAGAAGCACCGGATGAAGAAGTTGCAACTCAGCGGCTACAGCAGGACGTCTCCGAATGGTTAGTTTAAAATATTGTGTCTGGATACGGTCAGTGTTTCCCACACATAGACTTTACCTGGGCGGACCGCAACATTATCCACCGCCCGCTGCCATCAGCTCCCGCGTCTCACACACACGAGCACGACTTTAGAACAATATTTTGTAACTTTCAGACCCTTTGGCAGCTTTTTTCCCATAACGGGTACATACTAACAAACCTAGCGACTTTAAAAAAAACTAAACAAAAAAACCTTATTCAGTTGGAAGATGTCTCCAGTACTGCCCCGCGAGCGCGAGGTCTCTCTCCCGGAGAAGTGTCGCCTCTCTCGGCGTCTGTTCTGAGCAGCGAGCGGCAGAGAAGCAACACTTTCAGTTCGCCTTAAAGCAGCAGACTCATCAATAAATCATTTACAAAACAGCGTTTCCAAGCACTTGTCGCTTACTGACTGTTTGGACTTTTAAATATGAACATAATTTGTCTGTTAATATGCGCAGTTTATTACTCAGACGCAAAACAGTGCTTCGCTCGTTTGCAAGCCATGACGTCTCTCGCTCGCCTCGCACGGTCGTAGCTCATTTTCTCATGGGCGGGCAAAGCAGAGAAAGGGGAGGTAACCTTTCCCCGTATGACGACATAAGGGGAAGATTCCAGATCGGGCCATCTGAGCTTTCATTTTCTCAAAGGTGAAGCAGGATACCCAGGGCTCGGTTTACACTCATCGCCCTTTCAGGCTAGGGGAACTCATATTAATGTTAAAAAACCTCATAAAGTGACATTTTCATGCCATGGGACCTTTAAGCACTAACATGTCAGTCATTACAGGACAACCTGTTTTACTAGTGCAAGTCGAGATGCTGACTGTCGGTACTTGCATACATCTACAAATTTAAGATACCCTCATTCCCTTGAAGCAAATATGTCCACAGTAATAAGACAGAGGCTTTACAGTTTTAAAAGTTAAAATTTTCCAGTGATGATGACAAAAACATGCCACTCATCTCACGTAGAAGTGCTGGCATGAGGCTGTGCGGGTTTCTCGATAAGAAGTAAAGCTGCACACTTGGTTTGTTATCTTACACCAACAGAGAGAGATGAAGATCTGACCTGCTGACGCTGCTGCTGCTGCTGCTGGTGCTGGTGCTGGCCTGCTTGTAGGAGCTGACATTGTGAATGCCTGTGCGCTCAGTGAGGCTGTTGTCACCATAAAAACCACTGCTGGTCTGTAGTCTCAAACTATGCCGAGACATCCTGGGAGAGTCGTACACGGGATTGATTTGATGCTCCTTCTCAAACTCGAGGGCTGCGGTTGAGTAACTTGAGCTGCAGGGCGAAAAAACATGTAAATATATATATATAAATTTATAACATTTAGAGAGGCTGCACAAACTAGTCACATGGTACAACCTGTGGATTACAGTTGCTCATATTTACAAGTTTAATCTTGAGACAACTGCAGCCAGTACTGAAAAAAAAAAGAAAGAATCCAGTGTGAATTCATATATAAATATAAAAATTAAAAATATATATAAAAATAGTTTTACACAGAGTGAAGTAAAACTAAATGTAATTGCAATTTTTCTGATGAAAAATGTGGTTTAAAATGCAATTACTTTTTTTTTCCCTGAAAGTTTTCTATGCTTGTAGGGCTGCAAAATAAATATATATATTTTTTTTATTATATATCAATATGGCTATAAAATAATACTATTAATAATAATAATTCTAAATAAAAACAAAAATGAATTACAAATAAAATAATAAATATGAATATTATAATATTTCCCAATAAAATGTTAAATCTTTGTTAAATCACAAAGTTCATTTTGGAAAACATTTAAAGTAAAAAACTTTGCCTATAAAGTTAACACTAAAGTCTGCAAATAAATACACCAGAAGTTTTTCCTCCCCATTGCATAAACATTATCAGGGCTCCAGACAAAAAAAAAAATCGAGTAAGGAGCCATTGGCTCCTATAAAAGAAAAACTTAGGCGCCAAATTATTTTTTTTAGGTGCCACAGAATAAAAGTGGTTTATTTTATTATTATCATTTTATTTTTCCCCCCTATTTTAACATTTCAATCATTTTGTCATGTGTTTATGTCTTATCTTTTCTAGGCTTTATCAGCACTTTAATCCATCTTGTAGATGATCAGGTCGACCGGGGGACTAAGGTTCACTTAAAGTGTGAATTAAATGTCTTTTACAACTTGAAATATACAGTCACAAAGAATTGTTCGTTACACAGAATCTGTACCAATATCATGGACCATAAGCATCACTTGGCAACTGAGTGCAGTGCATCCTATAAATGTTGTCACGTCTTTCACACATTCAGTCTGTTTTTCTTCATTAGTAAAATGCAATTTTATAGGAGTTGAATCATGTACAACAGAATAAGTAAAGATATTAATATGCAACAGTGCATGAATATAGCAAAACGCTCCTCTTTATAGTTATTTTTCTAGCTGACTGATAAGTTTATGGACACTGAGTGGTTATTCTGAGGTAAATGTATTACAATGCAATGTTTACAAGCTTTATACATTTCCTCAGTTTGAAACACTGAATGAGCCTTTACATAAAACATTTCAGTAAGTTGTACTATAGGCTTTCTTATTGCCTACCTTTTGATCATGTTCATTTCATACTATAGTAGTAAATCGAAATATATAATGGGTTCACTTGCTGCTTTAACTGAGGTGCTAAAGAGATCGCGCCTGAGCATTAAGTGCGATACTCTCCGGACGCATACACGGACCGTGTGGACGCGGGGTACTGGTGTTTATATTACCCAAAGTGTGCGCTTGTGGTCCGCATTAAAGAGCACCCAAACCGCATCATTTGAATTTCGTAGCATTTTAAAGCTGATACTTTGTTTATTAAAAAGTAAGACAGCACAAAGCTTTTTGCGATTACTGGACGGCAAGTGCGCTTCAAATAACAGGAAGTCCATGCATTAACAGAACACAGCATATAGACTAAGATCTCAATAAGAAGAAGCCATAGTAGTAATGATTATAAATGAGAATTGTTGACGATATTGCCAGTATCCACAGAGCTGACAGCTTTACCTGTTGAAGTTTGTTCAAGTTGTGCACAAAATAGACACGGCTTTTCTGCACTTGCACTTTGGGGCTGTTTACACCTGGTCACTTCATGCATTTTTTCCTGATCGGATAGCTATCTGATCCTGAAAAGACCAGGTGTAAATGCCGTCCGAAACGCATTCGAGACGGATATCAATCCAATCGCTCGAACCACTTCAGGAGGTGGTCTGGGCGAAACCGGACAAGTGTAAATGCATCTGGTTGAAACCACATATGGTAATTTTACTCCTCCCATAATATTAAAATAATAGACGTGTGAGAGCGTTTTATAGGCTATATGGCATGTTATAGTCAGATATGACAGCGCAATGCAACAAGCATCACCGCGGATGAGTAGCGGAGTATTTCTTCAGCAAGCGACGCGCAAACTGAATGAACCTGAAAGTAAGTCGCAGACGCTCAACACACAATCTTCTTCATTAAAAGTAGCGAGACTAGCCTATCTTTCCAGTGCTGATGCCGCGCGCTCTCTTGATATTGAAATTAGCTGATAATTAATAAAATTATCCATTGCTTTCATTGACGTGAACTCCGTTATATTTGCATATGAAGCGGGAATTGAAGAACGGATTTATATCCGTTTTGCGAAGACACATTTATGTGGCCAAGTGTAAATGGGGAAACGTTTTAACAAATCATATAGATATCCGATCAGAGAAAATGCATAAAGTGACCAGGTGTAAACAGGCCCTTTCAGGTCTCTCTCACTGCGTTCAGCAGACTGTGTGCGGCAGAGACGAGGACTGTTTGAAACTCTTTTCCAGTAAAACTTTGATGCGCATCGTCTTAAGTAAGTTTAATACGTGAACATAAAAGATGTGAGCGCAAAACAATCGGGAAAAAAGTCCTTTCATGCCAATTATATATAGTCGCCAGTGGCGACCTCAGCAAAAACTTCACTCGCAAATTAATATTTTTGGTCGCAAATGCGACCATTTTAGTCGCAGTTTGGAGCCCTGATTATTGAAGTTTTTATGCATGTTGACTGCTTTTCTTTCACTATCCAGACCATCATTCCAAAAACATATTTGAGTTTTGCAAAGAAATTCTCATGCAGGCAAATTTACATTGGTCTACAAAACTAATTTCAAGAGTAAGTCTTCAGAACAAATGCTTTTTGACAAATGATTTGACCTAACATCCCTTAACACGGCAGAGATTTACTGCCTGATGTTTTATTGCAGCGTGCCTGGTTAGGACATTGCATTAGTATGCTAATTCCACAATTAGCACACTTTTTAGTGCAGATAGCAGGCATTCAAAGGTCAAAGACCTCCCCAGAATGCATCTTCCACTCACACAACGAGAGAAGCGACGACTGACAGGAGGAAATGGGTTTATTGAGTGATTAGGGAGAACACTGAGCTCTCAGTGAGATTAAGAAGCTCAAGCTCACGAGTGTCTGAGCTCAGAGTTCAGCGAGCTACTACAGGACCTGAGTAGGGTTAATGGTCAACAAGCAGCGCCTTCTTGATCCACTTCAGCTTCATTACTGCATCAGCTGACCCTCTTGGCAAGGTTCCCACTTACCATCTCAATATTTTTATCCTTGTTCCTTCACTTCACTATACGTACAATATTGATTATTCTGGTACATTCAGAGTTAATACCTACATAAGAAAGTGCCGATTTTGAAACTAATGTAAAAAGCCCATAATTATATTGATAACCAATATTATCTAAGCTAGTTTTATTTTACATAAATGCGTCTAAACATTAAAAAAATAAAAAGTTTGATACGTTTCAAGTGAAATCTGGCCGTAATATATAATTATATAATATAATTGGTATATTACGGCTGATAAACAGGCTTGTGGAGTAACGGAATACATTTAACCCTTTGGGGTCGGCTGTATCGCAGGTGATACGAACTCGGTTTTTTTAAGATAAGTGCAAAAGACACAAAAAAATGCTCTGTTGATTTTGGTCACACAAATAAGTGTTATACATCAATCGAAACCGTGAGTGTACTCAAAAAAAAGTAGACACTTAACAATTACAACAATACTTTGTGGTTTTGGAGAAAAAAGAAAACAAACAGGGTGCGCTCTCTGCCTTCTTCTCCGCGATATATTTATAGTAACGCGTCACTAAAATGAAGTGTAACTCAGCAAATACTCAACACAGAAACATGAGAGTTATATCTATAGAAAGCCTAAAGTGTCTGCTTTCAACTGAAGTAAGTGTTGCCGAAACCAAATGTTCTGTGATAAAGTAATCCGTATGAAACCGACACCATGTTCAGTCTGTCCAGTCTAACTCATTATTTCTAATGAGATCCCGCCCCCTCGTGTTCACATGTAAATAACCACGTGACACGCGCGCGCTTGGAGACGCCCAACAACAAACACACAGTCACTCCGTTCATCTCTGCTGCTGCTCGTTTCTGGAAGAAGACGCGCTGAGTAAAGGCTGGATTTACCTCAGAATAAGAGCCAAGAGTTCTTCGGGAATACATCGATCGATCTGACAAGTAAGTAAATGCTTGTTTTTTGCATTAGTTAGCGTGTTATTGTGACAAACCTGAACGCGTTAAGTTGGGTTTTCCCCAAACGACAACATGATGAATGCTACACATCTAAGAATGTTTAATGTTCACAAATAGATTTAATATTGTGCTAAACAATAACAATTAGTTTCTCAGATATAAAATATCCTTTTTTTTTTTAATGGTACAAAGTACATCCTTTTGTGGTTCACAGCATACGTGAGTCTATGGCTGCAGAATCATAACAGCTTCTATAAAATCATACATACTAGACTATATGACTACAAAATCATAGTTGTTTTTCTCCCAAACTGTAATTCCAGACTACAGTGTTTGAATATGATGGAGAATTCATTGTATTTAAATTTCTTATGGCACGATGATGTTTTCATGCTCTATATAAAACAATAAAAGTAATATGAGAGTATATTGTAACATGATGAATGCTACGAGTCTAAGTATGTTTAGAACATGTTTATTGTTAATAGTCTTCTCTGTTCAAAAATAGATTATAATAGCGTGCTAAACAATAATAAATAGTTTCTCAGATATAAAATATTTGTTATAGTACAAAGTACATCCTTTTGTGGTTCACAGCATACATGAGTCTATGCTGCAGAATCATAACAGCTTCTATAAAATCATGCATACTAGACTATATGACTACAAAATCATAGTTGTTTTTTTTTGTTTGTTTTTTTCCCCAAACTGTTGTTTTCATGCTCTATATAAAACAATAAAAGTAATATGAGAGTACACTGTAACATGATGAATGCTACGAGTCTAAGTATGCTTAGAACATGTTTATTATTAATAGCCTACTCTGTTCAAAAATAGATTTTAATAACGTACTAAACAATAATTAGTTTCTCAGATATAAAATGTCTTTTTTTGTGTACGATAGTACAAAGCATGCATGAGTCTATGCTCACAAATGTTTTTTTTTTTTTTTGTATTTTATTCAATCAGGTGCCTGAACCACAGATGAATCCTGATGACTTTCTTCAAGATGTTTTCCTCTGAGAGCGCTGTACCAACATCAGATGGTCAACTACACTGATATTCTTGACTACTGATTATGTTTTTTTCTTCTTGAATCCATGGAAATAAGTAAATGTCAGGTACTTGTTTCACTTGTTGAACAGAATCTGTTGCAGGAACGAGTTAAAGTCTGTTCACATCTCTGTGGTTAGATCAGTGCACAATAATGTGTCTTTGACCTTCATTATGTATGCTTTGATTATACTGTGTTGTAAATAAAATACAAATAATTTAAAAACCCCATTTTTCCAGTCTCCTCACACTCTCTGTCTTACCTGCCTCAGTCACACTGATGGCCCATTAGCAGCTTTAGGGGAGGGCCCTTTGTCTCTCAGGTGAAAATCACTTAATATTCAAGCCCATTACCACTCCCTCGCATATACGCTTTAGATCACAAAACACGTCTTTAAAAATTTAAATCAATATATTGTTTTCTGTGAATGAGTAAGCTGAATGATTTTCACATAATTGTGAAGTAAATATTCTAGCCTACAAGACTGATTACATAAAAGTCTTATTCAGGACAATTTAGTGTGGGTTTTATGCCTTATTTCAGCTACATTTTTTTCCCCAAAACTTACTAACCACGCATAATATTTTTTTTCTAACAAATGCAAACATGTACATCCACCTTCTGGGGTCGACAATATAATTGGCCCGGTGGCCCGGACGTGCTTTTAAAACCGTCAGGGCCACCAGATCGCTCCAACCACTAGCCCGGTGGGGCCAGTAAAAATAATGCCTCGATTAAAAAAAGTCTAATTTCACATTAATTACCTGTGGTTCTGTGTTTTGATTTCTGTTTAATCGTCTCGGTAACCACCGCTAACACGTTACGTGATCCCGACAGTTACAGATGCAGCGGTTTATGCGCTCCGTGACGTCTGCACCGCCTTGCTCGCTCCCGCGGTTACGCGCGCAAACTGCACACTGCTGCTCAGCACCTACCTATAGCTACTATTAAGCTAGGCTACATGTTTCTGAAACCCACATCACCCGGCCAAACGCTGGGTAAAAAAAGAGAAGGCAGGGAAGAGAAAATCACCAGAGGAATTGAGGGAAAGCGAAAGGGAATACGAAAAGAAAAGGCAGAGAAAGTTTCAGCCCCAGTGGCGAGACCGCTGGAATTGGCTGGGCTTAGGGGTGTGCGATATGACGATTTTTGATCGTGGACGATAAAAATGTCTCCACGATCTGCTTTTGAAGAAATATCGTAGTATCGTGCAACAGCACACATTGTCAAATACAGTTCTGGTGCCTCCGTCTCTATGTACTGTACAACACGACATACAGCAGTAGAGTTACTCTGACAGGACACTGCACTTATTCGCGATCGCAAAAGTACATTATTTGCACACAAGCCTTGCTGGTTAAATGTTTCATTCGCACGCTGGTCTGACGTGTGCTTTTCTGAGCGCATACACCTGAAGCGCGCGCACTAAAAAGCCTGTCTAACAGCGCCTGATTACTCAACTAACTTATCTTTTGTGCTAATACTGTCAAAACACACAAGGTTTACATACAGACTGAGTTGGTTATCTCTAAAATGAAAGTAAATAGTTAAGAGAGAAACGGATGCATGCCTGTATATTAGATGCGTGCAGCTCTTAAAGGGACAGGACACTAAACATGCTGTCGACTGTCATTAAAGGGATAGTTCACCCTAAAATTTAATTTCTGTCATTATTTACTCTCTCACATGTTGTCCCAAACCTCTATTAATTTCTTGTGCTGACCCAAAATAAGGTATTTTGAAGAATGAGGGTAACCAAACAGTTGCTGGTCCACATTGACTTTGATAGAAAGAACAATCCTATGGAAGTCACTGTGGACCAGCAACTGTTTGGTTTTCCACCTTCTTCAAAATAGCATTTATGTTCAGCAGAAGAAACAAACTCATTCCGGTTTAAAACAACTTTTGAGTAAATGATGGTATAAAAATAAAACATCATGACAGAATTGACAGACAGATGACAATATTTAGTTTTGGGGGAACTATTCATTTAACGTTAACAAAACAACAAAACGCAAAGAGAAAAATCACTCACTATTCTTGACTGAAAAACTTTAATACAGTTGCTTTTTACTTTACTTACTTTACTTTTGTCATTTAGCAGACGCTTTTGTCCAAAGCGACTTACAAATAAGAAAAAGTAACTAAAACTAAAAAGTTACAACTCTATAAATACTATCTACCCACATATTTAAGAAAATAAAGAAATTAAATAAAATTAACACATGCATATAACAACAACATTTCAATAATAAACATATCAATGAAAAAATTAAATAAAAAGCTACTACTATCCCTTGGCGGTGTCCCTGCCCGGTGGAGTCGCACGGTAGAGTCGATGGTCTTTACACTCTTTGGTTTTCACACTAAGAGGGCTTCACACGACGACTGCCGCGGTATAATAACCTTTATTATACCAATCTAACAAATGATCATTTCAATTCAGCTGGACCCACTTTCCTGTTTATCAACCACAAATGGCCAAGCAAGTGCACACACTGACAAGATACACGATACAGTACGAGACCAAACGCGACTTCAGCAACTCTCATCCTAGTAAACAAAATAAGCGTTTCCTAGCAACGGCAAATGCGCTAAACACTGAGACAAGTAGTTGCTTTAGGAATCAGTCTATATAGTGTTTTATTTTTATATTTGTTCATTCAATTTCATTGAATGCTCTGCTAAATACACCTATTGTACCTGAAAATAAAGCACTGTTTGTTTTATTTGTATATTATGTGTATTTGTAATGTGTATCTTTGTTCTTATTTTTTTATAAAGAAAGATAGAATGATGACAAAGATTTTTATCTTCGCCCACTTTGGCCTAAATATCTGCCATGTCTTTTGTTACCTTGAAAGGCTTTGTCTTTCTAGTTTGGCTGTAATGCTCAGACAACTTGTAAAACCAACATGACAAAGAATAGTGATAAAATCTATGCATGCACACACATATATATATACATACATACATACATATACATATACATATATATATATATATATATATATATACATAAGTATTGGAACAGTAAAGACAAATTTTTCTGTTGGCTGTGGAGTCAAGACATTTAGAAATATATTTAAAGGTGCCATAGAATGAAAAACTGTCTTTACCCTGGCATATTTAAATAATAACAGTTCTGTACATGGAAATGACATACAGTGAGCCTCAAACACCATAGTTTCCTCCTTCATATGTAAATCTTGTGATTAAAAAAGACCACTGAAAAACAGGCGAATCAGAACATAACACCGACTGTGACGCAACAGTCGGGATCACTACGCCCCCAACATTTGCATAAACCCGTCCTTGTTCTAAACCGGCCGAACCATCAGAAGCTCTGCAGGTATTGTAAATAAACAAGCGCGGACAACAGCGAAAATAACACAATAAATTTTATGTTCCAGGCCGTGCAGGGGGTGTGAAGTGCAGGGATGGGTTGGTGTCTGTATTCAGAAAGGCACAGAAAGCAAATAACGCGCGAGCTACTAAAGGGACATGATTAGCTCCTTGCTAGCGGTAGCCTGTTACAGTACATAAGATTTCACTCTCAGTAAAGAGAGATGAGTATTATGGCGAATGACTTACAGATCCTGAGCACCACTGACAAGCATCTGATCTTGTGAAATGTGTGGTAAGTACTGTTGCTCCATAATGTAAACATAGTTTGTGTGATCGCGTCTCTTGAAAGTTAAACTATAACGCGATCGATGGATCGTTCAAAAGCAGTTTCAATGCCTCGCATATTAATAACGGCTCCCTGATGCCCGCGTTTTATATACAGTATAATTACCCGACGATATAACTGCGAGAGAACGTATTTAAATATATATTTTCCTCCCTGTGCTTCCTTCTTGCTGATGAGCCGTACTGTGAAACAGCCAATCAGAGCAGAGCTCATTATTATTCATGACCCTGCCAAATAAGCCAATAACAGACAGTTTCATTCTAGGGAGAAATCCTAGGGTTGTAAATGGACATGTAAAATCGTTTCTGGAGATTTTTTGCCCTTACCTAAGCCACATACCTTCTGTGTAGATATCAGAGAACAATTTAAAAATACTGTATCAATGCATTCTATGGCACCTTTAAAAGATGAATATGAGACAAAACTACAGAATGTCACGTTTTATTATTGGGTGATTCAACACATAGATGTTTTACCAGCTAAGAAGTTCAGCACTTGTAGAGTTTCATCCCTCTATCTGATGTGAGCATAAGTATTGAACAGTTGCCTCACGGGTCTTTCTAAGTGATCAGCTGTGTCCTGTTGCATTAATTCTTCAGATATTAAAAGCAGGAAATGTGTCGTATCAGTTATATCCATTACTTCTGTATTCTGAATCTTGCATTCGATGATGAAACAGGAGTTTGGAAACCACCAGCAACTACCTGATCGGCTGAGAAAACAACAGTAGTTGATGACAGACAAATCATAAAAGCTGTGAAAATGAACCCTAAAAGACGTGTCTGTAAAATCACCAACAACTTCCAGAAAGCTGGGGTGATGCTCTGACAATCTACTGTCCTCAGGAGACTTTGACACAGAATTACAGATGCTACACAGCAAGATGCAAACCTCTGACCAGCACCAAGAATAGAAAGGCAAGATTAGAGTCTGCAAAAAAGCACAAAGGTGAGCCAGAAGAGTTTTGGAACTGTGTTTATGGACCGATGAGACAAAGAACCTTTATCTAAGTGATGGGAATGTGGAGAAAAAAAGGGAACTGCAAATGATCCCAAGCATACAGCCTCATCTGTAAAGCATGGTGGAGGTGGTGTCATGGCATGGGCATGCATGGCTGCCTCTGGAACAGGCCCTCTCAACTTTACTGATGACTTAATGTATGATGACAGTAGCAGAATGAATTTGGAAGGGTACAGAACCATCTTGCCTACCAATATTCAAGAAAATACCACCAGATTCATTGGGAAGTGCTTCATATTGCATCAGGACAGTGACCCAAAACACCCTGCCAGTTCAGTCAAGGAATTTATAAGGGCAAAGAAATGGAAAGTCTTAGATTGCCCAAGTCAATCTCCAGATTTAAATCTGATTGAACACAAATTTCACCAGCTGGAGAGGAGCGTAAAGGTAGAAACTCCCCAAAACAAGCAACAATTGGAGTTGGCTTCATTAAAGGCTGCACTGTAAAAACGACAACTCAAAAGTGTTCACCTTACTAAGATTTTTGCATTCACTGACAATAAAATTGCTAGTTGGAACTTGAACTATCTGTTGTAAGCCACTTGAACTCACTTTCAGACGTTTCTGAAGAAAAGTTCATCTTATTTAATAAATTGAGTTGATTTTATTTTGAAGTTGTAGTTGACACTCAGTTAGAGTGAGGTCAACTTATCTGCGCATGCTCAATTGAAATTTGTCATGGCAACCAGCTGCAACGGGGTTTCCAAGGATTTTCCCAGGAGCTGCCTTCGAAAGTTTGCATCAGCCATCTTGTCACGATGCCAGCGGTAACTTTCCCTGTCTTTGACGAAGAGAAACATTCCTTTCTAACAGGTAAGCTAATCATATGAATATGTATGCATTTGGTATTTGTATTACATTTCATTGCGGGAAACAAAATCGATAAATCATAACCAGGCGAGGCGTTTATGGCAATACAAAATCCCCCACCAGCTAATCAGTTAGAAGCTAACTTAGCTTAATTTGAACAGCTATAAATATTGTCCACATATTAATTGTAAGATTTGTGTTGCCGTTATGTTTGTTATTCTCGATGAATGATTGTTTCATGCACGTCTGCTTTGCTCACTGACATGAAACCGAAGCACCGTGGTAACGATCAGCATGCGCTGCAACCAAGGTAGAACTAACGTGCTAAAACTGTGATGCAAAGCTTCGGTTTGATACAGTTAACTAGATAGATATAGCTTCTAGCATGCGACCTTTGTGTAGGGCTGGGTACAGAGTTAGATACGTTTTAGGTACCGACCGAATTACCTCGATACTATCTAGTATCGAAAAATGGAATGTTGTGGTTCCAGTTTTCGATAAGGAGTTAACTCGTCAACGTCAGTGCTCAAACAAATACATATGGAATGCACAACGACACACATAAAGTCGCTCACGCACATACACGCAAACTCAACACACACGAGACGCGCGGAACTGTCCGCGCACATATACTCATGTGAGACGCGCGCGCGCACTCAAACTCTCTACGCGCATACTTATATGAGACGCGAGCACACACACACAAACTCTCTGCGCACATATTCATATGAGACGCGAGCACACACATAATACCCTAAAGATGTGGAAAAGTCGATCAAAAGTGTGGCTACATTTCTCCAGGCTTGATGCAGTATTTGCGGTAAAATAATTGTTGCAAAGACCGGCACCACGACAGATATGATGAAGCCCTTGACAGTGCGCGGAGTAAACATAAGAGCAGAAAGTTGCTCCGTCTTCGACTGGTAAATGAAGTGATAACTTACCTTGTTGATCACTCTGACAGTGTTTATATTGCAATAAATAATAACCTACTGAGTGTACACAGCCGTTCAAAAATGTGTTGGTTAGTCAGAATTCTATTTTCTACGTCAGGATGTAATGAGGTTGGTGTCAACAGGAGATCAAGAAGGGAGGAGGCGGATGATCATGGTGTCAACAGGGGAACAAGAGATGATGATGATGGGGATGGTGGTCCGGAAGGAAGGTTTTCCTTGAAAAAACCAAAACGAGGTGAGGTCAACCATGTACCAGATAATCCTGAAAGCTACACTGAGGATGACTTGGAAGACCTGAGGTCTTCCCTGGTTGAAGCCACGAAGAAGAAAAACAAGGACATTGAGTTTATCAAACAGAAGATGGACATCACATTCTCCCTTAGGAGAATGGAGATTGTAGAGATGGAGCCCATGGTCTCAGAGGTTCTGGAGAGGTGGCCTGGTCTATTTCTTGAAGAACAGGTAAGGCATCTTTTTTTTCTTGAACTTGGTGCATTTGTTTACATTTGTGTTTTTTTTTCTTTTCATAATAGTGTATGTTGGTTCATTTGTATCATGGCTTTGAGTTTGCAGTCTTAATTATAACAATGAAATCACACTATCAGCTTGTTGTATTTGTATTGCATTTGTTTCATTCAGATTTGTCAAGAGTTCACTCGTGTGACCACCAAGGACCTGATGGGAACATTTAAAGCTGCCCTTGAGATATTCACCCCTCGTCTGCTGAAATTGTATTGTGCCAGGAAGGGCGCCTTTAGTCGAGAGATGGAAACCCTTTTGGAAATGCTTGACAAACAGGTTGTTATATTGACTACAAGGCCTTTTCTTCAGAATATTTAAACCATTAATCAAGAAGGAACTACCAAGCTAGCACTCTGCACTTTTGATGTAATCAGCCAAATGCTGATTTAGAATCAGCCCTGCCATGCTTCAGAATGGCTAGCTACATGCATTCACAAACATGTCTTTAAATCAACCCTAAATGTTGCAAAGATGTGCAACTCACCGATTGGTTAGTGGTGTTCGTTGAGTGTTCGTCAAACGCTCTATTTCATCCAAGATAACCCAGAAAGGGGGCTCAAAGTGCAAAATAGTGAACTTATCCTTAAAAGACGAAAATAAACACTAACAAACTAACAGAGTCTGCAATTATTTTATCTGCCTACATGCATAATTGTAGAGATGGGAATACAAATGGAACAAGCACAAGTGCACATGCACAAGTACATTTCACAGAGCTAAACAGAAGTATTTGTTTGTCTTTATATTCTTCCAAAACAGACATCTGACATCACAAGTCATCGCAGACAGGCAGCTGTGGAAGGTCTTCCCATATTTCTGCGGGAGAATACTGAGAAGCTTTTCTCTGGATGCCTGGTGAGTGCAGCTGTGGAAGACCTTCAGCTTTTAGTAGTGTTGTATAGCAAAGAGGCCATACACAAATAGACAACACTGTTTATTGACTAGTTTTCTACAGGACATTATTTCAGTGGTGTTTTTGTTTTGTCAGGCAACTGATGCAGATGACAAACAGATGAAAGGCATCAAGATGGGGGTCCTAAAAGTGCTTGATGATGATGACGACGTCATTAATATTGCCCTTGTGTTGGAGGAAACCATTGTCCTGAAAGACATCCCAGACACCCCGACTGCGCTTGCGTATCTTTTTGGCTTGCTGTATGCCCTGAACATGGAGTTCCCAAAAGACATCAGGTATACCTTTGAAGCTATCCAGCATATTTTCATGGAAATGTCCACCAATTGCTCACAGCGTGTCCGGAGCTTCAAGACCAAGCTGTTAAACCAGTGATTTATTTTCCATGGGGAAGATTTATTTTATCATGCCTGTTCATTTATGTTTGGATATTTTGTAAGTCTTCACATAGACCACCTTATAGTTTTTATGTTGTTCCTTTATTTTGACTAAAAACAAATGTTATTTGTAGCTGTCATACAACTGTCATGAGACTATTGATTGTTTCTCAGAAGCATCAAACTTTGTTTCAGCATTGCTGTTATAGTCTGCATCTTTGCTGGTGTGGCAAGTGTCCATGGGGAAGATTTCTTTTATCATGTCTGTTCATTTATTATGTTTGGATATTTTGTAAGTCTTCACATAGTCCACCTTATATTTATGTTGTTCTAGGGCTGGGCGATATATCGCATGACATTGTTAGGTGCATCTCGTCAATAAAGCCGGTTCCTTGTAAATCGCCATCACCTCATGGCAGTTTCATAACGCCATCACCTGTTAGTTTCATAACTTTCAGATGGAGCGGCATTTACTACACAGAGCCGTAGTTAACTGACAAGCTGAGTCATATCGCATTAATTATCGCAGTCTGTGATAATTAATGTGATATGGCTCAGCTTGTCAGTTAACTACGGCTCTCTGTAGTAAATGCTGCTCCATCTGAAAGCAGGTGATGGCGATTTACTACTAATCAAGGAACCGGCTTTACTGACGAGATGCGCCTAACAATGTCATGCGATATATCGCCCAGCCCTATGTTGTTCCTTTTGATTTCCCCAACTTATTGACATGTGCCTTATTTTCTCTGGACACAAGTGCTTTATTTGAACTAAAAACAAATCTTTTATGTGTAGCTGTCATATTACTGTCAAGAGACTACTTTATTGATTGTTCAGTAGAATCAAGCTGTGTTTCACCATTACTGTTATAGCCTGATTACTTGTGTACATTGTGGAATTGTAAAGCTGTTTGTGCCAAAGTTGTTTAAATAAACATGCATAAATTAACTGGTTTACTGTCAGTGGATGATTTAAAGTGGGGGGGGGGGGGGTAATTTAAACTCAAAATAGTAAGTTATTACAGGGGATGTTAATCTGAACTCAAAATAGTAAGCTTTTACAGACTTGAAAGTTCCAGTAACTTGAATTAAAAAAACTTAGTTGTCAGAACTTGAAAAACTTAGCTGACGCAACTTAATAATTGTAGTTCTTCAAAACTTAAACAATTAAGTTGATATCTTCAACTCAAAAATTCTGTGCAGTCGGTTGCCTTGAAAATTTGAGTTGAACTAACTTTTTCTTTTTTACAGTGTGGGAAAAGCATTTCAAAGGATGAGACCAAGAGTCTGGTGATGTCTATGGGTCACAGACTCACTGCTGTGATTGTGTGCAAGGGATCTGCAACTAAATAATAGCTTTTAATCTTTTATATCTGCCTTAGGGATGGCTCGATACCATAATTTTGGCTTCGGTACGATACCACAATGTAGTACCTCGGTATCGATACTAAATCGATACCATAGGTGACAAATAACCAGCCTCAAAAGATAAGTGAATTAAAAAATATATATTATTAATAATAATAATAAAAACAGATTCATATGTTAATACCTTTGTGTCAAACTGTAACAAAACCTAAAGGGAACATAGGTTACATTTTGATGTTGAAGGAAAAAAAAAAAAAATAGGCTAAATGAAGTAATAAGATGAAAATATATTCAAATCTCATCTTTTCAGTGCAAACACAGTGCAAACTAAATGTCTCCTAAAAAAAAAAAAACCTACCAGAAACAGGTTTCATTTTGAAGAAGTTTGAAGAAAAATAGCACTGAAGTTGCGCAATTGATGCAACAAATGTTGCTTTATTGTAAAGTGTTATTCTAACAGTCAAAGTAATATTCAAAATCATGTTATTATTTCTGTCTCTCAGATTGTTTTCAGATTTCAGACTCAACCAAAGAAAAAGCATTAAATATAAATCTCACTCTCTCACCTGCTTCATATTAGCGGTCGGCAGCGCATCAGAAACATTCCCTAAATATCATTGATACTAAAATGAATAGCAAAACTCTTGCTCAATTCATATCCAATTAAAATTTGTTTGTATGAAATGCAAGTGCATGTATTACGTGACCAAAACTTCATTGATTCTAGCGTGTCTCACATGCACATTTGCGCTTACTGTATTACATCTGAATGTTGATCAGATGTAAATAAAAGGTCAAATGAAATCTGAATTTATGAATGATGCACTCACCTGTCGATCGCTTAATTCTTTGAAAAGATCAGGATGAGCAAGCGACAAATGCTTAAAAAGATTTGATGTGTTCCTGTGGCAACATGATTTAGGCCTATAGCAACGCTTGCATACAGGTGCAGTAAGGTAAGTTCCTTCACCTTTGTCATCTGTTTTTTATCCAAAGTAATGCCATATTTCACTTCTACTGTTCTCTTTATTTATTAATTTTGGGTGCGCTGAGTTTCATCTGTTTGATCCATTGCGTTGTTCTGTTGTCACATTTACCGGTTGCTCAGCAATTTGGGAAGCCACCTATGAAATACCGAATTGAGCAAAATTATGATATTGTACCGTTTGAAATATATATACACACTGGTATTTTTCCAGTATCGGTATACCGCGCATCCCTAATCTGCCTTATGTTCAACTGTCCCAATACTTATGCTCACATCAATGAGTGGGATGAACTCTAAAAGTGCTGTTCTTTTTATTTGGTAAAACATGTATGTGTTGAAACGGCTAATAATAAAATGTGACATTCTGTAGTTTTGTCTCATATTCATCTTTTAATCATATTTGTAAATGTCTTTACTCCACAGCCAACACAGCAATTTTGTCTTTACTGTTTCAATACTTATGGAGGGGACTGTATATACCTGCATTTTACTTTCATTTAAATTTAATTGTAAAATATTTTAAATTTTAAATCTATTAAATTAACTAGTTTTATCAAATTTATTTAAATTAGAAAACAAAAACTTTTACAAAAGAAAAATTCCAAGAAGAAAGGCTCAATGTTTTTATGGCAAAAGACAATTTGTGCTTGGCTCTTCCATCACCCAGAAACTGAGAAAACTACTATCAGAGGGAAAAGGTGCTGTGGTTATTCAAATTCTGTGTTATCACTTCCTTTATTACAGCTCGGCTAAAGCAGAACAAAACCCTATTAAGTAACTTCAGTGCATTCAGCACGCATGTGCACGCACGCACACAAAGTATCGTACAGCTGTCAAATACTCCAGCAGCTGCAGTGAAACAGACTCAAACCATTCTGGTACAAGTATTCCCTTCATGCAGGATACTTCCCAACAGTCACATCTTTTACGATCTTGCCTAACATTATACACTAAATCTCTAGAGTTTACAGATGTCCAAACCAGACTCAGCTAGGCCTATATTAAGATTCATATTTCTTGGTGCTTTTGTCCCAGTTTCACACAGATTCCTCTGACAATGCAACATGTCACACACGTAATTTGCTCTTGATCCACTGCAAACAACTTTATGCAACAAGCCGTCAATCATTAACTGCACTGCTTGTCTGCTATGTGAGTGAAAATGGGCATATTTACTTAACATTTCATCAGTAATTGTACTAGTTGCAACATCATAAATGGTTTAAGTTAAACTGAATATCCTTCGCCCCCCTCTGAAGTAAGTGAGCCAACACATGAGAGATATTCTTATTTAACCAACAAAAATTTTAAATGGGGGGGGGGGGGGGGGGGGGGGGGGTTAACAATGGGACCCAATGTTTTGCCGTGACTCAATGAGCTGTCTGTCACAAATATGCCAGGGAAAAAAATGTGCAAATAATTGCATTGTCGCGGGGACAATATATACTCAGATACACACAAAAATTTATGGGTTGTGAAAAATATATGGCCTGATATTAGAAGGTTTGGCACAATTACAATTTTGTATCATGCTAATATATAATTTATAATGATTTTTCTGGCCTGCTGTCACTGAGGCCTTTAGATTTCCCTTGTGATAAGTAATTCATATCAAAAGAGATCCCGAAGGAAAATGTTTTCACAAAAGCTCAACATGCATGTGTTGCTCTTGTCGCTGCGCTCCTTTTTCTGTTACACAATTACACAATGACTCTTTGTACGCATGTCTTCCCTGTCTGACACGTGTTGAGTAACTAATTTGTCACATCCCTCTGAGTGCCAGCGACAGATGGCTCAACGGTTTGTCACTCGATCCCACTTCTTTTTACGATGGTTTCTGCCTGAAGACCACAGTCATGCAACCTACACAGACAAACTCCAGCGCGCTGCCACCAGTACTGCTGAACCTTACGACAGCCAATGAGACTCAAACTGTCTTAGTAAACATAACAGCAAGAGCACAAAGTGTGGGACATTCCGGAGTAAAACATAGACGTTCAAATCATGTTCAAATAAATTTAAATGAAAAAGAATTCAGACATTGTGTTATTTCAGTATTTATACAATATTATACATTTAGAATTTGTCTAAGTTAATACTTGTTCAAAACAATCACTTTAGCAAAGTTTGTACTATTTTCAGCTTATTTTGAAATATAAAAATTTGTTCAATAAATATACGGTCATTAAAATGTTAATATAAAAAAAATATATTTTAAAATACAGAAACAAAATCATTTTAATAAGTAACGATTCTGAAAGTATTGAAGGAGATCCAATAATAATAATTGAAATATATACAGTAGTAACAACAAATGATATTTTATTATGATGATTAATATCCTGTTTTTAAATATGATGGTTTCATTCTAAACATGGTGATTATCTCTAATATGGACACCCAACATAATATATAATATTTACCATCTGAATCTAACCATGTCATGTCAACAAATGGAAAAGTCAGCCATCTACTAATTATCCTGTTAATTAATGTGCGCCATTAGCCCCAACAGCAGGGGCGCTTTTTACCCCAAATACCATACTTTTACATATTCTTTCTTTATTTAAACTCTTGCTTTAATTATATTAAACAAAACGGAAAACCATAAAGAGGTCTCAAAATATATGCATTAATTTTAGTGATTCTCATTTGCTACTTAAATCTACAACATTAGTACAATATTAGACCAAGCACAGAATCAACTTTGCACTGCTGCACGCGATTGCATCAAAGATCAGACAAATAAACATGCATCTTGAAAAGCGAATGTTTTGGAAAGTGCTATGCCACATTTTTGTGCCATCTAGTGGTTTAGATGAAAATAATATCAAAGGCGCCTTTACCCTACTATTTAAGAAATTTTCAATGACAAAATATTTGTCTTTTAATTACAAAAAGTAAAACAATGTAGTTACATTCTGAAATATTTTAACTAATCTAGGGCTGTAACTAATGATTATTTTGGTAATCAAGTAATCTACTGATTATTTTTGACAATTGAGTAATCTGATATTTTTTAGTAACACAAATAGACCCAAGTGAAAACCAGGCTTTAGTACGACTATTTATATACAAACTAACAATGAGGCAATAATAATTTGCTCAAATAAAATATCAAAACCAAGTAATGACAAGGTTTTATTGAACACTGTTAAAATACATAATGTAATATGCCTATGAACATAACCAATTTAAGTACATAATGTATTATAACAAATACCTGCAGAGGTAGCAACGGCCTGGCAATGTTTCACTTTACAGCGTGACTAAACAATGTTTAAATCCATTACATTTTAGTATTTGGCCACTGGTATATTAAATGATACCAGACGATGAATAAAGGTCTTGTCTAGCGAAACGATCAGTCATTTAAAAGAAATAAAGTATATGCTTTATAAACACAAATGCTTGCCTGTTCTGTGATACGCAGTCATTACGTTAAAAAGGTCACGCTTGACGTAGGCTCCATCATCTTCTCCAAGTTCAAAATCGTCCGACATTGTTGTTTTACCTTGTAAACTCGTTGAGATGTAACTCCCTTTTTTGTAAACGGCGTTTGACTTCAACTTGACGTTCAACTTGTAAACACTGACTCTGTGCTTCCGCCTACATAGTAAATAACACTTCATAAAATTCAGATTGAACCACTGATGGCAGATGGACTATTCTGACGATGTCTTTCATACTTTTCTGGGCCTTGACAGTGGTATTTACTTGGCAGTCAATGGGACAGTCACAAACCTCCCGGTTTTCATCCAAAATCTCTTAAATTGTGTTTTGAAGACAAACGAAGCTTTTACGGGTGGAGTAACCCTGCTTTATTAAAAAAAAAAAAAGCAACTTATTTAAACAAGATTAACCTGTTAACGTTCACCAGAGCGACAGCGCACTGAAGCGTTTTTTTCCCCACTAGTTTAATGTTTATGAATGAATTTAACGTGAAAGAATATTGTTAATCTTGGCAAACTATATATCATTCTGAAGGTATGGAAAGCTTATAAGGAATGTATTTGCTACATTTGTGTAAGCAGTACACATCAAAACAGGCAGAATAAAAAAGCCGTACGTACCTTTATCATTGTAATAACGAGTCACAAACGCGTCCACTGCTGAAATCTCAGTTTAGTTAGAGAGGTAAGGGTCCACAGAACAACATCCCAGCGAGCACTTTTAGTCCAGCGAAACAATAACGTTGTAATAAGGATGAATATTCCTTTGTTTACGTTTCATTTCTTCAGAGAGTTATTGTTCGCGTCCGTTATGGAATAAATTACGCTCAAAAACAGCGTCTTGGTGGTAAAAAAAACACGGTGCTGTAGCATACAGTTTTACAAACAGAATGAGACCGCCCACGGAAAAAAAAAAGTCTCAGAAAAGCGGTATATGGAATTTGGCGCTCCCTCCTGCCAGCGTGTGACGCAGGCTATGACGCTGCTGTCACCTGAGCGGGGTGTAACTTAGCGATCTGCTTTATACATAAAAAAATAATGTTTTTTTCTTCTTCTACATTTTTTTATATGTGTGTGTGTGTGTGTGTGTATTGTGTGGGGAATGTGGCCGTATCTGCATGATTATAATATGTATGGACGGACATCAGCGTGTTTATTACCGACTCTATGACGGCTATCATTGTGATTCAATGATCAGCTATTATTGATTATATGGCCCATCTGTATGATTATCATCTGTATGGACACACATCAGCGTGTGATTACTGACTCTATGACCATGTCTGGCAATATCACTTCATGTCTGGCAATCAGAATACATGCTATATACAAAGCATTTGTTTCTATTTTTTTTTCCTTTTTTATTACTCTTATTACTTTATTAATTATTTTTGTATTTTTTTGTGCTCAAATAATTCTGTCTATTATTTTATAATTGAAAAACTATGCAGGAACATGTATAATGACTAAAATAGCTTGTATAATTCTGCAATACATTTGATGGTTATTTTTCCTCAAACAGGGGGGTGGGGGGACTATAAATAGTTTCAGAAAAAATATTGCAGGAATCTCATTTTTCATTGTATCTTCTTCAAATTTGAAATATGAACTCATGAGACATGTGGCTTTCGATACATTACTTTTCTGGATTGCTCCAGGACTTATTTCATGTATTTGTATATGAAATAAAAAATATAATTTTTAAACTTTTTATCTTTTTGAGCATTATCAACTCTGGATGATAGATAGTAAAGCCCAGAGTGCAGGGGTAGACAATAAGGGAAATTTGCCACTGGCCCTCCGGGACAGTGTCTTTTGAAGTTCACTGGCCCAGGTCAACGCGTCGGGTATTGATCCCAATAATCACAAAAAAGAACAGTTTGCTTTAACACCATGAATAGCATTTTTTTTTTTAAGGTAGGTTTAGTGCAAAGTGCAGCAAAACTGTGCAAAAACATGAAACAAGTGCAAATAAACCTATTGCATAGGATTCATTCTCCGTAGTCACACAGCAATTCATTATATTATGTTCATACCATAGGTTTCATACACGTTAACTTTTCTCTAACTTACTTGTCTGCATATGTGGCCATTGATCTGCAGAGCTCACAGTAAACCTCTTTTTTTTTCTTGATCGTAGCCCAGCTAGGGGTGGGCGATATGGGAAAAATATCATATCACGATTTTTTTTTTTTTTTTGAAATATCACGATTCTTTGTCATGTTGGTTTTACAAGTTGTCTGAGCATTACAGCCAAACTAGAAAGACAAAGCCTTTCAAGGTAACAAAAAACAAAAAAAAAGACATGGCAGATATTTAGGCCAAAGTGGGCGAAGATAAAAATCTTTGTCATCATTCTATCTTTCTTATTAAAAAATAAGAACAAAGATACACATTACAAATACACATAATATACAAATAAAACAAACAGTGCTTTATTTTCAGGTACAATAGGTGTGTTTAGCAGAGCATTCAATGAAATTGAATGAACAAATATAAAAATAAAACACTAGATAGACTGATTCCTAAAGCAACTGTATTAAAGATTTTCAGTCAAGAATAGTGAGTGATTTTTCTCTTTGCGTTTTGTTAATGTTAAATGAATAGTTCCCCCAAAAATAAATATTCTGCCATCTGTCTGTCAATTCTATCATTTACTCAAAAGTTGTTTTAAACCTGAATGAGTTTCTTTCTTCTGCTGAACATAAATGCTATTTTGAAGAAGGTGGAAAACCAAACACTTGCTGGTCCTCAGTGACTTCCACAGGATTGTTCTTTCTATCAAAGCCAATGTAGACCAGCAACTGTTTGGTTACCCTCATTCTTCAAAATACCTTCTTTTGTGTTCAGCACAAGAAATTAATAGAGGTTTGGGACAACATGTGAGAGAGTAAATAATGACAGAAATTACATTTTAGGGTGAACTATCCCTTTAATGACAGTCGACAGCATGTTTAGTGTCCTGTCCCTTTAAGAGCTGCACGCATCCGTTTCTCTCTTAACTATTTACTTTCATTTTAGAGATAACCAACTGAGTCTGTCTGTAAACCTTGTGTGTTTTGACAGTATTGGCGCAAAAAATAAGATAGTTGAGTAATCAGGCGCTCGCGCTGTTAGGCAGGCGTTTTAGTGCGCGTGCTTCAGGTGTATCCGCTCAGAAAAAGTGCACGTCAGACCAGCGCGTGAATTAAACCTATAACCAGCAAGGCTTGTGTGCAAATAATGTACTTTTGCGATCGCGAATAAGTGCAGTGTCCTGTCAGAGTAACTCTACTGCTGTATGTCATGTTGTACACAGTATATAGAGACAGAGGCGCCAGAACTGTATTTGACAATGTCGCTGTAGCACGATACTACGATATTTCTTCAAAAGCAGATCGTGGAGACATTTTTAGAGTCCACGATCAAAAATCGTCATATCGCACACCCCTAAGCCCAGCCACTGGATAATAAACGCCGGGTAAAAAAAGAGAAGGCAAGGAAGAGAAAATCACCAGAGGAATTGAGGGAAAGCGAAAGGGAATACGAAAAGAAAAGGCAGAGAAAGTTTCAGCCCCAGTGGCGAGACCGGGTGATGGGGGTTTCAGAAACATGTAGCCTAGCTTAATAGTAGCTATAGGTAGGTGCTGAGCAGCAGTGTGCAGTTTGCAAGCGTAACCGCGGGAGCGAGCAAGGCGGTGCAGACGTCACGGAGCGCATAAACCGCTGCATCTGTAACAGTCGAGATCACATAACGTGTTAGCGGTGGTTACCGAGACGATTTAACAGAAATCAAAACACAGAACCACAGGTAATTAATGTGAAATTAGACTTTTTTTTTAATCGAGGCATTATTTTTACTGGCCCCACCGGGCTAGTGGTTGGAGCGATCTGGTGGCCCTGACGGTTTTAAAAGCACGTCCGGGCCACCGGGCCAATTATATTGTCGACCCCAGGAGTGTCTTCTTTCCAAAGATACCCAATTTGTTTGTGTAAGCACACTTTGTCAAGAACTGTTACCATTTTAATTTAGGTAGGTTATTTTCACCTGCGAGGCCCCAAATGGGGGTGAAGGGTAACAGGGTAAAAGCTTATAACTATATCGATAGTATAGTATGAACTTTCATGCCTCTGCTATACTGCTTTTCTCACTAACAACTCTTCAGTTTTGTAATTTGTCAATTCATAATGTGTAAAAGCTATTCAAACTTACACTCAACTGCAACTACTTTTGATTTAATCATATCAAATAGTGGTTCCCAAATATCTACTCCAACTATTTTTTAATAAATTTTCAGATCGACTCACTGCTACCCCGGTTCACGCACAGTGAACACCAGCTCCAACACAAAACCCAGCATGATTTCGGTGGAAAAGTGGTATCAGTCAGTGCAACGAGTGGGGTACAAATCCTTATCTGCATACGAACGGTCAACACATCTACACTGTTTTGCTTAGCACACTTACACAATACATTCACAACCAAGGGTATTATTACCTAGCCATTAATTCTGTGTAACTTCATAACTCGCCTGAGGTCAACAACTCAAGGCAGAAGCACCACACCTGCATGCTGTCATCCAACCCTTCACCTGGCACACAAATAAAACTCTACTACATACCTGAACATAACTGCTGAATAAGGATTCAAAATTGACCAACACAGATTTTAACGTCTCACAGGTAGAACTCGAGAAGTTCTTTGTCTACAACTATTGACTCATAAAACTTCAGCAACAAACAGGTTTTACCTGACATAGAAATCCTTAAACAGATATTCCTAATTATTTGCTGAACGTCGGAAGTTTGTGACCAGTTACACAAATCTCTATAAAATCTACTAGAAGTGAGATGAGCTATAAATAGAAAGAAAACATTTGGAGTTCCACCCAGCAATCGCTTCTTCATTCTCACAGAGTTCTCACCTGAGTGAATAGGTATATCCCGTGTTATCCGGAGTACACTGAGGAGGAGTATATGTGTGCAGACGGGAAAAATCCATGGTAATTCACTGAGCACGCTGTGAAGATCAAACCAGATGTGAAGAGCAGACTTCTCAAACTATAGCAACAGCTAATGTGTGATGATGGGTGTGACTTCAATGCATAAACAGTCACACCCATGAAAGCATGCACACACAATGAATACACAAACACACACGGTCTGCGGTTCAGCCTGCCTCTGGGTGGAATCCTGATCAGCAACATAGGAACAACTTTAATTTAATTGTTTAGTCGCATACAGGTGACTGAACACAAAGCTAGTGGTAACTATAGACAGCAGCTCTTTCATAGTAAACTGTGCTTTTTAATGTGGAAACACTTTCTGCTATTGCTGGTCAAACAGGAAGTGACAGACCACACCTACACCTTCAAAAATCAACAACTGTCCAGTGTGACTAGCACTTACAGGACAGCGAATGAAGACTTCTGATACATTTATAAAAACTTCATTCACAAAGCGCAATCCCCTGGCAATTAAATATGATTTTATAGCTCAGCATTATTAGCTACACTTATATCCACTATAGAAATATTGGCAAGAGTTTAATTACAATTCATTAATTAGGTGTCATGAACTACACAGAGAAAAAAAAAAGCAGAAAAAACTCAGAAATTGCTAGAACATTTCACAATTATAAAGAGGAAGAAACACATTGAATTAAACAAAATGTTGTAGAAAAATTAAAATAGCATTTGCTTGTAAAATGTACTCTAATTGTCTTTCTCTTTTTACATCTTTGAAAAATCCTTTTTACCAGTGTAAATATGCACAATGTTTGTACAGCGATTATTAACATAGGCTAATATTATTATTATTAATACATTTACATTTAATAAATACAAAGTTATTTTTGTAATTTAATTACCAAGTTATAAACAAATAATTAAACATCATTAATTACTATGTGAATTACCAAAAGTATATTTATAAATAAACATTAACCCTTAATAAAGATTATTTAACAAATGCTGTAAAAATTGCTGTTGTTAGTTCACGATACCCTATGCATTAACGAATGAAAACTAAACTCTTACTGCAAATAGCTACTTAAATTTCCATGAAACATTATGATTTTATTTGATCATTTAAAAACCCCCTACTTTTGCATGGTTTGTTTTGTTATGCCATCATTAACTTAACTGAATGCTTTGTTTAGCCATCTGGAGAATAGCAGACCATAAGCTAACCTAAACAAAAACATAAGAGTTTAACTTTCAACTTTAAATTTTACTCGTTATCTACAAGTACTATTGTGAGTACTAAACTCATTATGAAGTTGAGATGAAGAGTCAAAACTGTCCTGGATCTTTTCAAAGTGCTGAAAAAATAAACATTTGATTGAGCAAAACACTATGGTGTCGATTATCACAATATTCAGATAATAAGAATACTCTAAATTACCCAAAGTCAAATTTCATGTTCATTTTGTTTACCTTTCCTCTAAATGCATGTCTTGACATTCTCAAAACCACAGGAGATCCAGAAAACCACTCTTCAGTACCCAAGAGACAGGCTGAACATCCAGAGAAAATCTTTTCCACCTCTTTTTCTGGTCTAAAATGCACATTTCACAAGCCCAAACAAGCACAGCTATGTTTCAAATATGACCTGCCACTAATAATGCAATAAAACAAGTCAATGGTGAAAAGCATGAGCTCCTTTCTTTATGTATTGGGCAGACAAAAAAGTCAGGATTTATGCTTTTATCTTGTTCTATTCACACCTTCATCGCCTTTTGCAAATCTATCTCTTCTGGAAAAGGTGCATTTGCATGTATAAACAAGATAGAGGCACAACTCTCCAGATTTGACGTCTCATATCTAGCTCATAACATTGGTTGCGTCTCAAAGCAGTGATCAGCCTAACTAGACAGCACTTTTGGGAATCGCAGACGCGTTTTGGACGTTCAAATCGACTCGTATTTGCATATCAAGGAGCTTTCGATTCGATGCCCCAAAAGCGACTCGATTTCATTGTTTAGAATGAGTCTACAATGCTGACTATGTAGGCAACTCACTAGGTTTTGACACACAGCCTTGGATTGCAACACTGTATCAGCGCAATTGTTTTATCTCAATGCGTAAAGGGGTCTCGGCGCACTTCAATAGTGTTTACGTCTTAAGATGTATATAATAAATCATATCTTACAGAAATAAAACCCTGATTGCGTGTATGACAGTTAATCCAGGGACATGTTTTCTGTCAAGAGTTTGGAAAGAAAGGAGCTTCACTGACTGTCCGCCAAAGACTGTATACAACACACCTAAAATATCACCGTCTCTGTGTATATGGCTTGAATGAAAGCATAACAAAATATTCCAGCACTTGCCAGTTTGACCATCAGCTTCTATAATCTCTTGTTGTTTTGAAGGTAGTCCAGTTCAGAAATGACAATCCAGTTCAAGGATGCGCAAAATGTGCGCCGCATCTCGACGGAAACATAAAAATAAAAACAGAAACAATCGTGTGTCCAAACACCAGAACCGAATTAGACAAAAGTTACGATCCTGACTCACAGTTACTACCAGGAAAATCCCAAAATGGCTTCCACAACAGAGTAAAGCCAGAAGGATAAAGTCGTTCCTCCTATTTTCCAGACTCAACTGTCAATCACGCGGCATACTTTGAATCTATTGGTTGAAAAGACGCGAGCCACGCCTTCCCGCTCTACGTCACACAGTCTTGGATGTAGAGGATTCAAAAGCGTCCGTCAACAAACCCACTTCAAGCGTGCAGCGATGCAAATACGGGCTTTTGGAGTCAAAACACACAGTAAATAAATTGAAAGAGAGCTTGTTGGTCAATATTTACGATTAAATACCAAATACAATTTAATAAAAAAACACAACCTGAATCTGACTGTAGTCACACCGTCTCTCGCAAAACTGCGCTTTTTTGTCGGACAAATATGCCACTCATTCGTATCTGTTAGTTTATAAAATACAATAAAAATACAATTCATACAAAAATAACGTTAATACGCTTATTTTCCAAGTGTTTTGTTAAAAAGGTGTAAAAAGCAAAAATAAATAGTTTTAAGCTTTCTAATATATATAATAAAAAAAATAATAATAATATATTTTTTTCACCTCGGACATTTATTTACCACTAACTTACTGTAGACTAATTAATTAAATTAAGTCATCCAATTTTTTATTTACCAATCCATTGTGCCAAAGTTTAAAACCAGCCATTAATTGACTTCATCTCCAATACATTTACATTTAGTCATTTGGCAGACGCTTTTATCCAAAGCGACTTACAATTGGGGAATATAAAAAGCGATTCATCTTGAAGAGGCAATCAGACAGAGGAAGTGCTCGTAACACCAAGTCTCAGTCATTGTTCAAATAAGTACAAACTAGTAGGTGGAGAGAAAGATAGAGGGAAAGTTGTGTGTTTTTTTTTTTTTTTTGAGTTTAGGATGAAGTCAAGTACTGCCGAAAGAGATGAGTTTTCAGTTGTTGCTTGAAGGTTGCCAGAGATCCGGCGTTCCGGATAGGAGTGGGAAGATTATTCCACCAGCCAGGAATGGTGAACGAGAATGTTCTGGAGAGTGATTTTGAGCCTCTCTGTGATGGTACCACAAGGCGTCGCTCACTAGCAGATCTCATACTTCTGGAAGGGATGTAGGTTCGTAATAGCGAGTGGAAGTAGGAGGGTGCAGAGCCTGTGGTAGATCTGTACGCAAGCATCAGTGACTTGAACTGGATGCGAGCTGCCACTGGTAGCCAGTGCAAAGAGATGAAGAGGTGTAACATGCGCTCTTTTGGGCTCGTTGAAGATCAGTCGTGCCGCTGCATTCTGAATCATTTGTAGAGGTTTGATTGCAGACCAGCCAGAAGAGCATTGCAGTAGTCCAGTCTAGAAACAACCAGGGCCTGGACAAGAAGTTGCGCAGCATGCTCTGTCAGAAAGGGCCTGATCTTTCTGATGTTGAATACAGAAAAATAAAGTCTTGCAATATCAAGCAAAGCAATTCCAAAAGACAGTCACAGAATTGATTTTTCTCTAGTTTTAACACGCAATGTCCCTAACAGCCATTAAACCATCAGTCAATGGCACTACACTCCAAAAACAATCCACTTCTCTTTGCAAATCACAAACCCAATCCATTGTAGGCCTACAGAAAATGGCAAAAATAGAAAGAGACAGACTGTTAAACTTTGATTCCCCAAGACAAATTCAGATGTGAAACACTGCAAGGCACAAGCAGACCTTACTCAGAAAATGTGGTCAAATGGAGCCAAGAAACACAAATGATCATTTTGAGTAAAGAGCAGATGCACAACTGCAAACCATGTATTTCTTAAAAAAAAAAAAAAAAAAAAATGTAAAAGTGGACATCCAAGCAATGCTTGAAATCTTGCAGTTGGCTCACAGTCTACAAGTGAAACTTTCATGCAAACTTTCACACAATTCAAAGGTCAAAGTACACTACAGCAACACAATGAATTGCATGATGAGATTTGTGTGTCTCTTGTTGATATTGCATGACTGTATTCAGCAACCACCACCCGCCAAATCCACGGCGCAGCAGCGCCACCTAGCGGCCTCTCGGAGCACTGCCTCTCGGAGCACTGCCTCATAATGAAACGTGTTTGAGGGATGAATGTACAACAGGGTGGAGTTACCGCCTTACCTCAAATTATAGCTTAAAACTCACTGTTACAGAGAACAAAGCAGATTTGAAGCAAACTGCGATATAATGCTGCTATACACCAAGTTAACGTTACATATCAAGCTGCCTTTCAAATGAGGTATAATTTAATACTTCATATAAGTCACTTGAAACGCTGTCAGCCTGTTCACTATTATTTAAAAGTGAGAGATAATCACACCGAATAACAAGATAAGTCAGTATACTCGCTAATCGTTTAGTTTGTTTCTTCCTGAAGTACTTCTGCAAACTCACCCAGGCGGCGGCGGGTCAGAGTCCACGGGTGTAAGTATGATACCCTACAGTCCTTCAAATACAAACGCCTGACTCATAAAGAGCGTGGAGGTCGACGACACGAGCGACTCCTGTAAGACCGCGTCCGGTTACACTTCACTGTGTAACGTTATCTGTGAGTACATGAAGCGTGAAGCCTGCACGAGAGCGAGCGGCGCGTTTGAGCAGGGAGCGGCGCGCGCGCGCAGCGAGGCGTGATGGGAAGCCCCGCCCACAGCAACTACAGCAGCGCAGGACAGTCTTTACCTATTGGAAAACTAATTAACTAATTACCAGAACACGACAGGATTCTTTGAAACACCTCTAGTGTTTTGTATGGATTATTGACAATTTATCTACATTTTTTTTAAACCATTATATATATATAAAACCATATATATATATATATCGATTTAATTGTAAATCGTGAATAGCCTATTACACCCTTCCTTTTTAGCCCATTAAAATAGTTATATATTTATAAATAGGCTAGTTTTTTTTACTCAGTAATGAGCAGTAACAGATTTTTTTTTCATTTGCTATTAAAATAGTTAAAAGCATTATTTTTTTACAGTAAATCAATATCATAAGCGAAATACAGATCATTTAGGTCTGCATTTTTTTCAAGCAAGGTTAAAAAACCCTTACTATGAATTCATTTATTTTCATTTCTACTAACTGCAGAAATTACATTTATTTATTTATTTTTATTTTTTACCATATTGCTACAAACAATGACATCTTGAGTACGAGAAACATCTTATTTTTTTATATTTATTTGATCATTCATTTATTAATTCATTTCAGGTCTAATATGGTATGGAGGGTCAAATTACCAAAATTAAATCATTAAATAAATGTTGAAATATAAAAATAAATCGTTTAACACAATTAAATACATGAATAAATGCATCAATAAATAATTAAATGAATTAATATTCATTCATTCATTCATTTTCTGCACATTTAATTTTCAGAGTTATGGGTGTCGGCATGTCCCATAATCCTGAAAATGAAATGTGGAATGAATGAATGAATATTTATTTATTTTATTTCTGCATTTATGTATTTGATTATGCGTTTAAAGATTTATTTTTTATATTTCAACATTTAATGATTCAATTTTGAGTAATTTGACTCTACATAAATATAACTATTCTAATTCTAAACATTTAATGGAAAAAAAAAAATCAATGTAGGCCTGTAGGCTTAGCCTACATATTAACGGAATCATTATGTGAATTTGTAACAAATTAATAGGCCTTCTATAGTAAAGATAGTGTGAAAATGAATTAATCTAAATGTATTAGGTGTGAAGGAATTTCCTGTTGGTTTTACGTCCAAATGAACTGACGGCGAGTAACGCGGGGCGGTGCTGCAGATGAAGACCACAATACAGACACAGATGCGGGGTTTAGGATAGCCTATGAAATCATCTTCTGCGGACAAACTATTCCCTACAGCATGTGATATAGGCTAGTGTAACCTAATCTAGTTTACTAGCTTCGTTATTAAAGATTAAGCGAATCGCATCTGTACGTCCAATACTATAAACATCAGCACAGCGCCATCTCACACAGTGCTACAGCCGCATCTGTGGGTAAGGAAAGCTTTACATTGATTTTTCTTATATAATTTCTTATATAATATTCAAACCGAAGCTCTAGCCTGCATTGTGATATAGCCTAAAGGTAGGTGCTGATGCTGAGATTTTAACATCTGTTAGCAAACACAGCTTTACAGATAAAAGAGCAGGGGAATGTGGAGCCATTTATTCCCTAGAGCTTTGCTAGAATAGGCTAGTTTGTTTAAAATCTAAATGT
This sequence comes from Barbus barbus, assembly GCF_936440315.1. Classification (NCBI taxonomy): domain Eukaryota; kingdom Metazoa; phylum Chordata; class Actinopteri; order Cypriniformes; family Cyprinidae; genus Barbus; species Barbus barbus. The sequence goes on along the minus strand of NC_136731.1, from coordinate 22,680,085 downwards.
AAAAGCTTTTATTGTTAGCAGAACGGCGCAAGCCCAATCTACTGAATGTTTCAGTCTAGCCTATAGCAGATATTGAGATATAACACTTGCTCGAACGTTTGCGTTTCAATATTTAGGCTGCTCCAGCTGTGTCGAGAAATCATGGACAGCTATGAGGATTTCTGCGCACGCGTTCTGTCTAAACTGCAGTCGGAAATGATGCATGAGAAGAGCTGCAGTACCGCACCTGCTCGAGGGGTGGCGCACTCGCTCATCTGCATCCATGGCAGGCCGGTTTTGTCCCCTGTTGTGAGTAAAAGATTTTTTACATGACAAGGGAGGCAGATGTGTAGGCTGTATGCTGTGGACTCTCAGAAAAAAAAGGTACTCTCTCAAAAGCAGGGTACTAATATGAATTACTAATATGTAGTTTTAAGGTACTAATATCATGTACCATTTAGGGGTAAGCAAGGTACAGAGAGGTACCTTTTAGCTTTTATTACTAGTACTGCCCAGTAACAACTTTGTACCCTTTTTCTGAGACTGTATTTTTTTTCTTATGTGTCGTAATGTTAGGTTTAATGTTACACAGTGTGACTGCAATACAAATGGTTCATGTAAGGTCTCTGTCATAATTTTTGACAAATCATATTCTTTGTGATTATAAATTTTAAGCTCAAAAGAAAGTCTTAGCACAAGAAAAATATAGTAATAAAACATTATTAATAATAATCTTAATGTTTAAGTTCAATTTGCAGATTCAAAATTAGTAGAGCATTGTCTCTTATTTGAAGCTGTCTGTTGAATGATTGATTGATTTTTGCCTTCTGTCTCCAGCTAAGTGAGAAACAAAGAAGTGAGATAGCTGAATACAAGAAAATGGAGGCTGAGAGACAGATTCATTACAATAAAAACCTCCTCGATCAGATTCAGACCATTCTTTGGACAAATAAGGTAAGAAAATTAGTGTTTCAAGATTCAAGATTTGTATTTGTCACATACACAATTATACGAAGTATAACCAGCAGTGAAATGTAGGTGTTTCATCAATTATAGGCACTTTTATGTACCAGGGACTAATTTATTTTTATTAAAACTGATATATTACAGGGGGGGGGGGGGGGGTTCCAAGTGTTTTATTTTATTTTTTTATATGTATATTTTTATATTTTTATGATTTTTTTGTTTGTTTTTAACCCAGACATTAAATTTTATTTTATTTTAAGAATGAAGTTTCTTATGGTCACCAAGGCTGCATTTATTTGGTAAAAACAATACTACTGTGAAGTATTACTATTATTTCAGTTTAACTGTTTTCCATTCAGATGTAATTTATTCCTGTGATGCAAAGCTGAATTTTCAGCATAATTACTCCAGTCTTTAATGTCACATGATCCTTCAGAAATAATTTAAACTGATAAATATATTCACAGTTTGTTCACTTTTAGAAAACAAGGTACAATAGCTGTCACTAGGGCAGTACTCTTTTAAAAAAAACTACTAATACAGACTTTTAAGGTACCAATATGCATCTTTAGGGGTAAACAAGGAACAAATGTGTACCTACCTCTTGAAAAGGTACTGCCCTGTGACAGCTTTTGTACATTATTTTAAGTGTGTCATACTGTTTTTACTCTAGTTAGTCAAATCAGTGCAGCTCTGAGGAGCACAAGTGCTTTTTTTAAACATAAAAAAATTTCAAACGTTTAACCTATAATGTATATATATATATATGTACTGTACTGTATACATACATACATATATATATATTGTGTATTTGTTATAATTTGTTGTGAATGTACTCTCACATATTGTTGCACTTGCATTATAGGCACCAAAAATATTGGATGTTCCAAAGCCTTCAGAGCAGTGCCTGTCTCCATCTCCAAAAACAGACTATAGGAATGGTTTCACAGCACCTGATACTGCAAACATTACACCTACTGGTGCCATAGAGCCGTACATTTTGTCTAATAAGCAACCGGTGACCCCTTCAGCTGAGCTGCCTGGGGTTATGAGAAGAAAATCTGCAGAAGAAAAACAAATGCAAGAGGAAATTCAAACGGAAGGAGTTTGTCTGCAGAACCTACTGAAGAAATCACGTGAATTTATTGAAAAAGAGCAAGGTAAACAGGGGTCAAAGGTCTTCAGCAACACAATGGTTGATCCAAGCAGGATCCTCTCTGAAAGCCCGTCAGATAAACAAAACGGCTGTTCTTTGGATGGGACTGCCTTTGGTTTACCCTTTTATATTCCCTCATCAAATCAAACCTCTCCCAGTAACCTGATCAGCCCAGAACCTGGTCTAAATGCCAGTTTAATTGCCAGACCCCACCGCGGATGTCCTCGTCCCATTTCTGCTGGGAGTATCTTCTTTTCTTTCCCTGAAAACCCCAACCAACCAAACATTACAGCGAATACAAGGCCACCGGAAGTAAAAACATTTGCAATGCAGGAAAGGAAGCTGCTCGGAGTGGAAAATGTGAGTATGGGTCGATATGATGATCACTCAAGGTTGAACGAGACGACTGTCGTGGGACGACTGGAAACATCTCCAGTGGATCCTGAGCTCACAAGCCCCCTGTTTCGAAGGAGATGCCACACGCTGGATAGCCACCTGTCCTCACGTCATCAGAGTCCAGTCATAGACAGGAGCCAGGAGAGAATGCCTCGCTTTATGGCTGGGGTCACTGCGAGAACGCCCACTCGACTGTCTCCTCCTTCACCGATGAACAAGACTTTCACACGGGACAGTCCCGTAGCAGCATTTATGGGGTCTGGGATCACCCCAGACTCTCCTTCTCGTGCCAAACTACCTTTTGAGACAGAGAGAAACGGTGTTATTAGCACAGCACTGAAAGAATGGAGAACAGGTAAGAACAGAGCAAATGTTAAAAATGAAGATTCAATTTAGAACCAAAATGAGTTTCAGTCCTATGATATCATAGGAGAACATTTTAAAGTTATAGATCTTTAGGAAATCATCATCATTATAATGCCAAGGTCCCCAGAAATATGATGATCTCCTTCATAAAATATAGATTATTTTTAGAAAATTAAATGATTGGCATTTATGAGGTCATTGTACTAAAGTGAAAATAAATTATTAAAATATGTATAGAAATATTTCCATACACACTACCATTAAAAAAAGTCTCTTGTTCTTACCAAGACTGCATTTATTTGATCAAAATATAGAAACATTGATATTGTGAAATGTTACTACTATTTAAAATGACATTTTTCTATTTTCATATATATTAAGATGTAATCTATTTCTGTGGTCAAAGCTGAATTTTCAGCATCATTACTCCAGTCTTCAGTGTCACATGATCCTTCAGAGATCAGTCTAATATGATAATTTGCTGCTCAAGAAAAAAAATCTTATTATTGTCAATATTGAAAACAGTTGTTGCTTAATATTTTGTGGGAACCATTATACATTTGAAATGTTTTAATAAATAGAACGTTAAAAAGAACTTTTATTTAAAATTTAAATATTTTGTAACATTATACATATCTTTACTGCCACATTTGATCACACTTTTCCCTGTTTTCCCTTTTATAAAAATTTTGAAACCAAAACACTAATATAAATAACCAATAATGTCACATCAATATCTTAATGAACCATATAAAGAAGACTACAAATAATCATATAGCTACTCAAGAATCCAATAAGGCCACAAATGATTCTTGATAAGAAGAGTTAAACAACAGTTCCTCAAAGAACCACTTGAATGTTCATTTGAGAATAAAGATCAGATTTTCATCATTCTTTGATGAAGTATCCTCTCAGTTGCGCATGTCTTTTCCTTAGATGAGATGCAATGGCAAGTCCACGCTCTAGAAGACATGCAGAGGTCTCTGGAGGACGATTATGCTTTCCGGATGTCGTGTCTGATGGCGGAACAAGAGAGAGAACACCTGCACCTCAGTCAGGTCATGCTTACCATCTACCTAGGCAGCTACCTTTTAAGACTGCATCCTAACATCTGCTGTGCATAGAATAACACATACACAAATACTGGGTGTGATGAATAAATATAGGCTTACTCATAATCAACATTTCCCTGGACTCCAGCTTGGATGAAGGTTTGACCGGGGATTTGACCAGAGCCCTGGTCTTTGATAAGCATCAGTGTGACATTAGTCTGTTTCTCATTCAGGAGTCGGAGGAGCGGGTCAGGAGACTGAGGAGTCAGGGTGGTCTGAGTCCTGTAGTGGGCGAGGACGGGTGTGAATTAAGGACAGCTGGTGAACGTTACTCTATACTGAGCCCCATGTGCCCTTTAAGCCCAGGAGACAGATCACCAAGACAGCCTGTGCCAACCATTGGTATTATTTCAGTTCTTTCAGCCTGTGATTAATGTCTTAAATTTGCTACCACTGTGTGTTTCAGTGGATGTTTATTTGGTTTATGGATAGAAGTTTGTTAAATGTGGTTGTATATATTATGCGTATGCTTTTAAGGAACAGTTCAGCCAAGAGTGAAGATTCTGTCATCATTTACTAACCCCCATGTTGTTTCCAAACTCTTTATTTTCTTCTGTGGAACACAAGTGGATGAGGGCAGACAATGATGAGCTCCAAAACAACAGAAAAAGATCATAAAAATAACCAATATGACTCATGATCTATATTTTCTTCCAAAATTGTACAAGAGCTTTGTGTGAGGAACTGAAATTTAATTCATTGCATTTGGTCCAAAACAGTGGTGTTATTGTTAAACTGTGTTGTTATTGTAAAACTAAAACTAGTAAAAAAATAAAAAAAATTGGAAATATAATAAAAAAGCATTAAATAATTAAATACGATTCATAATCTGTTCATAAGCTGAAATAAAATAAAGTACAAATTTTAGATGAAAAAAAATATAAACAAAAATTAGAAATGCTTCCTTGGCAACTAAGTAAAATATGTTTAAATTAAGTACTACAATTACTGAAACTAAAACTGAAATAAAAAATTATTAAAGCTATTTGTGACCCTGGACCACAAAACCAGTTATAAATCACACAGGTATATTTGTAACAATAACCAACAATTGTATGGGTCAAAATTGTCGATTTTTCTTTTATGCCAGAAATCATTAGAATATTAAGCACATATCATGTTCTATTAAGATATATTGTAATTTAAAAAATGTTGATTAGTAAAATGCATTGCTAAGAACTTCATTTGGACAACTTTAAAGATGATTTTCTCAGTATTTCAATTTTTTTTGCACCCTCAGATTCCAGATTTTCAAATTGTTGTATCTCAACCACATATTGTCCCAGCAAACCATATATCAATGGAAAGCTTATTTATTCAGCTTTTAGAAATCTCAATTTAAAAAAATTGCCCCTTATGACTGGTTTTGTGGTTCAGGGTCACAAATAGAAATCTATATAAAAAGCCTAATAAAAATGACAAAGGCACATAACAAATGGTTTGATATGTGCTTTTGCTAATATGCACAGTACACTAAAAATGTTAAATATAAAAATAAAAGCTAATTCAAAATATGAATAAATACTATAATAGTATATAAATTGTGCTAAAATAACGCCGATTCCACACATTCAATTGAACGTACACAAATGCAGTCACATTGAGTATATTTTGGATGCTTTTAGTTCTTTTTGAAACTTTTTTCAGTCTTTTTTGGAGTATAAATTCTAAACTTTAGACCAACATGAATGTAATTGACATTTTTGGGTAAACTGTATATCTGTCTGTATTTTTACCTTTTAGGTTTCCCTTCAGCCAGTTTAGATGTGGTATCACCTTCGAAACAGACTCCTATTTATATGAGAGGCCTGAATCACAGCACCGGCAAGAGAAACAGACTGGGCCAGGTTGATTTTAATGTGCTTTTACAACTGTAAAGTAGTCCCTGTAGAGTCAAATAAGCTTCTATAAAGAGTATGAGAAAAGTCCAGTTGTATTGGACTCTAAGGGATTATAAATTGGTGTGAAGCAGGTTGTAACAGCGGAGCAGCAGAGGGCACTGTGTCACCTCTCTGCCATCGTGAAGGGCTTCCTGATCAGACGCCTGCTTAAAACAGAGAAAGTCAAACACCTGCGGCAAACCATACAAGTGAGACCACAACACAGAGCTCACATACGTGCCAGTTAACGCCTTACATGTTTTATCATCCTTATACCTGTGTATTTCCTCAGGACACGCAAGAGTTTATCCGTTCATTCAGCACTGATGCTCCTAGGAGAAACGACTCTGTGTCAGAGCAGGATCTCTCTCTGCAGGAGCGCGTCAGAGCTCAGGTCCCACTTCTGTAATGCCCTGATACTTAAAGAACTGTGTGTACAACATTATAACTGGTACTGAAACCTGTTTCTCTTCCAGTTGCGTGCGGCCTTGTTTGACATTCATGATATCTTCTTCTCGATGACACTAGAGGAGCGTCTGTCTCTGCTGCAGCAAGACAGAGAGCTGCGCACCGAGAGAAAGCTCAGAGAGATGGTAACTGGCAGGACAGACCTGCCATTAGCTTTCATGTTTATTGCTTGACTTTCTTTCATTTCGGTCAGCTTTGATCCTTGGCCATTGTTGAAGTGCTTGTTTCCTTCCTATTTTGGAAAAGTACAAAGTCATTTCCATATGAATGTACAGCTGTGCGGGTCAGTGTTTCTTTCCAACACACATACAATTTCATTTGGTATGCAGGAAAAAGCAAAAAGCCCCAAGGACAAGGTGATTTTGTCGGCTGCTACCCAGAAATCTCTTGATAGAAAGAAAAGGTGAGTGAGCAGGATTAAACATACTTTAATTTGAATTTTATTAGCACAATACTGTTATGTTGTATGCATTTTGCTGTATTATAATTAGTGCTGTCGAACGATTAATCGCGATTAATCGCATCCAAAATAAAAGTTTTTGTTTACATAATATATGAGTGTGAACTGTGTACATAAATATAAACACATGCATGTATTTAAGAAACATTTTGTTTATATATTAGCTAAATATATTTATAAATAATATAAAATATAAATGTATATACATGTAAATATTTTAAATATATATATAATATATTTGTATGTATTTATATATATATAAATAATAAATATACACAGTACACAAACATATATTATGTAAACAAAAACATTTATTTTGGATGCGATTAATCGTTTGACAGCACTAATTATTTAATGTAATGCTCATCTACAGGGTCCAAAATGAATGATATACCTTGTAAACAAATAAACATAAAAATTGGCAATGTTACTTGACAGTTGGATGTTTTCTTTTTTTTTCTGTTTATAAATGTATTTTTTAAAAGTATAATTATATATTTATTTGTATACACACACATACATATTATATTATTATTTATAAATTTATTATATTATTATTTATATTTTAAATTGTTTTTCAAAGTGTAATTTTATAATATAATTATTACAATAATATACACATTTATTTTCATCTTTATTTATAATAATATACATTTATTTTTATATTTATATTATATTATATATTTATATTTTAATATAATAAAAGTATATTTACATTTATATACTGATTTAATTATAGAAATAAATATAAATATGTATTTAGAAAAATATATTTATTTTTAAAATTTATATTTGTTTTCCTTTGAAAAAAAAAACATATATATATATATATATATATCAATATCTATCTGTCTGCCTATCTATCCCTATTTGTAAATAAATACTGCTATTATAATATTATTATTACAATATATATATATTATATATATATTTAATTCTTATAGTTGTTTATTTTATTTACAGTTTATTAATACTGTGCTAAAATGCTATGTATTTATATGCTTACTAATTCACTCCAAAATGTTCTTGTATCTCATCAGAGTTGGTGAATCTCCAGGTCAGACCAGAAGAGCTCAGAAGACCAAGAGTCCTCCTGCAAAAAGGTGAACACAAAAACACTCCAACAGTGGCAATAAATCACTTCACAGAAGCAAAACAGATATTTGACACATTCAGTACTCCCTCTGGACCATATAGTTTATAGTTGCCTACAGTTTTCCAGCAGTGTTCCTGAGTCTGTGTGTTGTCTTGAAGGATCCTGCAGCCCAGTCAGGGCCAGAACGCTCCCGTTTCAGGCCAGCAGCTCCTGCGCCATGGGTCAGTTCTTCACATTTTGCTGCCTTTGATCACGTATTCTCCTGCTCCTGCCATTTCCATTTTCTTTTATGCCGCTGTTGATGGAATTTGAAATTCAATTCAGTCTGTGGAGGACTCTTACAAAACTGGAAATGCCATGCAGCCTGCCAGAAGAGTCACCTGACATTTAAAATTGGCTGCATTTATTTGTAAATGCATTTGGCAGGATCTCATGTAGTCATTAGTCAACTGAAGTGTGATCAAAATATCACTGTATTATATAGCAAAAAATCGCTGTGCAGAAAAGAAAACCAGTATGGAATGCGTTACACATTAGCAAAACCTCAAACACGTTTTGAACTAATAAACTGGATTGAGTTTACATTCAATGATTAGAATTTTCAGATATAATAATTCAAATTTACATGCAATGTCTTAATAGAAAACATACAGATAAAACTGTTTGTGTTTCAGGAGTTACAAGAAGACTGCAGAAGAGAGAGTTCATTCTGAGAGGCTGAAGAAACAGCATTCACTGGGTTGACCTCATATACACTTATCAACCGAACATGAAAAATAATATTGTGCTAATCATACTTCTAAAAATACTCCCCTGCTAGCCATCTCATTGAATTATGACTAATATCACTGCTATCTAGTTCTTCCCATTATTCTACTACATACCGCTTATGAATGTAGAATTAGTCCAAATATTCTTTAGAGTTTCCTATAGGTTACATAACTAATTATAATATTGCCAGAATGTCAAATAGTATTAGTGCTATCAAACGATTAATCGCATCCAAATGAAAAGTTTTTGTTCAGATAGTATATGAGTGTGTACTGTGTATATTTATAATGCATATATAAATACACAACCATGCATGTATATATTTAAGAAAAATGTTATGTTTATATATTAAATATATTTATATATAATATAAATATATACATGTAAATATTTTCTAAATATATACTGTATGTTTGTGTATTTATATATATACATAATAAACATACACAGATATATTATGTAAATACAAATGTTTATTTTGGATGCGATTAATTGCAATTAATCATTTGACAGCACTAATAATACATGTCTATGAAGAGTAGAGACATTTCTCCAGAAATTAAATGATTGTATTTGATCAACTAGCACTTCAACTGAATTTGTGCTTTTAATCATAATACTTTACTTTAGTACTTCTAACTACAGTCATAGCAGTTGTTTATGAATGTATTTGCTCTTGCCTTGTATACAGTGCTTAAGAAGCACTTGACACATTTGCGTTAAGAAATGTAAAATAAAACAATGAAATGTTTTATAAATAAGTTTATTTAATAAAAATTGTGAATAAAGACACCAGTATCAAATAGAAAGGCACATCTCGAACAATTACTTTAAAGAAAATTAATTTTCAAATCCGTAAAACAACCTTAGTGAATGTTTTTATGAGCAATATGGTCATATGAGATGTTCTTTGTCATTCAATACAAAACACAAAGTATTAACAACAAAACCAAGCAAAGAAAGTTATTTTGGGTTGCCTTTGAATTGATGGTTAAGAATTAATATTATTTTAATTGTATATTATATTAGTGCTGTTATAAGCAATTAATCGCATCCAAAATAAAAGTTTTTGTTTACATAATATATGTTTGTGTACAGTGTATATTTATTATGTATATATATGTATGTATATATATATATATATATATAAATAAATGTCATGTTTATATATTATATTTATATAATCATATAAAATATATATGAATATGAATATATAAATGCATAAACGTAAATATTTTCAAAATATATACTGTATATGTGTGTGTTTAAATATACATAAATATATATACACAGTACACAAACATATATTATGTAAACAAAACTTTTATTTTGGTTGCGATTAATCGTTTGACAGCACCACTTATTTAATGTAATAAATCTAATGATAAGGGAACTGAGGCAAAAAAGTGTGATTATCCATTCACAAATTGTGTGCATTTGTCTGTTCACATCTGCATAAACACAGTAAAGAAACCATATCAAGTTCATTCACAGCCATGTCTGTTTGTGAGAGGAAGAGCGTGTCACAATGAGTGAATGTGCTGGAGGAGTTTATCACAGTATTCAGGGCTGCGCTGTTTTTCTCTCACGGCCTCCGTCTGCTGCTGTAAGAGTCCTCCATCCACCTCACTGGCCACCTTCAGAACCTCTGTGACAGAAGAAACATAAGGAGACGTTTACATTTGGTTATTACATCAAAATTCACTCATTTGGCACGGCAAAAATATAACCATGGTGCCATGGTGCAACGGCAATGCAGTTTAACTTCACCATGCCCATATAAATAAAATCTAGCAATAAATTTCACATTAAAAATATATCAAAAATACAGAAAAACATTTGAAAATTATTACAATTTAAAATAGCTGTTTTCTATTTTAATATATTGTGGCGGGAGGAGCAAACGACAGACACAGTGGGTGTGGCGTCAGGCCTCGGAGAGGTTTTTATTAAACAATAATAATCAAAATAGTGTCCAAGGGGAAAAAGTGTCAAAATAAACAAGGGATCTGGTGTCCTCGTCGTGCTGCGGGGTACGTGAAGGAGGGCAGTGTTCAGAAAGGAAGGGTCCAGGGAAGGGGCGGAGTCCGGTGGCCGCACGCGCTCCCCTCTTGGGTCCGGGAGCGAGTGGCGGCGGCTTCTCTCGAGCGGCTTCGTCCTACTCCTTGGCCCCCGGAGCTTCTGGGGGATTAAACGGCCCGGCATCCTGGCCCGTCAGCCGTAACGGGTGCGACAGTCTTCCTACTCGACGCTCCCTTCCTGGACCCACAAGGACACCAGCGTGCATGCACGGGGAAGAGACCGGTCTCCCGAGGAGAGGCGCGCTCGGCATTTAAACGGCGGCGGTGATGAGGCTCTATTCACATCAGGTGCGCCTCATCACATGCCGCCAGCCCTGGCTGTTTCAGCGCCCCTCCTCTCTCACACACCCACTCCCGTCGGGAGCCTGGTGAAGGGCGGCGAATACGGGACGGGGTGGTGATGATAAGGGGGGAGGCAGCCGACTAGTCACAATATTTTAAGATTAATTTATTCCTGTGATGACAAAGCTGAATTTTCATGATTAATCGCATCCAAAATAAAAGTTTTTGCTTACATAATATATCTGTGTACTGTGTATATTTATTATGTATATATAAATACACACTCATGCAGTATATTTTGAAAATATTTACATGTAGCCTATATATTTTTATGTAATTTATATTGTATATAAATATATTTAATATACAAATATAATTTTTTTCTTAAATATATACAGTGGGTACTGAAAGTATTCAGACCCCCTTAAATTTTTCACTCTTTGTTATATTGCAGCCATTTGCTAAAATCATTGAAGTTCATTTTTTTTCCTCATTAATGTACACACAGCACCCCATATTGACAGAAAAACACAGAATTGTTGACATTTTTGCAGATTTATTAAAAAAGAAAAACTGAAATATCACATGGTCCTAAGTATTCAGACCCTTTGCTCAGTGTTTAGTAGAAGCACCCTTTTGATCTAATACAGCCACGAGTCTTTTTGGGAAAGATGCAACAAGTTTTTCACACCTGGATTTGGGGATCCTCTGCCATTCCTCCTTGCAGATCCTCTCCAGTTCTGTCAGGTTGGATGATAAACGTTGGTGGACAGCCATTTTTAGGTCTCTCCAGAGATGCTCAATTGGGTTTAAGTCAGGGCTCTGGCTGGGCCATTCAAGAACAGTCACAGAGTTGTTGTGAAGCCACTCCTTCGTTATTTTAGCTGTGTGCTTAGGGTCATTGTCTTGTTGGAAGGTAAACCTTCGGACCAGTCTGAGGTCCTGAGCACTCTGGAGAAGGTTTTCGTCCAGGATATCCCTGTACTTGGCCGCATTCATCTTTCCCTCGATTGCAACCAGTCGTCCTGTCCCTGCAGCTGAAAAACACCCCCACAGCATGATGCTGGCACCACCATTACAACACCACCACTGTTGGGACTGTATTGGACAGGTGATGAGCAGTGCCTGGTTTTCTCCACACATATCTCCACACAGAATTAAGGCCAAAAAGTTCTATCTTGGTCTCATCAGACCAGAGAATCTTATTTGTCACCATCTTGTGGTCCTTCAGGTGTTTTTTTGTGTCTTGCACTGAGGAGAGGCTTCCGTCGGGCCACTCTGCCATAAAGCCCTGACTGGTGGAGGGCTGCAGTGATGGTTGACTTTCTACAACTTTCTCCCATCTCCCGACTGCATCTCTGGAGGTCAGCCACAGTGATCCTTTGGTTTTTCTTTACCTCTCTCACCAAGGCTCTTCTCCCCCGATAGCTCAGTTTGGGCAGACGGCCAGCTCTAGGAAGGGTTCTGGTCGTCCCAAACGTCATCCATTTAAGGATTATGGAGGCCACTGTGCTTTTAGGAACCTTAAGTGCAGCAGAATTTTTTTTGTAACCTTGGCCAGATCTGTGCCTTGCCACAATTCTGTCTCTGAGCTCTTCAGGCAGTTCCTTTGACCTCATGATTCTCATTTGCTCTGACATGCACTGTGAGCTGTAAGGTCTTATATAGACAGGTGTGTGGCTTTCCTAATCAAGTCCAGTCAGTATAATCAAACACAGCTGGACTCAAATGAAGGTGTAGAACCATCTCAACGATGATCCGAAGAAATGGACAGCACCTGAGTTAAATATATGAGTGTCACAGCAAAGGGTCTGAATACTTAAGACCATGTGATATTTCAGTTTGTCTTTTTTAATAAATCTGCAAAAATGTCAACAATTCTGTGTTTTTCTGTCAATATGGGGTGCTGTGTGTACATTAATAAGGAAAAAAAAATGAACTTAAATGATTTTAGCAAATGGCTGCAATATAACAAAGAGTGAAAAATTGAAGGGGGTCTGAATACTTTCCGTACCCACTGTACATACGTGTGTGTATTTATATATGCATAATAAATATACACTGTACACAAACATATCTTATGTAAACAAAAACTTTTATTTTGGATGCGATTAATAATTTGACAGCACTATTATTATTATTATTATTATAAATTTTATCAACGTTCTTATTATTGTCAATGTTGAAAACAGTTGTGCTGCTTCATATATGTATGTATATATATTATGAGAGAAAAGCAAGCAATTTGGATGCTAAAAGAAAAGAGGAAGTCAATTAGAGCTATAGCAAAAAAAAAAGGCATGGAGAAATCAAGAGTTTGGAAGCCACCAGCAACCAACAACTACCTGATCGGCTGAGAAAACAACAGTAGTTGATGACAGACAAATCATAAAAGCTGTGAAAATGAACCCTAAAAGACGTGTCTGTAAAATCACCAACAACTTCCAGAAAGCTGGGGTGATGCTCTGACCATCTACTGTCCTCAGGAGACTTTGACACAGAATTACAGATGCTACACAGCAAGATGCAAACCTCTGACCAGCACCAAAAATAGAAAGGCAAGATTAGAGTTTGCAAAAAAGCACAAAGGTGAGCCAGAAGAGTTTTGGAACTGTGTTTATGGACCGATGAGACAAAGATGAACCTTTATCTAAGTGATGGGAATGTGGAGAAAAAAAGGGGACTGCAATGATCCCAAGCATACAGCCTCATCTGTAAAGCATGGTGGAGGTGGTGTCATGGCATGGGCATGCATGGCTGCCTCTGGAACAGGCCCTCTCAACTTTACTGATGACTTAATGTATGATGACAGTAGCAGAATGAATTTGGAAGGGTACAAAACCATCTTGCCTACCAATATTCAAGAAAATGCCACCAGATTCATTGGGAAGTGCTTCATATTGCATCAGGACAGTGACCCAAAACACCCTGCCAGGTCAGTCAAGGAATTTATAAGGGCAAAGAAATGGAAAGTCTTATATTGCCCAAGTCAATCTCCAGATTTAAATCTGATTGAACATGAATTTCACCAGCTGAAGAGGAAAGTAAAGGCAGAAACTCCCCAAAACAAGCAACAATTGGAGTTGGCTTCATTAAAGGCTGGGAAAAGTATTTCAAAGGATGAGACCAAGAGTCTGGTGATGTCTATGGGTCACAGACTCACTGCTGTGATTGTGCGCAAGGGATCTGCAACTAAATCATAGCTTTTAATCTTTTATATCTGCCTTATGTTCAACTGTCCCAATACTTATGCTCACATCAATGAGTGGGATGAACTCTAAAAGTGCTGTTCTTTTTATTTGGTAAAACATGTATGTGTTGAAACGGCTAATAATAAAATGTGACATTCTGTAGTTTTGTCTCATATTCATCTTTTAATCATATTTGCAAATGTCTTGACTCCACAGCCAACAGAGCAATTTTGTCTTTACAAAATACGTATGGAGGGGACTGTATATATGTATGTATGTATGTATAGCAAGTATGGTGACCCATACTCAGAATTTGTGCTCTGCATTTAACCCATCCAAGTGTACACACAGTAGTGAACATACACCTGGAGCAGTGGGCAGCCAATGCTGTGGCGCCCGGGGAGCAGTTGGGGGTTCGGTGCCTTGCTCAAGGGTCTCACCTCATATATATATATATGTTTATAGATGTTTTTATGGGGCAGTTGTGGCCTAATGGATATATATAGAGTGAACATGAAATTATCAAAAAAAAGATACTGTGGTCACAATTTTATTATGTACTGTCACTTTGATGAATGTGATTATTACTCAAATGCAAAAGCATCCATAACCTTTCAAAGTCAGCTCACCATTTAGGAACAAAGAAAAGCCCATAAAGCTCATTTGTGTTCTTTCAGCAGTCGTGTCTTTGTTGTGGGTATTTGGTTTTATCCTGATTTGTTTGGTCGGTGGATTTACTTTTATCCGGCGCTTTAGACATTTGTAAGCACACCAGAAAACAAGGTTTTCTTTGTGTAAAGATATGAGTGAATTTCCTCAGTAACTCAAGCACAGTGTGAGAGTGCTGTTATTATAAGCTTAACCAAAGGAATGAGGGATTATGGCATATGGCAAGTGTGGTGTTATAATGGACATTAATCACATCTGAGGTGTCTTTGAAATACGAGATATGTTTAAGAGCAGACTAAAAAGAGAAAAACAAGATCAGACAAATAGTGCATCCACAATGGCATACTGAGAAGGTACTACATTGGAATTTGAACTTACTTAACACTGGAACATACACTACATGACTTTTTCTTCTGATTTTCGCCCGATTTACAGTTTGGATAAGTCAGTGCTAGTTGCTGAAAGTCAAAGCCATTCTGCAGATTTAAGATGACAGATTTCATAGAAAATCATGTAGTGTATGATGGTCACGGACTCCCAATTTTTTAGCTTCAGACTATGATTCCATCCAGTTGGAGGATTACTTGTTTTACGACATACTACTCGCATACTGTTTTTTGCATACTACATAGTAGGGAAGTATGTAAATTCAGACGCAGAGACTCTTTTTTCCCTCATGATGCCGAATATTACACAAAATAAACCCCTTCAAAATAACACAAATTAGGGCAGTCAAGGGATTAAAATTTTAATTACATTTTTAATTACATAATTAAATTTAATTTTTAATTAAAATTTTAATTCCAATTTTATTGTAATTAATTGCACATCAATTTGGGCTGAGAAACGACCCCCCGCCCAAAAGATAATTTAAAGTCATTATTGTGTTAAATGAGAAAAGCCTTGCCAAAACTGTGGCCAAAACATAGATTTTTTAAATGTATTTATTTTAAACAAAATATGAAATTAAAACTACCAGTAGGGGGTGACAAGTCACTATCTTAATAAGCAAGTCATTCATTAAACCAATTCTTTCAAAAGAATGATTCATTAACTAAGTCTTTATGAATGAGTCACTGCATCAATGACTCACTTGAGACATTCAAAACTGCGATTCATTCAATAACGAAACATTGCTGTGTGTCGTTCAGAGACAGACAACAGTTAGGTTGTGGTTTTGTTCAGAACTATTTTAAAGTAAAGTCGTGACGTATTGTCAAGTATGGTGATCCATACTCGAAATTGGTGCTCTGCGTTTAACCCATCCAAGTGCACACACACAGCAGTGAGTAGTGAACAAATGCACACACACACACACACACACACACACACACACACCGTGAACACACACCCGGAGCCATGCTGCGGCGCCCGGGGAGCAATTGGGGGTTCGGTGCCTTGCTCAAGGGCACCTCAGTCGTGGTATTGAGGGTGGAGAGAGAGCTGGACATTCCCTCCCCCCCACCTACAATCCCTGCCGGCCGGGGGCTCGAACTCGCAACCTTTCGATTACGAGTCCGACTCTCTAACCATTAGGCCACGACTTCCCCACCAAAATTTTAGTTTTTGTTTTAGTTAAAAATTTTAATTTTTCCCCACCATTTTAGTTCTACAGTCCATCTATAGGGGAAGTCGTGGCCTAATGGTTAGAGAGTCGGACTCGTAATCCAAAGGTTGCGGGTTCGAGTCTCAGGCCGGCAGGGATTGTAGGTGGGGGGAGTGAATGTCCAGCGCTCTCTCCACCCTCAATACCACGACTGAGGTGCCCTTGAGCAAGGCACCGAACCCCCAACTGCTACCCGGGCGCTGCAGCATAAATGGCTGCCCACTGCTCACTGTTCACTGCTGTGTGTGTGCACGTTGGATGGGTTAAATGCAGAGCACGAATTCCGAGTATGGGTCACCATACTTGGCAGCATGTCACTTCACTTCATTTTCATTGGCGAAATTGAACAAAACAGACAATATTGTCTAAAATTTAACACAATATTAAATTCTTGTTTACTGAACCTGTGTAAAATCAATATCACATTTGCAATCGTGCAGATGTCCGGGAAAAACAGTACTTGCTTGTGTGATATTGCTAAACCATATAATATGCTATAAAGTCAGTATAAGACCCATATAAGGGCATTTTTTCCCCTCATATCTTGAATTTTAGGGGCATTTACTGCATCGTTATAGGCAACATCACACAGCCAGTTGCCATCCAGTCATCAATGTAAGATGACATACAGGTCTGGACGGGGCAGGTGCATTAATAATGTGTTAATAATGTTAACGCATTATTTTTTCTATTATTAATCAACAGCCTTAATACGAATGCACTGACTTCACATCAGAATCCTGGTTATCCTGTCAGAGCTTATTCTGTGATATCAACCGGATGACTGTACATTATGGCCTACTTACTATATGTACTTTTTCAATGTCCTTTGGGGGGTTCAAACTGTAATCAGGGGTTATGAAGGGTTTCTGAACAGTACTCTGTGTGTGTGTGTGTGCACTAGAACACATTGACACAGGATTATGGGAAGGTGTTGACAGCCCATGACCCCGCTGGAGGCAGGCCAGTAGCAGAGGAGTATGTGATGGATAGAGTGTAAAAATGCAGGATTAATAAGGCTCTTTGAAGTGAAGAACAGGGAGGATCAGAGAAGTGGACCGTAGACCATTAACACTGAGCTGAATCACTTCCTTATGCAGCAGGAAGAGATTTATCTTACATCACAATAGTGTCGACATGAATATAACTGTCATCAGTCACAATTCCAGTCAAAACATCAGATGTTTACAGCAGAAATTAAATATGGCTGCCAAAAAAGTCCTTACCGAGGACTGAATCCTGGATTTTGGTGTCGGGGTCATCCATGTAGAGCAGCAGCTGCTGGAACAGGAACTCCAGGTGTGGGCGGCACGACTGAGTGTCATAGTTTTTCCCCAGAGATGAGAACCACGTGCTCAGAGACTTCAGCGCTTCGACACGGACGTCTTCACTGCTGTCGTCCACACGCTTCAGAAGCTCTGAACACACACAGACACACTCATGAAAACAGCTACAACCTCACAGACACTTCTCAAATACAGACACTGAATTATGAAAGTGCGCAGTAACTATTATTATACAGACAGAGATGCTTTATTTAATTAAGAATCTGGTATTCATTTTTCAACAGAGAAGCAGACAAAATTCTATTAAATTCAAAATAAAATAAAAAAACAAAATAAAATTTAACAGACATTTATGGGCACTGTTGTATATTAATAAATATCTAGGTAATTAAAATAAAATAAAACAAACCTGGTTTTTGTAATCTCTATGCACTGCTGTATATTACTAAATGTCAAGGTAGTTAAAATAATTTTAAAATAATTTATAAAATAAAAAAAAAAAATATTTAATAAATATCTATGTAATTAAAATAATAAAATTAAATAAAATAAAACTAGATTTTTCGAGGCTTTGTGCACTGTTCTATATTGATAAATGTCTAGGTAATTAAAATAAAATAAAAATAATAAAATTGGCTTTTTATACTCCCAGTGCACTGGATAATTTGTGCAAGACGCATAGATATGCTTTATTAAACCAGGATAGTCTTATCTATTTTTCAATCTATATTTCAAAATTGTCAGGGACACTGCATACTGTTGCATACTAGCAAATGTCTTGAACATTGTGCAATGAGCAATATATGGAAGCAGAATAATGACAATAGTTTTTGAAACATAAAGCATGCTGAATTCCACAAATGAAAAAAAGATGCATTGCAATTAACAGTGCTTGCATTTTAACGCCTTGTATTTCTAGGGCTTGCATTTTTAGGTCCTGAAATTTAACATAGTTGTTTATTTAAGCTGCGAATATTTCAATTCAAAATATTTCACACACATTTTCATAATTAAAAATTCAATAATTCATATTCACCTTCCAGAATTCACTTCCAAAATATTCAATCTGTTTAAAAATACGATGTGTAATATTCGACAGGCAAATTTCGGTCATTTTATTTCACTTTACAAATTCGCTGCCACAACTTCAGTGGTTAAAATTCGGCTGAAAATTCAGCGGTGCACATCCGGGACCCGAAGGAATAGCAGTAGAGCACCGATGCATGATCTCCAGCTGATGTCAGCCGCTCACCAGCAGGTGGCGCAAGCGGCTGTTGATGAAGGCCATTTGTGGATCAAGTCATTCATTCACAAAAACTGATTTGCAGAAATGGAGCAAGCGCTAAGTAGAAGTTTTGATTATTTTTTATTCTTTATTTCGGTTGCTTAGTTTCTGTAACTTTGTATCATGGCTTGTGTGACTGTGCTGTAATACTGGCGTTCCCCGTCACACTCCAGGATTCCCCGATGACGTGTAACGCGCCTCAGTGATATAACTAATACAGTGATACAAGACCTCAGATCTCAGAACACTTCACTGATGATTATGCAAACGACAGTGAAGCAGATGTGGAATATGAACTAACGCGCAAGGTTTCACGCTGTTTCCCTCAGAAATCGGTTAAAGAAATGCATTACGCAGCTCAGTAGCAATGACAGCTATTATATAAATCTTCACAAGTTGCCCTTAATGTCATATCTAATGGTGTGTTGAGGTATTTAATATGATAATAAACGTAGCTTAATTTGGTTATATGTCTTTTTTTCTTATTTAACCATAATCATGATATTGTAACTGTCGTGTCTTGCGCACTTTTCCGTGAACATCCGCGCATAAATCATAACTGTGTGGGACTAATGAAATTCAATAATAACGGTAATCGTAGGCCTATTTAAAGGCTCACATTTGAATATGTTATTTTCTTTATTTATGAAGAATTATATGCGTGTGTATGATGTGATTTAGCCTATGCATATTTATTTGTTCTAAAGTTTGTCAGTGATCACAAGATGCTATAGGACAAGTTGTGTATTGTTTACAGAAAGGTGCGTTCTCATCTTTTTTTCTGCTAATTATCATGTTGCGTGTCTGTTTTTCTTCAAAGCACCAACTTGCCTAATGTTGGTTTGATTGCTTGTGTTAGATGAGAAAATAAATAAGTTTGTCTTCCTGATGTTGTAGATTAATGCGGGTCCGGTTCGGGTCTCGACTCTCGGTCTTTATGTCAAACGGTTCTGGTCTGGTAGGCTACAGAAATAAATGAGTGCTGCTGTCGGATAACGGGTCTGTGTTCTGTTAAGTACTGCTGGTGCACGTTTACCAAACAGAACCCGTGCAGGACTCTGTTTTAAACCGCTTTGCGTCTCTCCGTCAGAGATGTGCGCATTTACAGGTATTTCCCTAAACCGCCACACAGCTCATATATTTTTCAGCCAATGGGTGAGAACGTAATGATTACGAAAACGATTATTTATTTTTGTTTATTATTTTATTTCAGTTAGTTTTTCAATAACTGTTGTTAGTTTCATTTCGTTTTAGTTTTTCAAATATTTTGACATTTTTATTTTATTTCAGTTTACAAAATTGTTTTTTCACCAATCGTTTTCGTCTTAGTTTTAGTTTTCGTTTACGAAAATAACCTTGCAGCACAGTCGGTGGAGAGCAATCCGATACAGCCGCCTCCCATCCCGAGAGTTTTTTGGCACACGTCAGCATGACATCAGAACAAGGCGGACGTAACTCGGACACTTTTTATTTATTTATTTTAAAAGATGTTTATGGTAACTATTATTTATTTGTTTTTCTCTTTATATTTCTTTTTTGTTATTACTATTATTTAGGTATTTACTGTTTTGTAGTCTGGTTGTGTATGTATTTTATTGCTTTGACTATTTCCCCTGTGAATGTTATATGTTTAATAATAAAAAATAAAAATAAAAAACTCGGACACTTTTCTAACCAGCATGCATCTCGCGGTGATCAACGGTGATGCAGATTTTGCTCATCTCAAACAAGCCTATTAAAAGACCAAACTCAGATCTTACTGATCATGCAAACAGATGAGGATATAAACACAAGTTACTGAACGCGTAAAACCGCAAGTTAATTTACAGTAAATTAATCATTTACTCAAACTGACTAAATAAATATAGCAAATATCTCGCCTTAGACAATACTTTCCCTATGTACTCTACAAATAGCCTATTTTTAAGAAAAAAAATTAGTTTTTTACAGTTTCACCAAAATGTAATTTTTCTGCTCCAAATGTTGTGTTACTAGTGACCAGACTGACTTACTACAGTTGAATTTTTGCCAACATCTTCCTCGCTGTACATGCAGTATATAATTATTCTTAAGAAATTACTGTAATTCACAAAGTTTTTTTTTTTTTTTTTCAAAGTTTGTAGTACATACCTAGTGACTAGACTGATTTACTATAGGTGAAATTTTGCTAATACCTCCCTTAAATGTACATAAAGTACATCAACATTTTATACTACAACCTTTGGAACATGAACAATTCCTTTTTGGGGTCTTACAGATTTTGTTTTGTTTTTGTTTTAAATAATTGTCAATTGCACATACAGTAAGGGAAATATTGGCAAAATATCAACGTACTACAACCGTTGGAACATGAAAAAAAAAAATCTTTCCAGGGATTTTTTTATATGTAAATAATTGTGTAATGTACATCTATAAAAAGGGTGGTATTGGCACATCTCATCTGTATGATATGCAGCACGTTGCTTTCTTCTGACCTCATTTGCTTGCCTGTATATTGTCCGCATAATCATCAGTGAAGTGTTCTGAGATCTGAGGTCTTGTATCACTGTATTAGTTATATCACTGAGGCGCGTTACGCGTCATCGGGGAATCCTGGAGTGTGACGGGGAACCCCAGTATTACAGCACAGTCACACAAGCCATGATACAAAGTTACAGAAACTAAGCAACCGAAATAAAGAATAAAAAATAATCAAAACTTCTACTTAGCGCTTGCTCCATTTCTGCAAATCAGTTTTTGTAAATGAATGACTTGATCCACAAATGGCCTTCATCAACAGCCGCTTGCGCCACCTGCTGGTGAGCGGCTGACATCAGCTGGAGATCATGCATCGGTGCTCTACTGCTATTCCTGCGGGTCCCGGATGTGCACCGCTGAATTTTCTGCCGAATTTTAACCACTGAATTTGTGGCAGCGAATTTGGAAAGTGAAATAAAATGACCGAAATTTGCCTGTCGAATATTACACATCGTATTTTTAAACAGATTGAATATTTTGGAAGTGAATTCTGGAAGGTGAATATGAATTGTTGAATTTTTAATTATGAAAATGTGTGTGAAATATTTTGAATTGAAATATTCACAGCTTAAATAAACAACTATGTTAAATTTCAGGACCTAAAAATGCAAGCCCTGGAAATACAAGGCATTAAAATGCAAGCACTGCTAATTGCAATGCATCTTTTTTTCGATTTGTGGAATTCAGCATGCTTTATGTTTCAAAAACTATTGTCATTATTCTGCTTCCATAGCAATAACACATATTACTGTGGAAAACATTTACACTATTTAACATTGTTAGATGCATTTCGGTCTACCGTTTTAAATAACATCTTTGAATGTAAAATAATGGTTTTATTTCACCATCCATACAAGTGAATAAAAATACAGACCATAGAGCAGTGAGGACTGAATGATCTACACCAAAAATATATAACACACTACACTTCTATCTTCCCAACCTCATTTTCATCTGTCACATAAAATATGCTGTTCTGAATCAGGTCTGTCTCTTGTCTTTCATTGTTTTCCAGTATGTGTGATGAGTTAAGAATACCTGGATAGATCCTGTTGAGTGAGTCCGTGTTGAGCTGCTGTGTTGTGAGTTTCAGCAGTGAGTGAAAAGATCTACTGGCCAGAAGACGAGCCAGTTTAGAGTCTTCCTCCAGCGCAGAGATCAGCTGAGTGGTGAGAGTTTCCTCCACCGACAGAACCTGAAACACATCAGATATTACACATCAACATCGCACAAACAACATAAAATATATATACTCCAGCCTTTTAGTAATATCACAATTCTTGCCTTTTTTAATGCCCACTGAAAATCCTGTTTCACTCATAAATGTGACAAAGTACAGAACTTAAAGGCTTAGTTCTCCCAAAAATGAAAATTCTGTCATGAATTACTTACTGTCGTTTCAACCCCGTAACACCTTCGTTCATCTTCAAAACACAAATTAAGATATTTTTGATGAAATCTGAGAGCTCTCTGGCCCTCCGTAGACAGCAATGCAACTGAAATGTTCCCAGACCCAAAAATGAAGAAAAGACATCGGTAAAATTGTCCATTTGACATTCTAGTAGCTTCGCAAAATTGAAGTTGAGCCACTGATGTCACATGGACTATTTTACCGATGTCTTTACTACATTTGCAGGGTCCGAGAGCTCTCAGATTCCATCAAAAATGTCTTAATTTGTGTTCCTAAAATGAACGAAGGTCTTATGGGTTTGGAACGACATCAGGGTGAGTAATTAATGACAGAATTTTAAATTTTGGGTGAACTATCCCTTTCATTGCAAAATGCTGTTTCATGTGGTGTATTATTTATGCAGTGTATTATATGTGTATTATTACTCGCTCCGCTGGGAAAGCCGCCCCATGCAGGACAGCTAACAGGCAGCTGAGAGCAGCGGTCCTGACAGCCGCGGCAGATCGGCCCGAACGCCACACCAGATTAGGCAACAACAAATCCTGCAGGACCAGCTCCATGTATTCAGCAAACCTCCTACAGAGAGAAAACCACAACAAATATGACAGCCGAATCATGTCATGTGACCTGACCTGTTTTAAACAGACATTAAATCAGCAAGGCTAATGACATTTTTTGCAGTATATTTGCTTAAAGCCATTCCCTTTGGGGATTTCCGGTGATGTCTTTTAGCAATGAAAATGATTCAGAAATCAACTAAATAATAATTACCTTTATTGATAAACAACAGCAGTCTATGATATGTCTTGATTTAGATGTCTAGGTAAATCTTTGCATGCGTGTGGTGTCTTTCCTTTCACTCTCCTCTTATTTCACTTTGCTAATCAAAGAGCCACATGAAACAGAGGAATCTGAGGTGAACGGTATCACACACCACATGAAAGAGAGGATTTTACTATATATCTGAACGGGACTATCCTGACACGTTACTTTATTGGAGTAATTATGAAGATTTGCCTCTATAATGTATAATATTTAGATCCCTATCAGGCATCACAAAAGATCTCCGTTCTCAAAATGCATAAATCATTGTAATTATGCATGTTTATACATACAGTATATTTAAGCAAGCAGTGGTGGGCTATTGTACATATACAAATAACAAGTGTTCAAAATCTCAGTTGTTTAGCAGTAAGCAACTGCCGTTATCTCTCAAGCTTCAGTGCTATCAGGTATGACAGCAAGCTTTGTACATGAATTTTTCATCAAGAGCATCAACATATTCTCTAATGATGCAAGCTGCACAATAGCCACATTAAGTTCAGGATCTGTGTTTGATGAACTGACCCTTGTGAGTCCAGAGTGTTGCTGGCGTCCAGCAGTAGTTTGGACAACATGGTGAAGATGTGAAGTCTCATCTCAGGATCTCGACTGGGTTCAAGGCAACTCTTTAACAGAGGCAAGAGGGTTGGAAGAAACTCTCCCACCACTGGACCTGAAGGAAAACACATAAAGACGATAAAAAAACAATGTGAGAATGTGGAGTAATTTAAAGTGATAAATGTAACTATTTTAAATAGATTACTTTGATTAGTCTGCACTACTAATTTATTTGTATTTTTCAATTTTATTTGTCAATATTTTTATATCACACATTTATTATAAACAGTTAAAATTGTATTATATTTTAAGGAATATTAACTCCATTTTACTCCAATATTTACTCCATAGTATTTTTAAACATTTAATTAGTTTTTTTTTTTAATTTAACTGATTTAATTTTATTTACTTTACCATTCAAAAGTTTGTGGTGAGATTTTTTTTTTTTTTTTTTAAGAAATTAATACTTTTATTTAGCAAGGATACATTAAATTGATCTAAAGTGACAATAAGGACATTTATAATGTTACTAAAAACTCCTGTTTCAAATAAACGCTGGTCTTGTAAACTTTCTACTCATCAAACAACCCTGGGGCTAAACAGACAGTGATGTCTACCTTCTTCTGTGGAGGCGGTGCTTGTCCACACTATTACATCATAGAGTGTCACATTCCACAAGCTTTCATTTTGGCATCTAAACAGAATGATGGTTGTCATTCCCAGCTGCAAATGAAGCACACACTCACCGGACTGCATGGCGATTATCTCCAGCTGTGTTTTCTGAATGGAGTAACTGGTCCAGGTGTGATGGGAGTCAGACAGCCACTGCAGCAGATCTGCCATGTGCTGCCGGTACAACTCACACACTCCACTGAGACCCTGCGCCTCACACAAACACCTCACTGACTCCTCTGCCTGACAGAGAGAGACACAGTAATGCTCAATCTCAATTCATGTTTGAATGAAGGGCTGGTAAATTAGGCTGAGCAGCTCCTTTGGACATGCAATATGATTTTGAACAACAAAAGGCCCTGCAGTAAATTCAATATAATAAACTCAGACTGCTCATATCTAATGTGTACAGCTCAATCTGTGTATGGGAACGCTTCATGTACACCGTTCATGCGTGGGTTTTACCTTGCTGCATTGTTCCTGCTGTGAGGCGAGACTCTGAACTGACACCAGGACCTTCAGCAGCTGCAGACTGATGACAGCACAGTCCACCTGACTTACACACAGCACAGCGTCCACACACACCAACAACTGATCCAGATACTGCACCTGAGAGACAAAAAAAAAAAAAATAAAATAAAATTTGCCACTTTTCATTACTTTTGTTTAATGTTAACTTAGACATTTATTCCTTTTTGCTTAATTAAATTAAATTAACATTTGTACTAATGCTGCTATATTTATCATTAATTTGACCTAATTTGTATTACTTCAACAAATGGACTCTCTGACCTTGTAAATCTGTCCAAAACACACAATGACATCAGTCTCTGTTAAGTTAAAATAAAATAAAATAAAATAAGAGCCAGACAAGCTTAAGCAGAGGTAAAAATAAAAATTAATAATAAATAAAACATAATAATTATTAGATACTGTTGATGATGTGGTCTTAGCTTTGAAATAAATTTTAAAATATATTTTATTTTGTACTAGTTTGACAAATGGACAGTTTTTGTCCCGCCAATAAAGGACACTACAACACATCTAAACTCTGTGACCTTGTAAAGCAGTCTAAAACTCTTGACAAGATTTTCTTTCCATCAGTCTGTTATTTTCCTATCCCACTGCATTTTTAACTTCCCTCAAGACCTCTGTGTGTCTCTTTCCATGCAGTGATCACGTCTAGACAAAGTGTCACATTCACAGGAACAAGAGCATCGGGACACTGTTTCCTGCACTCAGCGGTTCTGTCATTAACAGGGCCGGGATGATTAACCTGCAGGTGTTTTCACTAGACTACAGGAAGTGTGTGTGTGTGGGACACTTTTACTACTAAATTTAGAAGGCACAACTGAAAAGCACTGCAAAGAATGACAACTTTCTCTTTATATCTATGTTCAGGATTAGAGTATGATTTATGCATTTACTTATATGACTGATGATATGTTTAATAATAAAATAAAATAAAATATGTATAAAAATACAATAAAATAGTTATGCACGGGTATAAAAAATTAAATAAAAAAATAAAATAAAATGAGGCAGCCAGGGTTATGCACAGGTATAAAAAATAAAATCAAATATTTTAAATAAAATCAAATAAACTTAAGCTGACAGGGCTATGCATGGGTATAAAATAAAATAAAACAAATCATTATAAAACAATAAAATTAATATATACTGCTAGTTGATGGCGAGGTCTTAGTTTTGAAATATATATAACCCATGACCGTTTTAATTAATGACTTACAGATCAAGAAAAGCTTTTTTTCCATTATGCAACGGTAATAAATAACTCATTTTAAAGATGTCACTTTATGAGCAGATTTCCAGATTGAACTAACACTCGTAAAACAGAAGCATGTTCTCCAGGTCACGCCTGCCTAGGGCAATCAGAGGAGTGATTGACAGGTCTGACAACTGTTTTAAAGCGACTGTCCTAACCAGCACTCTCTGCCATTCCCGTCCGTCTGGCTCTTCTAGTCCATAAATGTGCTCCTGGCTCCAAAGTGGCCCCTCGGCAGAAGCATGTGTCGTCCCACCCCGTCTCCAGCTCTTCCTTTTTCAGGACAGAGGTGAGCAGGCCACAGCTGTCAGCTACGATATGTAGAATATATATGCTCACAAGCATATGTTTGCCTTTCTTCAGACAGCTGAGATTTACATTCCAGCTTGCAGTCCCATAGCAACACCAAAAACAAAACACGGAGAAGTAGTGCTTCTGTTTTCCATGTGCTGAAGACATCGCAAATCAAAATTCATAACACATTACACAAATGCACACCTTGTGTTAAAGACCCACAACATCTAGAAAACCCTCAAAGGAGGACTGCAGGCGTATTATTTCCTAGCCTTGTTCTTACATGATACAGTCGAAAGTGTTCTGACAAACACCGATATCGAAGGGCAGCCTGACATCAAAGCTGCAGAGTACAGGAAAGATCAGAGCATCTGCCTCTGTTCACTCAACACTGCCTTCACTGCTATTCCACAGACTGAGGCTCATGTCAGGAAAAACACAATTCCTCTTGAGTCTGACACATTATTTATTATTGACATACTCTAATATTCACTCAACACTAAATTCTCCAGTTCAGACCATTTACTGAAGCTAAGAAGTGTTAATGTAGAATTTTTGTAGTAGCATTATTTTTTATTTAGTATTAATTTCAATATTATACTAAGTATGCATTAATGTATTAAATTAACATATATCTGCCCCTGCGAAAGGATGACACACAAATCCGTGAAGCGCTCCATCTTTTAGGGGCAGTCGTGGCCTAATGGATAGAGAGTTGGACTTGCAACCCGAAGGTTGTGGGTTCGAGTCTCAGATCCAGCAGGGATTGTAGGTGGGGGGGAGTGAATAACCAACACTCTCTCCACCCTCAATACCACGACTGAGGTGAGACCCTTGAGCAAGGCACCGAACCCCCAACTGCTCCCCGGGCGCCGCAGCATTGGCTGCCCACTGCTCCGGGTGTGTGTTCACGGTGTGTGTGTGTTCACTACTGTGTGTACACTTGGATGGGTTAAATGCAGAGCACGAATTCTGAGTATGGGTCACCATACTTGCCACACACCACTTTTATGGGGAAGTCGTGGCCTAATGGTTAGAGAGTCGGACTCGTAATCCAAAGGTTGCGGGTTTGAGTCTCGGGCCGGCAGGGATTGTAGGTGGAGGAGTGAATGTCCAGCGCTCTCTCCACCCTCAATACCACGACTGAGGTGCCCTTGAGCAAGGCACCGAACCCCCAACCCACTTGGATGGGTTAAATGCAGAGCACAAATTCCGAGTATGGGTCACCATACTTGGCACTATGTCACTTCACTTGTTATGTGCTTTTGTCACATATATATACACCGTACAGAAAAAAAACGTACAGAACAATTCATTATAAATGTTTTGTATTTAAATATAAACTATCATGCAAAAGTTTGGGATCAGAAAGATTTTTAAGTGTTATTAACGAAGTTTCTTGCTCATCAAGGCTGCATTTATTTGGTTAAAAATACAGAAAAAACTGTAATATTGTGAAATATTATTGCAATTTAAAATAATGGCTTTCTATTTTAATACACTTTAAAATATAATTTATTCCTGAAACTTAATTCTCAGCATAATTTCTCCAGTCTTCAGTGTCTCATGATCCTTCAGAAATCATTCTAATATGCTGATTTATTATCAATGTTGGAAACAGTTGTGGTGCTTAATTTTTTTTTGGAACCTGTGATCATTTTGTTAAGATAATTTTAATGAATAAAAAGTTAAAAAGAACAGTGTTTATTTAAAAGAGAAAACTTTTTTTTACTGCATTTTTGCAAACAATTGCAAAATTGATATTCTCCCTAATATTCATTTTTTTCTCTCCCTCAATTTCCTTCCCTAAAATTGACAAAAACCACTGTCTCATCTCCAAGTCAAAGGTCCTGCAACATCTGTGATGGACCGTGTCTTTTTAATGTGTCAGCATTTCACAGCCAATGCTATTGAAGACACGTTATTTAACGGAAGGAAGACTTTGTGAGATTCTGGCATGAAGTCTGAGATGAAACACACGGGGGCAAAATTAGTCATTTTTCTTTTAGTGCTTTTAATTACACTACAGAGGAAATTCCTGCAAAGCCCTCAGTGGTGGTGACTTGGCTCCGACGAGAAGGCAAAAAATAGAGCGTTATTTTTGATATCAAAGTGAGCAGAATGTGGGTTGAGAGGAAACCAGGGCCAGACTCATGGGTCTGGGTGGGATTTTTCCACTCAGTCTGACAGAGATGTGTCCTAACACATATCAGCACTGTGGGCTGCAAATATGTAATAAAGACATTCTTCAGGAAAAGTAACTGGAAAATTAAACTAGCCAATAAGTGTCCGAATAGTTGTTTTTAACAATGTGTAGCATATCATTTTGGAAAAAATTGGGGCGACAGTTTTCACCGGAGGTCACTAAGTGGCTGTGCTGTTGGTTGTGGTGGTCATTTCTACGGAAGTTCTAAGCGGCCATGCATTATTATAATTTTTCTGTCTTGTTTTCTTGTGATCACGACTTAATTTTCTCGTGATCACGACATAACGAAAGTTGTTTTCTTGTGATCACGACTTAATTTTCTCGTGATCTCGACATAACGAAAGTTGTTTTGTCGTTATCACGACTTAATTTTCTCGTGATCTCGACATAACGAAAGTTGTTTTGTCGTCATCACGACTTAATTTTCTCGTGATCTCGACATAACGAAAGTTGTTTTGTCGTCATCACGACTTAATTTTCTCGTGATCTCGACATAACGAAAGTTGTTTTGTCGTGATCACAACTTAATTTTCTCGTGATTTCGACATAACGAAAGTTGTTTTGTCGTCATCACGACTTAATTTTCTCGTGATCTCGACATAACGAAAGTTGTTTTGTCGTGATCACAACTTAATTTTCTCGTGATCTCGACATAACGAAAGTTGTTTTGTCGTCATCACGACTTAATTTTCTCGTGATCTCGACATAACGAAAGTTGTTTTGTCGTGATCACAACTTAATTTTCTCGTGATTTCGACATAACGAAAGTTGTTTTGTCGTCATCACGACTTAATTTTCTTGTGATCTCGACATAACGAAAGTTGTTTTGTCGTGATCACAACTTAATTTTCTCGTGATCTCGACATAACGAAAGTTGTTTTGTCGTGATCACAACTTAATTTTCTCGTGATCTCGACATAACGAAAGTTGTTTTGTCGTTATCACGACATAACGAAAGTTGTTGATCTCAACGTAAAAAAAACGTTTTCTCACGACGTAATTGTAGCTATCGTGATAAAATCAGGGTCGCTATATTGTCTTCGACGATAAAGTTGCAGACCCGACAGCCTCCTTCTCAAGTGTCGAACACTTATGTGTAAGTCGTCAATCACTGACAGACACAGAGCTATTTCAGTTTGAGTGAGTCCCTGATCAAAGCAAAAGCGAATACGATCATCCATGATGCTGCTTCTATAGCATTTCTCATGCCGAATACACAGAGAAAATTAAGTCGTGATAATGACAAAACAACTTTCGTTATGTCGAGATCACGAGAAAATTAAGTCGTGATCACGAGAAAACAACTCATTATGTCGAGATCACGAGAAAATTAAGTCGTGATAATGACAAAACAACTTTCGTTATGTCGAGATCACGAGAAAACAAGACAGAAAAATTATAATAATGCATGGCCGCTTAGAACTTCCGTACATGTCTACTGTTGGATGCCCTAATGTTATTGGTTGGCTCGCATAACTTCAGCACAAATGGAATGAATTCCTGGTAAAACAACCAAAATTGGCAAATCTGATTGAAAATAACTGAATTCTAGTCTTTGCCGTGGCAAGTCACTGCGTGAACACTCCTTTACAATGGATACCGAGCAATCAAGAGCAGGTAGAAAGCAGAAAGCTCACTGTCTCTCACCTGTTGGGACCCCTGACAGACTTCAGGGTGTGCAAGTGTGTCACCAATTTTTATCAGGTGGGGTCCTAACGCCTCCCTTGAACTCCCTCTTAATACGGACCCCAGAACCATGAGAGGAGCCCAGCAAGAAGCAGACGAGCATGAAGTGGAGTCTTCAACGTGAGGCAGGAGCAACTTGAGGTAAACCTCTGGACTGACAAACACTCCCAAGAGCTTTGCTGACTCCAAACACTGTCAAGAGAGAGAATGAGAGCAATGAAATCAAAATCAATGCAATCAAAGCTGACACCAACCACTAAAATACTTTTGGACAGTTGAAAGTGAAGTGAAGTGACATACAGCCAAGTATGGTGACCCATACTCGGAATTCGTGCTCTGCATTTAACCCATCCAACGTGCACACACACAGCAGTGAACACACACACACCGTGAACACACATCCGGAGCAGTGGGCAGCCATTTATGCTGCGGCGCCCGGGGAGCAGTTGGGGGTTCGGTGCCTTGCTCAAGGGCACCTCAGTCGTGGTATTGAGGGTGGAGAGAGCGCTGGACATTCACTCCTCCACCTACAATCCCTGCCGGCCTGAGACTCGAACCCGCAACCTTTGGATTTCGAGTCCGACTCTCTAACCATTAGGCCACGACTTCAAGTTCAAGGGAGCAATAATATTTATATCTAGCTCCAGCTCTACTTCTTTTAAGCCCATTCTGCTTCATTTTAACAACAGTAGCACAGGAACAGTGCTGAGCAGCAAAACGGAGTGATAATTTCTGTAGACAATGAGAATGCAGCAAGGTAAAAGTAGTTGTGTCCGTCAAATATAGTGTATATGACTATATCTAGTGTATATCACTATATAGTGTATAAAACATTTTGTTGTGACAAATTAATGTGGCCCTGCACACAAAAAAAATTTAATCTAAATTTGGAATTATTTCAGCATGTTAGCCTAGTAACTTTGAGACTGTTTTGATTACAAGTTGTTGTGTGTTGTTAGTAGATTCTAAGAAAAATATAAAAATGGTATAAAAATATAAAAAACAATCTCAATCATTCATCACATTTTTTCCCCCCTTCAAGACAACAACCTCTATATCTTTTCTCAGCAAGCCTTGTGTGTTATTCATAGGCATCTAACTGTAAAAACAATAGGTTAATAGTCTGATTAAACAGCTGCTCTTACCCCTTAATATTCATATCCAATTTGGATCAATGGATTAAATATTTTAATATTTTTCTGGAGAAAAATTCTTAAACACCACTGCACTAACCCCAATATTTAATTGAACAACCCTGTTTTAGGTCTTTGCATGTAGGTGAAGTCTCATTTTTCTAATAAAATAGCATTAAAAATAAAAATAAATAATTTAATAAATTGTGGAAAAAAGTGAAAATTACAGTTTCATTCTACAGAAAATTATTTTATTCCACTAATAATCAAGCCATAGGTTTATGGTTTTTTAATCAGGTCTATACATCTAAAAGTACTCTAATAGTGGGTTGGAAAAGGCTACAGTGCAATAGAAACAAAAAGAAAACAAAAACACTTTATTTGGCCTTCCGAAAGTAGATGCAATTAGGAATCATTGGTTAAGATTTGTTTACAACACAACAGCACAATTCAAATGTTCGAATTTGTGCAACGCATTTTATGGACGACAGTTTCGTGAACCTAGGAGAGCACAAGGCTGGCTGTGCACGAAGGCTATTTCTAAAAAAAAAAAAGGGTAAATTCCAACTTTGCTATGACAATCTGGTGCCTCTGAATCAGTGACTGTAAGTATGTTTTGTTATTAGTTCAAGTATTTGCTATTGACTGTTCAAATGCGGAGTTTTGCGCGTAATGTGTCGTGTGTGTGTGTGTGTGTGTGTGTGTGTGTGAGGGGAACAGGGTCACATCACAGTGGAATGTACAGCCCGTCAGATATCGTCTTAACTGCGGTTTGTGTACTGCACATACATACGAGCATCATCACTGTGTATGTCACACGACTTTCAGGCTTGAACTGATCAAACTAACTTGAAAGCTGAAGCTCTCGATTATGGTAAGGTGCGTTACATTTCCGACGCGTGCTTGTGGTGTTCAGCCAATCACAATGCACTGGGTCAGTTGGCCAATCAGAGCAGACTGCGCTTGTCAGAAGGAGGGGCTTTGTAGAAAATAACGTGTTTGAGAGAGGTGGGGCACAGAGGAACTACACTAATGCACAGTATTTGAAAAATAATGTGTTTTTTGAACATTAAAGCATGTCAACATATTCTGTTACACCAAATACACAAAATAATGATCTTTAAAATAGCATCATATGACTAAAGCAATATTGTGAAGGTTGATCCTGATTGGCTGTCCTGTTACCTGTGCTCTGATGTCAGTCTCGGAGTCTGCGCAAGCATGGTACAGAACCGTGAGCAGTGACTGCAGGTGTTGTGTACAGTGATCTTCAGCATGCAGCAGCAGCACCCTCAGCAGCTGGGCCGTCTTCACTCGCGTCTGCACTAACCAGTCACCAATGTCCCGGCCCACAGCAGGAAGCAGCTTTGACAGATTCCTCACCACCAGCTCCCTGCAGCCCAGCCCGGGACGCTCGACTGTATGAGAAAAAGGCGAAACATTGGTTTTATTCCATTTTTCTCATGCACAGCTGGTGAAACAAGTCTCTTATGCTCACCAAGGCTGTGTTTATTTGATCAAGAATACAAAAATACAATTTAAAACAACAGTTTTCTACTTGAATACATTTTAAAATGCAATTTATTCCTGTTATGCAAAGCTGAATTTTTATCATCATTACTCCAGACTTCAGTGTCACATGATCCTTCAGTAATCGGTCCAATATGCTGATTTCAAGAAACATTTGATCAATGTTGAAAATAGTTGTTCTGCTACAGTATATATACAGCATTTTTAATGAACATTCTTTGATGAATAGAAAGCTGAAATCTAAATCTTCTGTAACAATGAGCTGGTTATTAACAAAAATTTAAACATCTGGCAAACAATACTTTCACATTAAGGTTATCTGTCTTTCTCTCCTCTCTCTACTTTTCTCTAAATAAAAGTAGAAATAAATAAATATAAAAGCTAGCATCTGCCACCCCAGCAAGCTCCTTCCTAGTTTCACTCAAGAAATAACCCTTAACTAGATCAGCCCTGTGGGGCTTTTATTCTAGGACAAGACAGCTGAGCATCAAAGTGTTGAAGGGATAAGTGGGGGCTACAGTACAGAACTCAAATGTTATTTAAGGGTTTCATCTAGAGTTTTGATATCTAATATGTATGTATTTAGTATCCATAACTTCATTTGTTAGGAAAGAAAGTCATTCTGTGATTAGTTTGTCCTACCTCCAGATGTGTAGAGGACGGGAGCAGGCAACTGAAAGTCCATCTTATCCTTCAGATCATCCTCATTTTCCTTCTCCCACTGAGACCCTACGTGTTTCCATAAGTCCTCAGCAAGAGACCTGAATGAATTTATTTATAATCACAAAATCATACATTTTCATACATACATTTTGTATAAGAAAAGACAAAATTATATAGTTTGTATCGGAAAAGACTAAAGAGAAAAAGTAAATAAACAAGACGACAAAGAAATCGATTCTAGTATGTGACCCTGGACCACAAAACCAGTCTTTAGTGTCATTTTTTCGAAATTGAAATTTATACATCATCTGAAAGCTGAATAAATAAGCTTTCCATTGATGTATGGGTTGTTAGGATAGGACAATATTTGGCAGAGATACAACTACTAACTTTTTAATGACAGCATATACATTTTACATGAATTTGACTAATTTTCATGACTTTAAAGGCCTGGAATACAAAGTTATTTCCATGCTGTGCAATTGTTTTCACCTGATTTCAGGAATCTCATCGCTGAGACTGCTCAGAAGCAGCGGGATGAGCTTGTGGAAGTAGGAATATCGGTCCGGCAGATGGAGAAGCCAATCACCCACGACTACAGTAACAGCTTTTCTCACCTGAACAGTTTAGCACAAAAATAAACCATTCCCATATGGAAAAAACACCACCAACGTGTCTTGTAAAACAAGAAGCATATTTCATATTTAGCAGAAGAATTTCTTGGAAGGATACCATAGATAAGCCATTTATTAAATAACGCATCAATCAAGAACTTTCTTTAACTTTATTTGTTTGTTATTCATTGATTTATTCAGTGAGGCGGCTGCCAGCTTACCCGTGGAGAGCCATCAAACAATCTCTGTGCCAAGTGGGACAAAACGTCATCTACATTCTTGCCTGTGCTGTGCTGAATGACTGCACCAATGGCCTGTGTGACCAAAACTCTCACTTGGGAATGCTGGTGAGAAATCATCTGCAGCAGGGGCTTCAGAAGACTCTCAGCCTGCAGATGGAAATGATCTGAGCAAAGAGAGAGAGAGATAGAACGATAGATAGATAAACAAACAAACAGTTATAATTATAAATAAATAGTTGAGATACAGTGTATATGCATACGGATCATAAAGGTCGAGTAATGTATCTTCTTGGATTCATTATAAAGGAGTTAAGTGGCAAGCAGGGCTTAGATGGTTTGCTGGTTGTCATGATCACATGGTCAGACTGATGCCCCTGATCAAAATTTACCTAAATTTTTTTACACAGCCAAATAGGAGTAAAAAAATTGTGTTGGTGAGTATATTAATTCATTCTTACAAAAGTTTTAAAAAATGGGGAATAAATAAATAAATAAAATAATAATAATTCAAGAGACGTTTCCCTATGGTTTTTCATCAAAATAAATGCTCTATGATTTACATTTACATTTAGTCATTTAGCAGATGGTTTTATTCAAAGCGACTTACAAATGTTTCATGTTTGAAAGCAAAGAATAACAAACATAAATATTAGTATTGTAATTTTACTGTTGTTATATGAAATAATAATAATAACAACAATAATGATGATGATGATGGTAATAATAATAATTACTTCAGTTACTTATACAGTTACACTTACTATTACAATACTTCACAATTCAATTTCATTAGAGTTAATTTTATTTTAATTGTTTAATTAAATAAATTAATTTGTTTTACCTGATTTTAAAATAATGAACAAATAGATTATACATATACTGTATATACACATAAACACATACATATACATATACATATACATACATATATATATATATATATATATATATATATATATATATATATATACAGTGCCCTCCAAAAGTATTGGAACAGTAAAGACAAAATTTTTCTGTTGGCTGTGGAGTCAAGACATTTAGAAATATGATTAAAAGATGAATATGAGACAAAACTACAGAAGGTCACATTTTATTATTAGCCATTTCAACACATAGATGTTTTACCAGCTAAGAAGTTCAGCACTTTTAGAGTTTCATCCCTCTATCTGATGTGAGCATAAGTATTGGAACAGTTGCCTCACGGGTCTTTCTAAGTGATCAGCTGTGTCCTGTTGCATTAATTCTTCAGATATTAAAAGCAGGAAATGTGTCGTATCAGTTATATCCATTACTTCTGTATTCTGAATCTTGCATTTGATGATGACACACAAACCAGGATGAAGATGAGGGAGCTGACTTTGAGAGAAAAGCAAGCAATTTGGATGCTAAAAGAAAAGAGGAAGTCAATTAGAGCTCTAGCAAAAACAAAGGTCATGGAGAAATCAAGAGTTTGGAAACCACCAGCAACCAACAACGACCTGATCGGCTGAGGAAACAACAGTAGTTGATGACAGACAAATCATAAAAGCTGTGAAAATGAACCCTAAAAGACGTGTCTGTAAAATCACCAACAACTTCCAGAAAGCTGGGGTGATGCTCTGACAATCTACTGTCCTCAGGAGACTTTGACACAGAATTACAGATGCTACACAGCAAGATGCAAACCTCTGACCAGCACCAAAAATAGAAAGGCAAGATTAGAGTTTGCAAAAAAGCACAAAGGTGAGCCAGAAGAGTTTTGGAACTGTGTTTATGGACCGATGAGACAAAGAAGAACCTTTATCTAAGTGATGGGAATGTGGAGAAAAAAAGGGAACTGCAATGATCCCAAGCATACAGCCTCATCTGTAAAGCATGGTGGAGGTGGTGTCATGACATGGGCATGCATGGCTGCCTCTGGAACAGGCCCTCTCAACTTTACTGATGACTTAATGTATGATGACAGTAGCAGAATGAATTTGGAAGGGTACAAAACCATCTTGCATACCAATATTCAAGAAAATACCACCAGATTCATTGGGAAGTGCTTCATATTGCATCAGGACAGTGACCCAAAACACCCTGCCAGTTCAGTCAAGGAATTTATAAGGGCAAAGAAATGGAAAGTCTTATATTGCCCAAGTCAATCTCCAGATTTAAATCTGATTGAACATGAATTTCACCAGCTGAAGAGGAGAGTAAAGGCAGAAACTCCCCAAAACAAGTAACAATTGGAATTGGCTTCATTAAAGGCTGGGAAAAGTATTTCAAAGGATGAGACCAAGAGTCTGGTGATGTCTATGGGTCACAGACTCACTGCTGTGATTGTGTGCAAGGGATCTCCAATAAATAATAGCTTTTAATCTTTTATATCTGCCTTATGTTCAACTGTCCCAATACTTATGCTCACATCAATGAGTGGGATGAACTCTAAAAGTGTTGTTCTTTTTATTTGGTAAAACATGTATGTGTTGAAACGGCTAATAATAACATGTGACATTCTGTAGTTGTCTTGCAAATGTTTTGACTCCACAGCCAACAGAGCAATTTTGTCTTTACTGTTCCAATACTTATGGAGGGCACTGTATATAAAAAATAACAACACATCTAAGGGAGCAACACATCTAAAACCGCAGGGAAACTTCTCTTTTAAAATACTTTTCTTTTGTTGAAAGAACATGAGATGTTTGGCACATGTTGCATAAACCATATCACAATCTCAGTCATTGTGTATAGGCTACTGATCAACAATTTTTTACTCTCATTTGGCAAAGTGTTAATTTTAGGTCTTTGTCAGGGTCATCGGTCTGGCCTTGTTACCGTGACAACCAACAACCCATCTTAGCCAAAGTCTTTGTCTAAGATCAGTTTGCCACTTAACTTCTGTATAATGAATCCAAACTGACATATTACCTTTATATATTTTTCATATACACTGTATTTCAACTGATTTTAAAGAATATTAATAGCTTGAGGGCCCCACTTACCTGGAATGCTCCGTGTAGCACTGATGGCACATTTACAGCTCTCTTTCTTGACTTCAGGAAAGGGGTCTGTGATGGTTCTCTGCAGGATCTTGATCATGTCATCCAGGTAAGGTGCCAGCTGCCTGCCGCACACCTCCAGCACCAGAGATAGCGTCTCCATCAGAGCCAGCCTGAGCTCCTCCGCCGGCTCCAAGATCTCCTTCCCGCCGAGCCTCTGCGCCAGCGCGGGCATGAGGTAGGGCAAAGCGTCTTCTGGTTTGGGGACAACTCTGATAAAGCCCGTGATGATCTGAATCGCCGTGTCTCTGCATGTCTCCGCAGGGTCTGACAGACATTTCAGCAGCGCCTTCAGCAAACCGGCGAAAAGCTCCTGCAACACGCTCCTGGACAAGCGCTGCTCGACGGTTTCTCTCTTCACCGCTTCCAGAGCTCGCCTTCTCGCGCTTTTGTTGTCGTCGTTTAGATAGTTCAAATGTCGAGCCAGAGATTTTAAAACATCCGCTGCAGCTCGCTCATCACAGGCAGTCGCCATTGCTGCTTCACGTGTGTGTTTGCTATTGCTGGAGATTGGTCGTCATGGCGATTGTTGCCATTACGACTGTATATTGCGACAGTTTAGATTGCTTTACGGTAGATGTTCATTCAAAACAGTTCAACTTTATGTTACTTCGAGTCCATGGTCAGAACAAGATTTTTTCTACAAAGGAAAATAACAAGAGTGTTCAATAAAAGTTCAATAAAATACAGAATAAGCATACAGAAAACTTACAACCTTTTCAAAAAGTAGTATAAAATACAAATGTGTGTGTGTGTGTGTGTGTGTGTGTGTGTGTGTGTGTGTGTGTGTGTGTGTGTGCGCGTGCACAATATGTAAATATGTATATATATATATATATAAATAAAAATATTGACAATTTGAAAAGAACACATACACACACACACACACACACACACTATATGTATATATATATATATATATATATATATATATATATATATATATATATATGTATATGTGTGTGTGTGTGTTCTTTTCAAATTGTCAATATTTTTATTACATTTATTAATTAATAAAATAGTGACAAAACCATAAAAGATGAAGCACATTAGAATGATTTCTAATGAGATGGTGGGTATCATACACACGGATGAATGAGTATTCATTAGATTTTGTATATGATAAATCATAACACTAATCTTGCCTCTATGCAATTTGAATAATACATGAATAATGTAAGAAAAATCTGCTTATTATTTCCTAATCATGCATTTTTTATGTTCCATAGCTGCTCAGTGGAAAAAAATAATAATAATCTGACATAAGCACAGTCATCTGTGCATATAAATGTGTTCAGTCACAAAACATGACTGTTTGCAGAGGTCAGCTCTGTGATCTACAGCAAGAGAAAGCATGCGTGCTATTCTGAGTGACGCACAGACCCACACAGACGCTGATTGGCTGCATCAGCGTAAAATGGAAACTAAATAAATAATTTTAAAATAAACATAAACACCTCAACCCATCAACATCTACGTATAAGTTCAGGGTCTTTTCTCATCTTTTAAATAACGTATTTCACTGTAGACCTCAGCGTCCGGGAGGCGGATTGACGTCATAGCGCTCGCGAGCAGCAGGACCAAACAAGCAGCATCCAGAGCGCGAGCCCTGCATCTCCGCCTCGTAAAGGTGAGACAAACTAACCGTCAATACGCTGACCCGCGATTTAATAAACCAACAGACGCAGTTTTCAAAATATTAAAAGGCTAAAACCATTCAAACACCGCATAGGTTTGTATTTAGAGGGGAAGTAGCAGCAGTTATAAAAGCGTAAACAGGTGATCACGGAGTGATGCTCCGCCGATACACCGACGCGTCCTTTTTCACGCACGACTGAATGCGGTACCGGTTTCGTGAACGTATTCGTCGAAATTGAGGACTGATGCGACAGTTGCCGGTGGTCTTTAAACGGTTGATGTGAATCAATGGCGGAAGTGAAATTTAAATATGTAACATTCAGAAGAATGGCCTGTGTTGTCATCTTCATCACTATGATTTAGTCATAATGCCATGCCTATCTATCTATCTATCTATCTATCTATCTATCTATCTATCTATCTATCTATCTATCTATCTATCTATCTATCTATCTATCTATCTATCTATCCAGGCACTGTGTTTGTGTATTCACAATAAATGATGGATTGACAGAGACATGCATATTGAATATATTGTGGATGTAATTAGTCAGGCAGCAGGCAAGCTTATCATTTGAGAGAACAAGTTACTCAGACTTAAGAACGAATATCTCTTTTCCTCCCCCCTCCTTCGCTCTTTTCTCCTGCAGCAGTGATAGAAGATAAGATGGCCACCTCCTCCTCCAATCTGGAAGAAGACGAAAGTCTGAAAGGCTGCGAGGTTTTCGTGCAGAAACACAACATCCAGCAGATTCTCAAAGAGTGCATCGTCAACCTGTGCATCGCCAAGCCTGAGCGGCCTATGAAGTTCCTGCGGGAACACTTCGAGAAGCTGGAGAAGGTGCGTTACTCTTACTATATCTGCTCTGCCTGTGGTTGTGTTTGTATAAGTTATGCATTTGCATCGGAAAGGGTGATGGTTAGGGATCTGGGCTGCTGGCGCAAAGGATGTCGCTTCATTCCCATGGAGCTGGAGAGTTATTGAGATCATTGCCGTCCCATTTGGCCTGGCCCTTAACCTCAGTATGCTCTATGGGGATTGTTCCTGTAATGAATGTACTGTATATTGCTTTGGAAAAAAAAGTCTGGCTGAATGCACTGCGATACAGTGTTAATGAATGCCTTCTCCTTCCATCAAGCATCCACGATCA
The DNA here is from genome assembly GCF_936440315.1 of Barbus barbus. NCBI lineage: Eukaryota > Metazoa > Chordata > Actinopteri > Cypriniformes > Cyprinidae > Barbus > Barbus barbus. The sequence goes on along the minus strand of NC_136731.1, from coordinate 22,639,089 downwards.
TTAACTGTCATTGTGTTAGCTCTCATACTGAGGTTGATGTTCTTTATGCGTCTTAATTATTGGCAGGTGAAGCACAATAGATAGATACCAAACTTATGACAAATAATTGCATGTTTTAGAATGAGAAATCATTGGTTTCTATGATGCTTCTTTGATCGGTCCTGGTGCATCTGCAGAGCGCGTGAACTGAGTGGACGGTACACTTTATGTGTGATTTTTCTGTGAAAAATCTACGAAGTTCATTTGCAGGTTTTAAAATGGATTTTGGATATAGTAGGGCTTTTATAGATTTATAGCAACTGGACATAACAACCTGTTAAACCCATCATTTATTTGTATGTTAAATCAGTGAATCTCAACCTTTTTGACTCCAAGGCCTCACCTTGTCCATAACAATGAAAGTTTAAGGATTAAGATTCTTAATATTTCTATATATTTATTTATTTACAATTTCTACCTGATTAAATGTTTTAGAGCTTGGCATAAGTACAAAACATATATATTCCTGTGCCATTTAACGTTTTTAAAATTGATTTATTTACATGACTTTTCCAGGTCTAGAAATTATACTTTCACCAACTATTTCAAATTAAACTCATTTTAGGTCTTCTTGAGGACTCAGAAACGCTCATGTAGGATAATACGTTTTTGCTGTAATTCTTTTATTTTTAGTGTAGCTGGTTAAATTTAATTTTAAGAATATTTAGGACACCATTTCCATGTTTCATTATGTTTTGATTATTTATTAAGACAATATCTGATAAAATCCGTTTTGGCCGTTTTGAGATTGGCATCAGCCAATAAAGTGTCCTCTTACTCTGTTACATAGAAGTTAGCCAATCACATAAGTAAAAAATTAAATGCTGCACAAATATAGAATATGTCCCTTTTTAGTCCAAATAGAAAATATTTAGAACATTTTTATCCTATTTCATTATGCTTTTGATTATTTAATATATAAGACAGTATCTGTTCAAACCATATTTATTTATTTATTGTGAGATATTTTTACAATTTAAAAGGACTGTTTTGTATTTAAATATATTTTAGTGTTTAATTTATTCCAGTGATGCAAAGCTGAATTTTCAGCAGCCATTACTCTCAGAAATCATTCACGTTAATGTTGAAAACAGTTTAAAATAAAATCTTTTGAAACCATATATATTTTGTAACATTTATCATAATTTTTGGTAAATTTAATGCATCCTTGCTCCAAAAAAACCCCTGAACTCCAGCGATAGTGTACTTTTATGTAAGAGGAACTTTAATGAGCTGCAATTGAAATTGTTGAACTATAATCAACATTCCCGTTCCCCCTCAATAAATAATTAGGATGCATGCTGATGCTTTTTGATGTTGTTGCCCAGTCTCAGACTCTGTGTAGTGACCGTTTGAAAGTCACAGCAGTCATTCGTTTAGCTGGAGGTGCCAGTACCCGCATCCACACTCAGCAGCAACTAAACATCTTCTTTGATCATGTGCTCCAGGAACAACAGGCCTTTTCAGTCTCGGAGATGCTTTGGGCTTGGGCTCTTGTTTGGAATGTGTTTCTGCTGAGCTACTGTTGGTTTAGGTAGAGCATCAAAGAGCCGATGGGATTGTGTATTCATAAGACACGATCATATGGGCTGATACTGAACACAGTCTTCTCCTCATGATGAGAGCATGTGTTTTTGGGGTTATTTTGTGTCATCTGAGATTGAGCCTCTGGGTGAACGATGTTTACTGACCCACTTGCATTTTAGTCATAGATGGGGTTTAATTGCTCACACATTCTCTCTGTCTGGCACCTTCTGTTCATTTAGAAAGATGAAATACCACAGGCTGCTAAAGGATATACACCCCTAACTCTGTGTTTGTCCTCTATTCTGAATGTTGTGTCTATAAAAACTGTACCGGATTAAAATCTTTATGTAGGGCAGAAGGCAACATGAGGGAGAGTAAATGATTACGGGATTTTAGTTTTTAATTTTTTTAATGTACTGATGTTACTTAGGGATGCAAGAGTATTAGTGATAGATCTTCATGTCAGCTAGGCAATACAGTATTTGGTCGGATTGAGATTAGCGTCAGCCAATAACTAGTTTAACTTGCTCATGTACCAGTTGCATACTAATGCCAGTATATGGAGGTTAGCCAATGATATAAATAAAAGTAAAATGTTGCACAAATGTAAAATAGCCCAAACATACACTGCCATTCAAAAGTTTGGGGTCTTTTTTTATTATTTAAGATTTTCTTTCTTTTTGTTTAAATACGTTCATATGTGAATACTTTTATTTAGCAAAGGCACTTTAAATTGATCAAAAGTGGCTGTATAGACATTTTTAATTTTATGAAAGATTTGTATTTCAAATAAATGCCTTTGAACTTTCTATTCATCTAAGAATCCTGAAAAAGAGCTCTCTTTCCATAAAAAATATGAAGCAGCACAACTATTAATAATAAATGTTTCTTGAGCAGCAAATCAACATATTGAATTGACCCCAAACATTTGAATGGTAGAGTGCACTTTTACAGTATTCTTTTTAAGAAATATATGTGGATTAAGTTTTTTGTTTGTTTGTTTTTTGTGCAGGGAGATCCAATTTACAAATGATTCTTCCATTAGAACTGATTCTTTTTTATGATCCAGTCAAACTGAATCACAAAGCATTTGTTGATGACTTTGTTCAGTTTAGAAGTTTTTAATATTGGGGACATTATTGCTGGTGAATAAATAAATATCTTTATAAAGAATTGTAAATAGCAGAACAGGTGATAATCATAAACATAGTAATAAACAACAATTTTACTGCAATAATGGAACATAAAATGCTGTTCAGAGGATGATTCCCTGCTTTTTTAAACTGCTTGTGTCATCCAAATGAATCAATTTACAGTTTTTTTTGTGGCCTTCTATCCAAAACTGTTATTCAGATTTGATGATAAATCAGTATCTTTTGCAGATATACTTGTGACTGTCCAACTTTTGTTGGTTGTGTGTCCTTATAGTTCTAACCTAATTTGATAAAATTGTGCATTACAACCTCATATTGAATTGTTTTGTATAGACACTAGTCTAATTTTGTGGTGGGTTTGCTCTCATTTTATTGAGTATGTACATCGATGCATTGGTGAGCAAGATGATTTTATACATGTTTTCTGATTTCACAGATTTCAGAGTACATTTGGACTCTTTCTATGTTATTTCACAGTCAGGCCTGTTGATGGCTGTCTAAAGCTTTAGAGAGAGCATGTGTGTGTGTGTTTGTGTATGAGGCATGTGCCCAGCTGTTCCTTTGCATCTGCCTGCCTTCACTTTGGTATTTGTGCCTTGGGATGTTTTAGAGGGAGACGTTTATGCAGTTTTACAAACACTTTATCTCTCTATATCCTGTAAAAGTTTTAATTGTGGAATTAACAGACTGATATCAGATTTATTGGGGCCAGAGTGTCAGAGCAGAGGTGCCAAACCTTTTAAGACAGAAGGCCACAAATCAAACTTGATTGAGAGATGTGGAATGAAAGTGAACGCTGCATGATATCCAATTATATTATATTAAAATTTACATTTCTTGAAAAAAAAAAGATTCTCTACACTTCAATGGACAAATAAAACAAAAGAATATTAAAACAAAAAGATAAATTAGGATAAATTATAATATTATATTTTTTCTTGTATTTCCTAAAAAATTATATATATATATATATATATATATATATATATATATATATATTAGGGTTCTGTGTTTTTCTGTCCACCCCATATATGCAGTGAATGTACAGTGAAGTAAGACTGAGTGTACCCTCTCTGACTAGTACACATCTTGTTGTGTCACACACACACACACACACACACACACACACATCGTTTGTGCTGTGGCACGCAGCTTTATTGTTCTTCCCTCTTTCATACGGGAATCTTTCACTGTCTCTCTTTCGCTCTGCCAGTGAAATCTCAGTGCTGTGTCTGCTTTCTGTGCTCACAGTAGGTTTCAGTCTTTAGAATTTATGATCTGTAATCGTGATTTGTAATGGTAGCTTCACCCTCTTAGCGTCCACTGTTTTAACTCTGCACAAGTTTTTCTGTGTCCTGTGCGATGGAAATGAAAATCCAGATGGTCACAACCCTCTCGATGTTTTCAAATGGATGTTTAATCTTACGTATCATTCACTTCCTCTCTCCACAGGAAGAATGCAAGCAGATCATGGCCCGTCAGAAGTCCAACTCGCAGTCAGACTCTCACGATGATGAAGTATCTCCTCCTCCTCCAAACCCGGTGGTGAAGGCCCGGCGCCGGAGAGGTGGGGTCAGCGCCGAGGTCTACACAGAAGAGGATGCCGTCAGCTATGTCAGAAAGGTTAGAAAAGCAGATACAGTTTGGATTATTTAGCCATTGTAGCTTTGAATAAAACTGCAGTTAAATTTGCATTATTTTCAGGTACATTATTTGGGATGTTTTAGTTTTGTCTTCCCATCAGTAATAGGTCAGGGTCACTGCTGTGTTTTCACATTAGTTTTTCTATAAAATATGGCTTTTCTGAGTGAAACAGAATATTCAGCAGGAAATGATGCGAGACTGGATGTGGATTTTATCCAGTGGGATTTGATTGGATGGTTAGGCTTATTATATTATTGGTTAATATTGTTTTCCTTTTAACATGTACTGATGAAGTGTGCACGATAATAGGAACATTTTTAAGCATGTAAATAAGGTTGACTGTTATTTTAGTAGTATTTAGTATTATTTTATACAATTATATTTATTATAATTTTATTTAACTTTTTAATTTATTATATTATTTATTTAAATTTGTCCAGTTTTCATTTTAATTTTAGTTATTATTTTAGTTTTTTAGTAGTTGTTTTATTATTCTTTAAATATTTTTATTTATCTTTAATTTATTTATTTTTTATTTTAGTTTTAGTAATTTTAGTACTTCAATTTAAACCTATATATTTCAATTAGTTGCCAAGGCAATTTTTTTATGGTTAAGGTTTTCATCTATTCCTTATATGTGTTAGTGTGTGTATGTATATGTATGGGTATATGTGTGTGTGTGTGTGTATATATATATATATATATACTAGGGCTGTCAAATTTAACGCGTTAACGCATGCGATTAATCAAAAAATTTTAAAGCGTTAATATTTTTTTAACGCAAATTAATCGTTTCATAAGGTTTGACCCCAACTTCTTGCCGTCATTGCAGCGCGGAAGGAAATCAGTGGCTGCGTCCCAATGTGCACGCTATCCATCCTAAATCCCATGTTATTATATATTATATTATATTAGTAATTTTCAATACTATTCAGGGCAGATAGGGTGTATAGTATGCACATTGGGACGCAGGGATTGTGTGATTATAAGGCGCCCGGCTACACAAAAGTGAAGTGAACGCGGAGAGAGAGCGAGAGAGAGAGAGAGAGAGATGTATACTCATATGTGATACGGGTAGAGCAAAGCAGTGTTGCCAGGGTCACGGTTTTACCGCACAATTGGGCTATTTTGAAAATACAGTCACGGGAAAAATTACAGAGCCGTGGGTTGCGTTTTTTTGGGCTACTTTTATATGTACCACGGCCCACCAAAGTGTATGTGTATGTATACACATGTGATCGCACAATGACTTTATTACAAACACTCGATGGTAGTTTAAAGTGAGTTCTGAGTAAAAGTATACTATTAATCTCATAAATTGTCTTATGTAGCATGATGCTAATGTTAGCTCTAATGCACCTGCAGAACAGGTCCAATTCTTCTTCATAATGCATTTTATCATAATACTTCAAGAAAATTTTATTTAGAAATACTTTTGATAATAGTTGGGTAAATGTGTACTAGGATTGAAGCGATGTGGCTTGGTAAACGTTTTATTGCCAGTATAAAGGCTGATAATGGCTGAATAAAAACAAAAGAATAATAAGGATTATGTCTCATACCAAACGGAGATGTGAGAGGTTCTGTTTCCTTAAACTAGTTTGTCATGTATTCCTTTATTTCAACACATTTACAGGTAAATCCTAGTATTTTAAATATGCGATTAATCACAGTCCAGGACTATGATTAACGCGATAAAAATTTTTAATCGATTGACAGCACTCATATATATACACACACACATATACATATACAGTAGATTGATTGATTGATTGATTGATAGATAGATAGATTTCTCATTCATTTCAATTAACAAATCATTTTATTAACAGTAGTAGACTGATAAGTAGGGCTGGGTTCGGTACTTTTTAGGCACCGACCGAATTGCCTCGATACCACCGAGTATCGAAAAACGTCTTGTCGTTCAGTACCAAATTTCGATACCTAAGGGGTTAATCTCATTAACGTCAGTGAGCCAATAATCCTGCAGCACTAGGTGTGTTTGACTAGAAGCGGCAACGCGCTGATTGATCAGTGTTTGACCTCCGCGAGAGCGTTTCGAAAGCGTACGGAGCAGTCTGCTCTCTATATCGCGCAGTTTCGCTTACTTCACACAGACTGAAGCTCACGTGACATTTCAGCGTCTGCCGTCTCACTAAATGAGGACATAAACACATGAACAACAGCTCTAGAACTGCTCTGAGAGTCACTTCATCAGCATTTTACCGTTTGATTTGAGTAAAACTTGCTCATATCATCAACACACAGAACTGTAAAGGTATTCCCGGAAACCCGTCAAAATAAAAGTTCGGTTTAACTTGGAAGACACTGCGGCAGAAATAAATTAATATTGTTCAGCAGAGTGTACATACTGCTACTACTAGACTACTATTAAAATTATTAAAACTCTTATTTTTTAATTAATGATCACACAACATTTCTTCCATGTTTTAATTTTAATAGTAAAATTTTGTTTGCCAAAATAAATAAATAAAGTTTTATTTCCAATAATTTAAAAGAAAAATGAAATTGTTTTATGCCTTCATTTGAAAACCAGATACAGAACACAGAATTTCTGAGGAAAAAGAAAACATTTCATAAGGCTGTTTTAAGAATAAATCTGAATAAACTAAGTAGTTTTTATGCATTCAAATAATTAGACATACTACACCAGAATTTAATAACAATAAAACATTGTGAAAGAAAATAAAACATCCACTTATGAAAGTGGATAAAGATTTTAAATTTCTTGAAGTCTTTAACAACCTCGAATAAATGAATAGAAATGATGATTCTGTCTGAGCTATGCGTTTTAAAACGAGCACGCACTAGTGTAAACTGAAAACTATTTGAGCTTTATTAAAATAATTTGTACTGATTTATTGTGTTGGCTATATTTTGTTCCTTTGTGCATTGGCTCAGGAGATGAGTCTGAGTCTGTATACATGTCAACAAGCTGAAAAAAATAAAACCAAAGTTTTTTGAGATAATGTAATCTTGTTAAAACTGTTTTCATAAAATTGGTATCGAAAAAAGTATCGTTCAGGAACCAGTATCGAACTCAAGGTATCGGTATCGAACATTTTTGAACGATACCCAGCCCTACTGATAAGGTTAATTTGGTTTTTAATAATTAGCTATATATGGCCAAAGACTATAGAATACCCAAGACATGTCACTTGTATAGTTTTGAATGGGGAAAAATGCAATGCTTAATATGGTCGCTCAATTGCAGGAAGCCCCGCCTTCTGAATGAAAGAGCCAATCGCTAATCGGTAAAGTCAGTGCATCACTGCAGCTGCCCGGTTGCTATAGAAACAGTCAGCGCTCTGAGATGCGCGCTCAGGATGGCGCATGGGCACTGGCTGATCTAGCCTGAGAAATAAGCGTTTTATAACGCTATTTGAGCAAAAGAAACAACATTTATGACACAGTTGTTGTCCAATTTCATTAGTGATTTCAAATATGAAATTTAATCGTAAGCTTAGTGAACAGTTTTGGAGAATTTGATGTTTCCCCATACAAAGTGATAGGAGCTGCTCTTGAATGCCCGAGAGGCGTTTCAAAGATGGCCACCGAGTGACATGACTTGCCTTAAAGAGACTTTGATATGGCACAATTGGCAATTTGCTCAACAAACCCTAAATATTAAACATTGGTGCAGAACATCCAGCATCATTTGTGCATATGAACCTCAAATCATCATCTTGTTGAGGAGAGCTGTGCTTATAATTCTTTAAAACAAAAAAAAAATTTGGTATATGATCAAATGAGTTAAAATGAGACCAGAATATCATAGAAACTCAAGAGATTGGTATCTTTTAACCTGGTCCAGTATGAAACCACCTTCTGGAGCAACACCTTAGCAACTGCTTAGTAACATCGACCACACCATAGGATCATGACTGCACATTTTTCACAAGCACAACGCTCACAATTTATTGAGAAAATACACAGAAATTTGAAAATGCCAGTAAATACTAATAATTTGTTTTATGAGTAGTCATCTAGTAAGTTTTCTTTGGCTACAGGTCATTCCAAAGGACTACAAGACAATGACTGCCCTGGCCAAAGCCATCTCTAAGAACGTGCTGTTTGCCCACCTGGATGACAATGAGAGAAGGTAAATGCACATCATCGGAGGTTGTTTGCTGACAGGTATTATTAGTATATAAAGCGACGCTCACACTGTCAGTGTTTGGGATTGACAACCGCATTTGCTTATAGGTGTGAATCTTTCCTGTTTACACATGGTTTGACACCATGGTAAACATAGTAACTTTCTGCCATCTCACGTGTTTGGTATCCACTATTTTGAACCAAAGTAATAGTACCATGACCAAAAACTTGTTTGGTTCAGTGATTTTGTTTTTTTGTTTTTTAACTAAACCACTGTCTGAACCATAATTCTATTTTTATTTAGATTAATCTTTAGATTACTAATTTCTAATTTATCGATTAATCGAAACGATTAATTTCCCACACAAAAAATCAACAATTTTACTTAAGAACATTTTATTAAACTTGCAAATTTGCCATTCAGTAGTGTCCCATAAAAAAGTATAAATGTAAACACATAGACGAAATGTAAAACTAAGAGTAAAAATGTAAACAAACCTAATAAAAATGATAATGAAAAAATGAAAATTATTTAAATAAGAAAATAATAACAAAAGTGTGAGAAGTACTCTTAGAGGTATGTAAACAACAGATTTAAACAGACATCTCCAGAATGATGAAAAAAAATGAACAGAGGACTTCAGTAGTGAAACCAAATGAAATCCAAATTTCTATGAAATCTTTTTTTTTAAAGCAAAAGTAAAGTGCAACATAGAGTGCAAGAAGCAAATGTCCATCTCATAGTCCAAATAATTTAAATCGAAGTTCAGTATTATAGTGTAAGAATGACAATATATCCACGTGTTCTGGTCTACTACTAATAAAAAAAAAATTTATGGTCAGCTTGTTACAATTTACAACAACTGCCTGACGATTGTTTTACAGTATACTGTGCGATCTAATACTTGTTTAATATTGACTAAGCATCATTTAATTCAAATGTCTACTTAATCTTTGGCCATTTCTGTATGACAGAAATGCTATAGCCTAATTTAATGAATATGTGGACATCACGTGTAAACTCAGAGTGAGGGTTTGAGCTTTTATTTTGAAACCGCGATGAACAGTTAGAAAGATATTCCTGTATTCTCCTGAGTTTGTGATTTACCTTACAAATCTGATGAAATGGCACACGTTGCATTCCCAGGTGATTGTTATAATAAACACAAACTCACAACAACATGCAGGGATGGAGTTTGAGACGCTCCACACATGTAAATGATGACAGTTTCTGTGAATCTACTGTGAGCGGAGCCGCGCTGTGATGCACGTACTTAACCGACACGCATATAAATAATTAAAGCGCATATACTGTATTAGAACTGCATCGCATATAATTATTTAATTCATAGCGTTTGTGAATTCACAATAATGCTTAATTATGATTTTTAATTGGGTTTAATAAATCATGCAGCCTTGGAAAAAAGTTTGATGTTTCATAAAAGTCTAGTGTTTTATGGATTCTTGTCTGTGAAATGCGGCACATCCGGTATTTTGTCGGTTAGTCGATGCGGGCAAAATGAAGTGGAAGATTTTTAAAAAGTAGCAGTAAATTCCCATCACCTGCTTTGAGCATTTTTAGCATTTACTACATAGAGCTGTAGTTCACTGACAAGCTAGGCAATATCACGCTCACAATCGAAGGCGATTCATCTGCGATTATGAACGTGATATTGCCTAGCTTGTCAGTGAGCTACGGCCTTATGTAGTAAATGCCGCTCCAGCAGGTGATGGGGATTTACTACTAATTTTTCAAGTTCAAAGTCCAGCGATGTTAATTTACTCTCCTGTCTGATTAGGTTGTCGGACAAAAATGGCAGATTCTGCATTATGATTGGTCAGATGACCTGTCAATCAAACTCCCTGCAAAGGGTCAGTTAGTTGTAAAATGTGGCTGTCACTCCCATATTTTACTGATCTGTGTGTACAGAACAGGATTAACCACTAAAAGGTGAAGCTGCAGTGTGTATGTGGCCATGGTGAAGTCTTATGAATGGGGTTGTGCTGTTGGCAGCTTGTTTCTTGTTGTCAGCGCTGGTCTTGTGTGTTTGGTGGGGTGAGGGTGTGAGTCATGTCAGAGGGGCTTGTGACTAGCCACTGTATTTTCTCTGTTTTTTCTCTGTCTTTTCTCGTCACCATGGCAACCCGTGTTGAAATAAAACAAGGCATTGTGTCTGAGCATAGTGGAAAGTGTGTTTTAATGTGGGTGTGGGGAAATAGTGTTGCTTGGATTGTTTCGTTTTGGCTTTCGAGTCCGGGAGATGCCACAAGCCCTAAACAACAACGAGGAGAAAAAAGCCTCTCCCAGTCCACCAGGAATTTCACTCAGGCTGCTCCGTCTTTGTGTACGGAATACGGTTTCATTGCTGAGGAGAATCCATTATCCATACAGATCCACCATGAAGGGAACAAACTCTCAGCTTTCTGCTTTTAAAGCCTCTATGAAAACACACGAAACGCCCCAAATGCTCAAAACATCCCATCTGCACTCAGCTGGAAATTCACCACACTTATTATAAGGCCTTCTTGCCAGGGACTGCAGATGTGTGCTATCGTGTTTTAAGATTGATATCATTTCTTTGGCTGTTGTGAATATATCACAGTCACCATTTATCAGAATTACAGGCAAATTTAGTTGGAAAAGACTGATTTTGTGCAGTGCATCATCTTAAGGCAAGGCTTAACTTGTAATTTTTCTTCTGAAAGCTCCAGAACACGCTTCATATTTCTGACTCAGATTTGTGGAGAACATTAACGTTGTTTCTATGGTTACGGAGTCTTTGCTCCTAGCGGCGGCCACGCACAATGTCCAGTTATCTGCATGTGTGTCTGTGATACTGTCAAAACAACAGGCTTGATGTGGTCATACCAAATATGTATCTGGTAAATGACAGAATAATGACATTATGTCAGGATCATTTCATTCTCACATGTTGCAGATGCATTAAGAGCAGTCTGGATTTCTCTATAACCATGTTCTCTCTCTCTCTCTCTCTCTCTCTCTCTCTCTATATATATATATATATTTATATATATATATATATATATATATATATATATATATATATATATATATATATATATATCAGGGGTCTCCAACACGTCGTGCTCGTGGCCTGATTGGAGGTAGCTCACCAAGACACATTGACATATCAGTCATGAGGTTATTTTAATGATCCCGTTACGTATTTTAATTATCATTAAACCCATATTTGATTATCACGATTTGAAAAACTGACAGTAAATACAGTTCAGCTTTAATCAAAGTTATTAAGAGTCTCACGCAGGTGCAAGACGAGAGTAGTTTCATTTTATGTGAAAACATAACTGAAGGCAGACTGCTGAGGGAAATTATATGAATGAATATATGATTTCATTATTTGTGTGAATGCATAATAGGAAACCGACTTTCTTCAGAAAAGTTTCGATGGCATTTGCTTTCCATGTTCCCTCCGTGTAATGCGTAATAAAGCTTGTTTAGAAGTTTGTTTAGAAGTGCTTACTGTGGAAACAGCTCTGTTCTGCTGTTCATAAACGCCACCTGCTGTCAAACTGTGGATTTACAAATTCATTCAGTCTGTCGGCCATATTATTGTTCAGACCAAAATCAGACCAAATTTTTGTAGTAAATCTTAACCGATCGATGGAAAATAGCCTACCTTGTTATCAGAAGCGTTGAGATTTTTAGAATGTACATTAGCTTATATAGAACTGTTTATGGAGCAGATAAAATGTAATTTATCGTTCTTACATCCTTTTATTAAAAAAAAGATTTAAAGGCTCATATGTTATAATTTTATTAAATCATACTGATACCAACCATTTAAATGGTAATGAATTTATTTATCTATTTTTTATCTAAATTTCAATTAAATTTAAAATCAATTTCAATCTTGACCTAGGGCCACTACAACACCCCCAAATTTGTGCACAGTGCAATAAACTCAAAAAGCCATGGCATACAGTAGGTGAGTGGGAGTCATATGTAATCACCACTGGCACAGATTTGGCTGTTGGCTCTTGCAGGCATTCACACATATGGCCATATATATATATATATATATATATATATAGAACATGCCATACACTGTTTGCTTTATTAGTCAGTTTTATTGCTGCAGTCAGTAAGAGCTTCTTGTTATGATCACTGGGGACACACAGGCAGATGTAATCACTGCTGGAAACATTACAGCTAGATGGCAGATATTGTAAGGGAGTATCTGGCATGTGGCATAGCCCACCCTAGGGTCCACCCCATAGGTTATTTGTTGTCTGGTGTGGTTTTGTTGTCATGGCAAAGAAATCAGTTACCTCATGGTGGTATGGGAATAGCTCATTGGCAAATTTAATGCACAGTCTGATGCTGAACTTGACCTTGAGAGTTAGGTCAGCCTGAAAGATGTATGAGTCATCAAAATAAGCTGCTTTTGTAAGCTGAATAACAGTATTCTTGCACAAAATATAATCTTTTTATTCATTCACAAAATAGAATTAATTTCTATTCTACTTTCAGTAAAGAGAAATTCTTGTATTCAGGTGGCCTTTATACTGTACATGTGTTCAAGGTTCAACTCTTCACAGGTTTCTGAGAGACGTGTTGAGAGGTTTAGGCTTTGCTTTTTGCATTACAGTGAAAAGTAAAACATCTAAAAAATAATATATAATTAAAATATAATTAATATTAAACAATAATCACATATCACAAAATATATATTTCAGTGCAAAAAAATAAATAAATATATTTTCCTAAAATGGGCTTCATTTTCTTAATGAAAACTCCCTTTTTTGTTATTCCCATTATTTCCAATGGTTATTCTCATTAAAGTAAAACATTAATAAAAAATCAGCATAAAATAAAAAAGAACATGACACATTTCTCAGTGTAGTATTTTTTTACTGCACTGCTGTAAGAATTTGAGGGTAAAAGTTAATCAATATAAAATATAAGTAATATTAAATACATATCACAAACTAATTTTGGCAGTATGACAAACACATAACAGTTTTTTTTTTTTTGCATTAGTGATAATAGGAATAATATTTATTGCACTGCTGTAAGAATTTGGAGTCAATGTTAAAATATAAAAATGCGATTAACATTACATATAAATTTAATATCACAAAATAATATAACAATGCTAAAAATGCTTTTTTTTTTTTTTTTACCTAAAATGGGCTTCATTTTCTTTATGCAAACTTTAACATTTTTGTCATTTAAGGGGTGAAACATGACCTTCCATTGATGGTTCTTGTGAGGTTCACCTTATTATTTTCAGTTTGCATCTTATTTTTGATTATACCATACTTCCTTTAATTGCTTTATTCCAATGCATATGTCTTAAACTATTTATTTTTATCTATTTTCATTTTATCTGTAAGGTGTCCTTACAGAGTATTTATACATTTAAGTACTGAGTAATATGAATTAACTACATGTACTTACTATATGGTTAGGATTAGGGTTTGACTTAGGGTTACTTGCATGGAATTATGCATAATTTATTGTTATTATAATAGTAACATATAACGTTTAACAAGGACACCGTAAAATAAAGTGTTACCGAACATTTTCACTCTTATTTTACCCATAAACACAAATGGACTCTGAACCTTCAGAGCCTTGTTTTGCACTACCAGCATCCTCTCTGCGGCCCCAACTCTCCCTCTCTTTGCACAGGGGCCCTGCAGCTTCTCAAACAACAGAGCTTTGTGTTCTAATTAAAAAACAAAATACCAGCAATCAGCAGTAACGAGCGCTTGAGCTGCAATGAACCACAGCTACTGTACCTACAGAGACATTGTCTGTCTATTTGTGCAGAGAGTGTGTTGTGGTTTTGCATACACATTTCTGCTCGTGCATGAAATAAGTCAGCGCATGCGTGTGTGTACGTCATGCTTTCTAGAATTAGACTGATAAGCTTGTGGAGATTAGCATGTAAAATAATGTTTTCTTTGCATAACATCATTATAGCTCCAAAGCATGGGGAACATAATGCAGTCAAATGGAATAAAAGCATGGTTAGTTTGATTTTAAACTGTTTCGATGTCTCCTGAGAACTCGTAGTCGCTTTATCGCATCCAAACACATCTGTTCAGCTCCCCTTTATAATGTTAACCTGCTCTCAGCATAATGGCTATCTGGTTTCCTGCTCACATCTGATATAAACTTCACACCGTGATTGTGGGGAACAGCTGTTTCACGCACCTGCGGACGAGACAGTACTATTAAAAATGACCTTTAAAGTAGACAGTCACGCTTTTGTAATGCTAGCTAGTGTGGCTATTGAGTTTCATATGCGGTTCGAGTAAAGAAAGAAAGGTGGATTATGAAGAACTTTTATCAGCTTTTATTTAGCCAGAAAGTGTTCAAATAAAAAGCTGAATTGTAAATAAAGAGAAAGACAAGGACAAATAAGCTGTCTCTATGCAAACTGAGTGAAGTGTGAGTAATTTGTTCACATTCTTCAGTGGATGGATGGCTCTGTCTCTGGAGAATCTCAAGTCTGTCGTCACACATGCATGTTAGCTATCTTCATCAGTCACGCAGGTAATTTCGCTGTGCCTGCACTTCATTTTTCAATCTAGATTTTCCATTTTCTGAGCAAATTGTGAAGAACATTTGTGTAGAAATGTGATGCTCGTCTGTTCTAGGATGTTCAGAGTGGATGTAGTGTGTTGCTATGCGGTTGCTAGAATGTTGTGGATGGTTACTTTACTGACAAGAGTCAAAATTCCAAGTAAAAATCAAATTAATGTATTAATTTAGTGCTTTTGACAATACACTTTGTATCAAAGCAGCTTTACAGAAAGTCATGATGTATCATCCTACGTGAGTAAACTTATACACTGCTGTTCCAAAGTTTGGGATCAGTAAGATTTTTAATGTTTTTAATGGAGTCTCTTATACTCATCAAGGCCGTATTTATTTGATCAGAAATACTGAACAAACTCTAATATTGTGTAATATTATTGCAATTTCTTTCTATTTTAATATACTTCAAAAACTCATTCTCTTCTGTGACGCAGCGCTGAATTTTCATCAGCCATTACTCCAGTCTTCAGTGTCACATGATTCTTCAGAAATCATTCTAATAATATACAGATGTATTATCAGTGTTGAAACTGTTGTGCTGCTAAATATATATTTTTTAAATATATATTTTTTTAATAATACACAGTACCAATCATGCAGTTGAGATTTGCATTAAAGTATTTTATCACTTTACTGTATGCAGTTAAGATTGGATATACTTATAGTAATCGTATAATTTATTTATTTATTTTTTATTAATGATATTCCGATCTGTAAATATGGTACAGGTCCTTCCCTTAATGTAAATCTGTTAATTATTTTGTGTTTTTTTCCTCCATCAGGCAAAAATCATGCATCATTTAGAAAATTAAGAGAGCATCTCTTCTTAAAAAGCCACATAATTTGAGGTATTTTGTTATTAACAACAATTTTGTATGGGACGAGTTGTGCACCAAAGTTAAACCAGCACCACTAATAATATGCTGCTTATTAATTTTGGCTGGGAATCGTATGAACATGCAGTGATACTATTTTTAGTTCATGTTGGCTTGTTGGTACTTGTGTTCGTTCTTATAATTGCATTTTGTACTAGCAATAAATTACCAAATGATAACTGTTTCCATTATGTATGAGCAAAGATTTTTCCTCCTTGTGGTACAATTATAGGGATTACTTTGATTTACAGTATCTAGCTTTAGCTGTCAAATCAGTGCATGCAACTGCGTGCTGCAGCCTGCCCGAGCACACAGATGGTGTTGGGTTTTCAGAGAAGTTCTTGTAGCAGTCATCAGTAAAAAGTGAGTGCAGTCACTATCCCTTTAATGACAGTCGGCTGCTTGTTTAATACTGTCCCTTTAAGACCTGCATGCATCTAATATACAGGCACTCATCCGTTTTTCTCTCAAATGTTTACTTTCATTTTAGACATAACTGAGTCTATATGTAAACCCTGTGTGTTTTTGCAGTATTAGCGCAAAAGATAACTTAGTTCAGTAATGACAGGATTCAGTGCGCGCTAGGGCTGTGCGATTTGGGGAAAAATATCATATTGCGAGTTTTTTTTGACAGATATTGCGATTGCGATTTGTTTTGCGATTTTAAATTTGCGAAGTCAAGCTTCTGCTCAATATTGTCAATAATGTGCAGCACAGTATGAGTATCGTTACCCTGCTGAAAAAAACAATCGAAACCATTACAGAAATTCTTATAGTTTCCATAAAAACCATTACAAAACTCCTTTTTGTTTTGGGCATTATATAGAATGCATCAAATACCAGTAGACACCATTATAGTTTACATTAAAACCAATACAATTCCCATTATAACCCTTAAATCCACTACATTTTCTATTGTGTTTTGGGAGGGGTTCTACTGTTTTTGTTTTTTTTTCTGCAGGGAAGATTATAATGGTATTACTACTTTTACAGAATTACTGAATTTCACAGGAAAGATTTGTTTATTTTTTATAAATAAAGAACTGTATTTCTTTAGTCAATTATTAAAGTATTACATGCTACACGGGCTGATTTATTCATTTTTAAGTATTTGGGATTTTAAGAACAAGTGTGAAACGTGCTGAATGTTTCATTTCATCCAAATGAAATTGGCAAGCAGTTAAGACTTAATTTACATTCGTTTTAAATGCAGAGCCAGGCGCGAGTGGACACAGGTTGCGCGCGTGCGTCAGGCCTCGTCCATATTGCCAGATGCGCTCGTGATAGATTTGCGGATATATATATATATATATGTATATATGTGTGTGTGTGTGTGTGTGTGTGTGTGTGTGTATGTGTATATATATATATATATATATATATATATATATATATATATATATACACACATGCATACACAGTATTTATGTATTTATTTTGGAGCACCAAATCATATTAAAAAGCATATTATAGTGATTTCTATTATGTGATCATGCGAAAATTCAGCTTTTTTATTATATTATTTTAAATTTTATATATTATTTTGTTATTTTAAATTGTAATAATATTTAGCAATATTATTGTTTTTACTATAATGCAGCCTTGCTGAGCATTAGAGATTTCTTAAAATATATTACTAACCCAGAACTTTTGAATGATAGTGTTATTTTATTTTATTTTATTTTATTTTATTTTATTTTATTTTATTTTATTTTATTTTATTTTATTTTATTTTATTTTATTTTTATTAATTGCACCTTCTAAACATTATGCATCGACATTTTATATTAATCACAATGGTTTAAGTCAGTCTGTGATATCATGTTTGTTTTGTTTAATATTCATATGACATAATATTCATGAAAACAGTTAAATGTTTTTTTTTTTTTTCTGCAGACAGATTTAGTTAATCCAGTGCTAGTTTCTTTAATGTGTGTGTGTCCTTGTGTCCTTGTGTGCACATAAACTACAGCATGCAGCTGGGGTAATCCACCAATTAAGCAGCGAGTAATGACCCTTCTGGCCTTTGACCCTTGACCCTTGACCCAGCAGCCTCTGGCCTTTGCTCTCATATCCCAGTGCTGATGGACAGTGAACATCTTTGGAAACAACAAAGTGCATCAGATCATTAATGAACTTCTCAGTGAAGTGCCTCAGAATAAACAAATAGCCAATTCTGAATCACATCGGATCTTTTCTGTTTCTAACCATCTATTAGTTAAAACCGCACATAAACCTGAAGTAAAAACTGAAGTCGTACTGATCATCAACCTTTTGGTTTCGAGTGTTTTTAAATAGCACAGCTCATAGTCTACCTGATAGGCCACACACGCAGCAGAGGTCTTGTAAGGCCAGTTTATTTTGTCCCAGTCTGTTTAGGGCAAAGGTAATGGGGAGCAGAGGACGGTTGCGGGTGACGTAACACTACGGCTGTATCAGATGGACCCGAATCACAGCTTCAGAGCTCAGGCTAATGGATGACACCTTTGACACTTCGATCTGCCTCATAATCTGCTCAAATGCTCACACACCAGGTGGCTGTCCATTTCCTTCAGATATGAGCTCAGATGATGCACTCTTCAGAAGAGCCAGCAATAAACAGAGAACAAGAGCTGCTCTTTATGAACATATGTGGTCTAGGCATTAATAGTAGGCCATTTTGCTCATTATTCAACAGCATTTACATGACACTCCACTTTCCCAGTTGATATAGTTAAGCACTGCATCTAAGAATTATCCAGAGCACTCTGTAAATGACTTGAATTTACAAACTTCTGCTCTTACCCTTTTTACTGTGACCTTGAAAACCACAAAACCTTTCCATTGATGTATGGTTTGTTAGGATGGGACAATATTTGGCCGAGAGACAACTATTTGAAAATCTGGAAACTGAGGGTGCAAAAAATTGCCTTAAAGTTGTCCAAATGAAGTTCTTAGCAATGAAGAAATTACTAATAAAAAATACGTTTTGATATATTTACAGTAGGAGTTTTACAAAATATCTTCATGATGATTGTATATTCAATCATCATTGTAAATATCTTCAACATGATCGTTACATAATATACTAATGATTTTTGCCATAAAAGAAACATCTATAATGTACTTTTGGCTATTGCTACAAATATATTTGTGCTACTAATGACAGTTAATTTGATGATTCTTTCAACTACATTGAGGAGTGTTATTTTAGAATTGTATGCTATTATAATTTTTGAATAATATTTTAAATTAGCTTTATATTTTTATATTTTAACCATTTTTATGTGTATTTGCCATTTCATTTTTTAAAATATTTCTATTTAGATTTTTATTTTATATTTATTTATTGTAGTAATTTAGCTCTTTAACACATTTATTCACTTCTGATTAGTTTAAGTTTACCTTCATTTAAAATTTTCATTTATGCTTCATTTCACTTAACAAAAACTGAATTTTTAACAATAACAATGCTGCTCATTGTGCAATTTTTCTGAAATTCGCCGTCATGTTTTAGATGGTCGTTAATGTATTGTGAGTGGCTTTAACACGTTGCTATGGAGCTACTAGGATGTTTTGATTAATACTGATGGAAGTGATACGTGTTTGATTAAAATAAATTCATTTTAAATTTCACATTTTAAATTGACAGAAATACAGAAAAAATGTCTATTGTGTATATTTGTCTATTTTCCATTGGAATATAATTTAAAACATAATTTATTCCTGTAATCAAAGCTGAATTTTCAACATCATTACTTCATTGTCACATGATCCTTCAGAAATCATTCTATGATGATTTTGTGCACAAGAAACATTTCTAATTATCAATGCTGAAAACAGTCATGCTGCTTCATATTTTTCTGCAAACCATGATAAAAAAAATCTGTATTTTTTGATGAATAACAAAGTTCAAATGAACAGCATTTATTTTAAATAAGCTTTTTGCAACATTATAAATGCCTTTACTGCTTAATACAAGTATAAATGTTTAACCATTTGAACAGTATTGTACTAGAGCAGAAGACTGTGACACAATGTCCACAAGACCCTGCAGTTTCACTTTCCATCCTGTAAGAGATGCTGTTTCTCCAAATCAGATGTCCTTGACTCCAGATGATCCACAATCGGACCCGGTTCATTTAGTGCCAGATAGTAGAGCAGAGCAAATGAGCGCATGACGTTATATCAATCCTGTACGCTTATCAACACTGTATAATTTGAAGCTGTTATGTTGCTGTGAGCTGTTAAACTCCGGCCCACAGGAAGCTGCGATGTTTGGCTGTGATGTGGGCCGCTTTTGGGAGGCACTTGACAGCTTCCACACAGGTGTGTTTGCTCTGGCAACGGCGATGTCGTAAGCGCACTCGTACAAACACACACTCTCACCAGGAAGAAGGAGGAAAAGTGGCTGGCTAATGAATAGCCTTAACTGACTTGGCCCGAGGATGTTTGTCTGGGCAGTTACACAGCGAGTGTGTGTGTGTGTGTGTGTGTGTGTGTGTATATGTGTGTGTGTAAGGCTGTCCCCAGCTGGAAGTTTCACTCGTCTTTCTTCCAGTGCAGAATTACTGTGGCAGTTTTACCCCGCGAGTGTCACTAGAGCTGTTGTAAAGTTTGAGTCTGTGTGTGGTCAATATTTAGCATAGCCTTGTGCTGTCACAAAGGGAGTTTCTGCTAATGAGGTCAATCGCCACAAGAAGCAGCTCTCTCTCTCTCTCTTTCTCTCTCTCTCTCTCTCTCTCTCTTCACATTAGTCCTGTTTGCATTCTTTTATATTCCTCTTTTTCTGTCCTCACACTCATGTCTTCTGAGTGAGAGTGTTTAATGGGCTGTTTTGGCCCGTCTGGGCCCCCTGACCTGACCCGTTACCACCCACCTGGTCCCTGCCATCCCTCTGGAATTCACTGCAACTGTATCTGTGAACATTTCTGAAGGGGGGAAAAAGAAATACATATGCAAGGCTAAAGTGTATAATCAACTAATAACTCTGTACAGTTGGCCACATACACACACATATTACATACATTTAAAGGAGTATTGCTTTAAAGGAATTCAAATATTTTTTTTAATTTATATAATTTTAATACATTTCTGCAAAACATAGCATTAAATAATAAATAGATGAATAGTTTATTTATTTATAAAGGTTTTCATTTGTTATTTTACATAGGTATTTAAAATAGCTAATTTTACTTATTTACTCATAAACTATTTACCTATTAATTATTTGTTAACTTAAATGTTTATACATTTATATTTGTTTTTTTATTTCTAAATTAATGTATAATTTTTTTTATTTAATGATCTAATTGATTTAATTTCAGCAATAATTAAAGCATTATTCATTTTAGTTATTTACTTATTTCGTTATTTATTTATGTACATAAATTTATATGTTTACTTATGCTTTTATGTATACATTATTTATTTAGTTATTCATTTTTTATTTATAAATTAATATGTATATTTTGTTATTGAAAAATTAATAAATTTATATGCATTTGTTTATTCAGCTAGTAATCAGTTATTTACTTTTTCAAATGAATGTTTTTAAATTAATTTAATTTCAGCAACAAGTACATCATTTATTATTTTTGTTATTATTTTACTTGTTTTAATAAATGTTTATTAATTTACTTGTATATGTATTTATAAAGTTATTTTGTTTTTTAATTATTAACTTGTTTTATTTATTTATATAATTTTTTTTTACATGTTTATTTATTCAGTTAATCAGTTATTTGCTTATTTATACATTTATATTAATATTTTATTTGTTAATAATATTATTAACTATATAAATATATAATAAATATAAAAATATGTATTTATTTTAGTGCATATATAGATATCATAATTTGGCATTTTGTCTGTCTTCAGCCTCCCTGTTCTCCAGATATTGACATCGCTATTAAAAACCCATGCCAGTCTATCACTGCTTCAGTGTCCAGGTGTCTGTGTGCCATGTAATGCGTGCATGAAAGTGGATGAATCAGAATAATCAGCAGTAACTGGATCTCTCCTCTGCCTTTCTAAATTTGTTCCAGTTAATGCAATTCCAGCATTTCTAGGCCTCTTTTCCTCTCCCATCCTCCTGTGAGCAGTGTAAACAGCTTTTCCCGTTAACACTGGACAAAAGGGGCTGAGATGTTTGTTCTGAGCTCTCCTCTTCAAACACATCGTTCCCTTTCCTCTGCTGGACACAGAGAAACAAATGATTTAGGCCAAGCAGCACTTCCTGTCAAATGTCAGACACTTTAGTTTGCTTTTCTGTTTTTATTGCCTGTGTGCGTGTATGTAGGTGAGACAGTCGGCCTTGTGATCAGGACACGTGAGAAAGACAGAGCCTCTGTCCTGTCAACACTTTTCGTCTTTCCTTTTTTTCCTCTGTGGTTCAAAGGAGTGAATCTCATGAAGAAAAGGCAGGTCATATTTCACCTTAAAGTAGGGGTGAACGATATGGCAAAAATATCATATCACGATTTTTTTTTAAATATCACGATTTTAAGTTTTTATCACGATTCTTTGTCATGTCGGTTTTAATATTCTGACTGAGCAGTACAGCCAAAATAATTTCCCTGTTATAAAAACAAAGCCTTTCAAGGTAACAAAATATAAAAAAGAATGGTGGATATTTAGGCCAAAGTGGGCAAAGATAAAAATATTTGTCATTTTATATTTGTTATTAACAAATAAGAGCAAAGATACACATAATATACAAATAAAACAAACAGTGCTTTATTTTCTGGTACAATAGGCCTATTTAGAATGAGCATTCAAGAAACTGAATGAACAAATATAAAAATAAAACATTATATAGATTGATTCCTAAAGCAACTGTATTATTTTTTTCAGTCAAGTAAGTCTCTCTCTTTGCGTTTTGTTGTTTTAACATTAAAGAATAAGAAAGAAATTAATACAGGCTTGGGACAACGTGAGTGAGTAAATAAATGTCAGAAATTAAATTTCTGTGTGAACTATCCCTTTAATGAGTCGGCTGCATGTTTAGTTCTGTCACTTTTAAGAGCTGCATGCATCTAATACACAGGTGCGTGACCCGCGTGTCCATTTCTCTCAACTGTTTACATTCATTTTAGACATATCCAACAAGTCTACATGCCAATCTTGTGTCTTTTGACAGTATTAGCTCAAAAGAATATAGGCTGTAGCACGATACTACGATATTTCTTCAAAAACAGATCGTGGAGACATTTTTATCGTCCATGATCAAAAATCGTCATATCGCACACCCCTACCTTAAAGCCAAAAGAAAAAATAAGAAACTATATTTTGAATAAGGAAAATTTGCCTATTTTAAGAGCCATTAATATTTTTTAACTATTGCATTTTATTTCAAATTAAAGGGATAATTACTCACCCTTATGTCATTCCAAACCCGTAAAACCTTTGTTTATCTTTGAAACACAAATTAAGATTATTTTTGATGAAATACGAGAGCTTTCTGACCCTGCATAGACAGAAATGCAACTGATACGTTCAAGGCCCAGAGAGCTAATAAGGACCTTGTTAAAATAGTGCATGGGACATCAGTGGTTCAACTGTAATTTTATGAATCTACGAGAATAGAATGCTCTCGGAATTCATCAAAAATATCTTCATTTGTGACCTGAAGATGAACGAATCCAGCTGAACGGGTTTGGAACGGCATGAGGGAGAGTTATAATATAATTTTCATTTTTGTGTGAACCAGAACTACCCCTTTAAGCACTTACATGTTCATTATGGTTATGTGGGGAAAAAACTGTAATACAGTAATCAATTTCTGAATATAATATTTTTTATCAATCAACAAATTTAAATAATCAATGTAAACAAAAAACAAACAAACAGTAGAATGATGCATAAAAAAAGTATTTTGGGGTTAAACCTGGACATTTTAAATTTAAACACTGAATAATTCATTATTTTTAGACACTTGTATTTAAACGAGCCTGAGAAAGGGAAATGGGGGACAGTGGGAAACAGTGAGCTGGTAATCCAGATGCTGTCGGTTCAAACCCCAAAAAGTAGAAAAAAAAGCATACTCTAAATCACTACTGTAAATCTGCTGTATCAAAGATATAATTTACATAGAAGAGAAATGTGGGAAGAGACATTTATTTGCTGGATTTCCTCTGTTAGTTGATTTGACCTTTTTTTTGACAGCGTCATAATCTGTAACTTTTTAACTTGATAATGTGAGCCAAATATGTAAGGATGCACAGACACTATTGATCTAATTTCTCCATTTTGCAATAGCATACTGAACTGGAAGGAAATCACATTGCTCAGATGTTGATCTTTCATAGCTCTGGAGAATTAATGTGGGCTTCACCATGTATCAACATCGTCTCAAATTTGTCTTTTAAAATTCCTCAGGAGTAATAAAATAGGCAAATATCAAGCAAATGTTGACCCACTACAGAGAGAGTATCGCTCAACAGTTTGGGGTCCATAAGATGTTTTGAAAGTGTTAAAATATTTTGAAATATTTTATTGCAATTTACAATAATTGAATATATATTAAAATGTAATTTATTCCTGTGATGCAAAGCTGAATCGTCAGTGTGACATGATCCTTCAGAAATCATTCTAATACGCTGATTTACCGCTCAAGAAACCTTTCTTATTATTATCAATCTTGAAAACAGTCTTTAGAGCAGCATTTATAAACTTTATAAATGCCTTTATTGTCACTTTTGAACAATTTAATGCATGCTTGCTGAATGTATTAAATTCTTTAAATAACTAAACAAATTAATAATCTTACTGACCCCAAACCTTTGAAGCATTTTGTTTTGGAAGAATTTGATGAGAAACATTTGCGTTCACATTGAGATCTCTGGCATTTGATTGCAGATTTGTGTATTGTGATCTCTTCGGAAAGACTAGTGGAGATAGATTTGTTTTCTTCAAGGGACTCTTCATCACCTGAATAAAGACATTTGCTCTCCTTTTAATCTCATTGGTATCATTATGATTTTTCCTTTGTATGGTGAAGCTTAACAGTGGATTCAACTGTGTTAAACTGACAATTATGACCATTGTTTCTCCTTCCCTCTGTCTCAGTCTGTCTCTCTTTTCCTCTGGTTTCCTTCTGTTGTTCTGCTGTCTTTCCTCCTTCCCAAACATTCCTGCATTCTTTATTTTTCCTGCCTTAAAGCCCACTGTTTCCTTCAGCTGCTTTTCCTCGACGTGTGAGGTGTTTTTTGTATTGTCTGAGTGGTGTTTTTCGTACAGGATGAGAATTCACTGGAGCTGCTTTAAACCTCAGTGTGAAGGTTGTACTCTAATACTGATTCTTGACTCATCAACACTACAAATATTCATTCATTCCACTTGATTAAATGACAATTAAGTGGCGTTTTTGACAGTCTGGCATTAAATCTCATTTGAGGTTTACTTCTTTGGCTTGATTTCAGTGTTGGTGTCACTGAATCCATGAATCCATCCATCACTGAAGACAAACAGGGAGAGAGACAGACATATAGACTAGACAGACAGACTGCATACTCCGAGCTCAGACAGACAGATGGATCCCAAAGGAAGAAGTGCGTCCAAAACAGGTGCAATGTTACACATAAAAACACGTAGCTCGTGGCCAATTGAACACGGGTTTTCCCTGCCTCATAGCAACCCTGTGCACTGTGGATAAACAGATCTGCACGTCTGCTGCTCATGATTGATAAGAGCAGCATGTGTGTGTGTGTGTGTGTGTGTGCGCGTTTATATAGTTTATGTTAGTGGGTGTGCTTTTTTCCTCCCTACAGTGATACCGATACAGTGAAATCACTGATTATCCCCGGTGAAGTTGTTAATGAGGCTTTATCAATCTGACTTTGTCCCTTCCTCTCTGTTACAGATGTCATCGCTTGTGAAACAAGGTCAGCTCTTTGTAAACAGTTTCGCACACTTAGAGGGAGCTTTGGCATTTTGTCCATGAGCATTGTAGAGTTGTTTCTATAGGACGCCAAGTACAATCGGACAAATGATGTGGAATGAAGCAATTATGTGGCACAAAAACAAGCTACAAAACAGAAGCCAATTGCATTGTCAGTGGAAATACATACACTGCCGTTCAAAAGTTTGGGATCAGTAAGATTTTTAACTATTTTATAAAAGTTTCTTATGCTCAAGGCTGTATCTGTTTGATCAAAAATACAGAAAAAAACAGTAATTTTGTGAAATATTATTGCATTTTAAAATAACAGTTTTCTATTTTAATATGCTTTAAAATATAATTTATTCCTATGAATAAATGCTGTTCTTTTAAACTTTTTATTCATCAAAAAATCTAATAAAAAAGTATCACAGGTTCCATAAAAATATTAAGCTACGCAATAGTTTCAGCATTGATAATAAATCATCGAATTAGTATGAATTCTGAAGGATCATGTGACACTGAAGACTAGAGTAATGATGCGGAAAATTCAGTTCTGTGTCATAGAAATCAATTTTATTGTAAAGTATATTAAAATAGGAAACAAATATTAGAATTTGCAATAATAATCCACAATATTACTGTTTTTTATCAAATAAATACAGCCTTGATGAGTATAAGAGACTCCATTAAAAACATTCAAAATCATGCTGATCCCAAACTTTTGAACTGCTGTGTGTGTGTTAATTTAATGCTTTTATTCAGCAAGAATGTGATAGATTGATCAAAAGGGATCTCATAAAAGTACACAGGTGTGTGAGTCTGTCATCTGTTTAACACACAGCATGTTGCAGCTTCCACTCACAGATGAAACAAACAGCCAGATGTGTCATAGTCAAATGCTTTAAACCAGACGTTACTCTCTGATGTGACTTCACTGATGATTAAGTTAGTTGCGCCATTCAAGTGTTAAAGAGAGAGCTCACCAAAAATGGATATTTTGTCTTCTTTTACTCTTTTACCTTGATTTTGTTTCTAACCTGTATGACTTTGTTTGAAAGTCATTGAGCTGCAGAACATGCTTTACCTCAGCTGGCTATTACTGGCTATTAGTTTGCTTTCAGCTGTTTTTCCCTTGACGTTTGCGACTGTAAGGCAGGCTCAGGCTTGTGTGGACAAATAAAGGAGACCTAATGTTGGTGCTTTTAATACTTTCCCTTTGAAAGAATCAGGTTCAATTAAAGAAGAAGAGAGGAGGTGATGATTTAGGAGCCTCATTAGATTTTGCGGTCACATGTACGCACACAAAAAACAGTAATTTACAAACCACTGTGCAGACGCTCAGTGTCATCTTATATCTTTCTTTATATGATGTTCTGCTTTGTATCTTCAGCAAAGTATGAATGTCCCTGAATGGCATGAAAACAACACAAGCCGGTTATGATTATTGAGCAGAATAAGCACTCACATTTAAAAAAAAAAAAAGTCACCAAGGCTGCATTTATTTGATCAAAAATACAGGAAAAACGGTAATATTGTGAAATATTTTTACAATTTAAAATAACTGTTTTCTATTTTAATTAGTGCTGTCAGACGATTAATCGCATCCAAATAAGTTTTTGTTTACATAATATATGTATGCGTACTCTTTATTTATTATGTGTATATATAAACACACACACAGTAAATATTCTGAACATATTTACATGTGTATAGATTTATATATTTATATTATTATATTATATATAAATATATTTAATATATAAACGTAACATTATTCTTAAATATATACATGCATGTGTTTGTGTGTATATATATATATATATATATATATATATTTACATTTACATTTATTCATTTTTAGCTATATATAGCTTTATATTTATATATAGCTATATATAGCATTTTTAGCTATATATATATATATTACACACACACACACAGAGCACACACTCGTATATTATGTAAACAAAAACTTTTATTTTGGATGCGATTAATCGCGATTAATAATTTGACAGCCCTAATTTTAATATATGTTAAAATATAATTTATTCCAGTGATCAAAGCTGAATTTTCAGCATCATTGCTCCAGTCTTCATTGTCACATGATCCTTCAGAAATCATTCTAATATCCTGATTTGCAGCTAAAGAAACATTTTTTATTATTATCAATGTTGAAAACAGTTGTGCTTCTTCATATTTTGTGTAAACTGATACTTTCAGAAATGTTTGAATAGAAAAATCAAAAGAACTGCATTTATTTGAAATTATTTCCCTTTGTGACACTGTAAATGTATTTTACAGTTACTTTTGAACTGTTTAATGTGCCTTTGATGAACAAAAGTATTATATTCTGTTAAAAAATATGAAACAGTATGGCAGTACGTTATCACACTGTTTTCTCTCACACTCAGCAGTTGATCAGCCGCTGATTCATTGACAGCAGTGAGCATCACTCACTCTATCAATTTGTGGTTTTTGGATGGGAATTGTGGATACTTTACTCATTCTTTTCCCAGAAGGCTGTGCTATACTCATCCTTCATAGTGACTTCAGCATCCACACTGACACATCTCACATTCTTCGGTGTATCCTACCCCAAATCTGCGGTGAATGCCACCCCCTTTATGTGTTTTATCACTTATATTTTCTCACTCTTATATTCAAACCCACCAAATTTTCCTCCTCACACTAATTCATGGACAGGTTCAGACGAAACCCCTGTTCCTTCTCATGTTGCTATCTACCTCCTCAGTTTTTAATTCCTTCTCCTGCTCAAACGACCAGGTTATGTTGGTCAAGACTGGTTTATGCCAGTTAGTGCTGCTTTGGTGCTGGTACTGTATATCCGGTGAAAATGTTCAGTGTTGGTGTTTTTGCTGGTTGAAATATCCAGCATCTGAAATACAATGGTTGTTGTGTATGATATCCTACAATAATGTGTGTGCATTCATTCGTGCTTTTCCCCGTTTCTTTTAACTCATGCCTTAATCTCTACCAAGAATTGGTTATTAAATATTTGCGTGCTGTATTTAAGGCTGCATTTGGACTCTAAGTTTTAATGCATAGATCTGTTTTTGTTTTTTTTTGACCATTTTCATTTTTTTTTCTCCCAACTGTTTACTTTCACACAACATGTCTTGTATTCGATATCTGTGTTTACACCAATCTCCCACTTAAACTAGAATTATTCAATCTCTATATGTGTTTAGACAGATGTACAGATATTGGATGTATAAACTACTGTTCAACTGTTTGGGATCAGTAAGACTTTTTTTTTTTCGTGTTATTAAAAGATTCTCTTGAGGAAAAAAGCCTCTTTTGTTCATCAAGGCTAGATTTATTTGATCAAAAATACAGTAAAAATAGCAACATCATGAAATATTGCAATTTAAAAGAGCTGTTTTCCATTTTAAAATATAATTTATCCTTTAGAAATCATTCTAACATGCTGATTTGGTGCTTAATTAACATATTTTATAATTTTTTTAATATATATTTTTTTATTATGTTAAAAACTGCTTAATATTTTTTTGGAAACCATGATACATTTTCTTTTTCAGGATTTTTTGATGAATAGAAAGTTCAAAAGAACAGCATTTATTTGAAATATATGTATTTTTAATAACAACATAAATGTCTTTGCTGCCACTTTTGATTAATTGAATGCATCCTTGCTGAATAAAAATGTTAATTAAAAAAAAAAAATCTTTCAGTACCCAAACTTTTGAACCGTTTTTGGGGAATTGAACCTATAACCTTGCCATCTCTTGCACCACTATTTGAGCTACAAGAGCTTTCAGTCCTCTTCAAACACTTCCCACCCACTCCTTTCTCAAATGTAAAACAGATCTTGCCGCCGATCATCGCCAGCCACCTTCTCAATCCCTTTCCCCTCCCTTTACCTCAAGACTTCTCCTCTGATCTTTCCTCCGTCTGACATCATACTTTGACATCACACTTTGAGTTTAACCATCCTGCTTCTTTTATTGGCTACTCACAGCTCTGTTTTAACCACTTCACCTCGCTGGTTCAGTTCTCCAGTGAGCCATCATCATCATCATCTCCCACTGAAATGGTAATCTCGTAACGCCGCAGGGCTGTGAATGGGTTTGAGTGCTGGGGAATCCCCGCAGCCAGACAGCTGATGAGAGCTCTTGTGGTGGAACTTTTTAAATAAATATCCTTTACACTCAGTAAACTTCTAAAACCAAGTGCCTGCGACTGAAGACCACCTACCAGATACTCCATTATTTGCTCTCAAGACTGGAATATGAGCTTCAATGCCTCTAATCACTGCATTAAAGCTTCCTCTGAAGTATAATGCATACAGTTACTTTTATATTCAAAGGAACCCATTTTAACAACTTCTCGCTGTTTCTACATGTTTTTCTAAGCTTAGTTGAATTATTACCAGTGTCTGCAAAGCTCACTATACTTGTATTAATTAATAAACTTTTGTGTGTGACTTGCAGTGTTGTTATTGCTAACTAAAACTTAAATTAAACCAAAATTATTATTTTATTCATTTATTTGCTATTTAAAATACAGCCAAAATACAATATAAATATTAAATTAAAAATGTAAGCTTGAAAAACTTAACTTAAAAAATTAAAACTGTTGCATGGCAACTAACTGAAATAAAATAATTTAAGCTGAAATGCTCAAATTAAAGCTAAAACTGAAATAAAAGCAAATTAAAGTTAAATAGAAGTAATTAAAGTTAAATAGAAGTATTTTAAAAAAAAAAAATTAAATGAGAAAACCGCATAGCAAAATTACTAAAATGCCAACTGAAAATTATATATAAATATGAAGTGAAAACTTAAGCTTAAAAAACATAGAAAATTATAAATGTTGCCTTTGAAAGGGTTTAAGCTGAAATGCTCACATTACTTAAACTAAAACTGAAATAAAAACAAATGAAAGTTAAATAGCTTAAAAACTAATAAAAGTGAGAAAAGCACATAGCAAAATGAGCAAAAATGCAAATAAACTTAAAATGAAATATAACATTAAAGTTCATTAAAAATAGTACATAAATAATAAAAAAAAATGGTGTAGGATTTACTTTTAAATGATTTTCACTTAGAAATTGCTAGTAAATTTCCCCAAAAAATACAAAGAAACAAGTAACATTGAATTTAAACGTATATTTTTCTAAGTAAAAAGAGTATTTTCTTAACGTACCCCAATAAGCTTTTGTTGTATTTACAGCTTTGAAAAAAAATATTTTTACAGTGTTAAAATACTACTGGTTGTAGCTCATCCGACACTGTTTATGTTACAGTCATAATTGTTTCCTCAATTTGTGTGCCGTGAGATGTCATATTTACATATTTAGCATGCAAACATAACATAAATACAACTACTGAGGCACTGACAGCACAACAGCAGCAGCGAATAAACACTGCCTACAACCGGCAGCAGTAACCACAGAGGTGTATTGTGGAATGGAGTCAGGGGTCATGTGTAATGACTGACACACCAGTGGCTCCTGAAACACAAAGAATGCAAGTGCATTATCAGGGTCATAAACTTGTAACGCTTACGGCACTCTTTGCTTTCACACAGGCACGGCCGTGCGGTTTTGTTTCTTGTATGAGGGTGTGTCTCTCGTAAGACCAGAGCATGAGCATTACTGTTAGTTTGTAGTCTTTTGTATGTTAAACACATGTGTTTCTGTGGATATGTGAAAATGTGGATAGAAGGTTGTGAGACAGTAGCGTTGACATGGACATGTCACATTTTATCTCTGTGACTACAGCTTGTACTTGGCATTTGTTTCTCCAGTCATAAAGAACACACCAATATTATCGTTGAACTGAATTCTGAATTTGTTCTTGTATTTTCAATGATTGAATGAGAGCTTAATCAAATATATCTCTTTTTTCTTGCAGTGACATATTTGATGCCATGTTTCCAGTCACACACATCGCCGGGGAGACAGTAATCCAGCAAGGTACAGCATGGAAAAACCATGAGTTTCATATCACACAGCATATGTTTGCATCACTATATTAGTGAGGATTAGTTATTTTATTTAAATATTTTATTTGATTAATTATAATATTAATCACTGTTATAATGTATTATTATACTAGAATAATTTAGCAATTAAATGAAGTGCTAAAAAAATACTTTTTGTCCCCTCAATGACAGTTTATATGTATATATATATATATATATACACACAGTGCCCTCCAAAAGTATTGGAACAGTAAAGACAAAATTGCTCTGTTGGCTGTGGAGTCAAGACATTTGCAAATATGATTAAAAGATGAATATGAGACAAAACTACAGAATGTCACATTTTATTATTAGCCGTTTCAACACATACATGTTTTACCAAATAAAAAGAACAGCACTTTTAGAGTTCATCCCACTCATTGATGTGAGCATAAGTATTGGGACAGTTGAACATAAGGCAGATATAAAAAATTAAAAGCTATGATTTAGTTGCAGATCCCTTGCACACAATCACAGCAGTGAGTCTGTGACCCATAGACATCACCAGACTCTTGATCTCATCCTTTGAAATACTTTTCCCAGCCTTTAATGAAGCCAACTCCAATTGTTGCTTGTTTTGGGGAGTTTCTACCTTTACTCTCCTCTCCAGCTGGTGAAATTCATGTTCAATCAGATTTAAATCTGGAGATTGACTTGGGCAATATAAGACTTTCCATTTCTTTGCCCTTATAAATGCCTTGACTGACCTGGCAGGGTGTTTTGGGTCACTGTCCTGATGCAATATGAAGCACTTCCCAATGAATCTGGTGGCATTTTCTTGAATATTGGTAGGCAAGATGGTTTTGTACCCTTCCAAATTCATTCTGCTACTGTCATCATACATTAAGTCATCAGTAAAGTTGAGAGGGCCTGTTCCAGAGGCAGCCATGCATGCCCGTGCCATGACACCACCTCCACCATGCTTTACAGATGAGGCTGTATGCTTGGGATCATTGCAGTTCTTTTTTTCTCCACATTCCCATCACTTAGATAAAGGTTCATCTTTGTCTCATCGGTCCATAAACACAGTTCCAAAATTCTTCTGGCTCACCTTTGTGCTTTTTTGCAGACTCTAATCTTGCCTTTCTATTTTTGGTAACTGATACGACACATTCCCTGCTTTTAATATCTGAAGAATTAATGCAACAGGACACAGCTGATCACTTAGAAAGACCCGTGAGGCAACTGTCCCAATACTTATGCTCACATCAGATAGAGGGATGAAACTCTCAAAGTGCTGAACTTCTTAGCTGGTAAAACATCTGTGTGTTGAATCACCCAATAATAAAATGTGACATTCTGTAGTTTTGTCTCATATTCATCTTTTAAATATATTTCTAAATGTCTTGACTCCACAGCCAACAGAGCAATTTTGTCTTTACTGTTCCAATACTTTTGGAGGGCACTGTGTATATATATATATATATATATATATATATATTATTGGTATAATTGGTATGGGTATAGTACATTTAAAATTAAAAACTTCATTTTAATTTAAAAAATATATATTTTTATTTTATTTTTTAGTTTAGTTTATTTTACAAAGCTACAGACTAACCCAAACCTAATTCTGATCCTGAAAGAAAATGAGCATGTTTAGTATTACAAAAAAACTTATTATTATTTTTTATACATTTGAAGATGATCCACAAACATCTCAGATGGAAGGGTATCCAAGATTTAGCTAACTTGTGGGAAATCATTTTATTACAGTCTAAATGAGCTAAAATTGTGTTGTTCTGAATATTATAGTATTTTGTAACAAAATGACACATAAAAGCAGGCTTGTGTAGCTTGTGTCAAGGTGTCTGTGGTCATGTAAAGTACTTGTGTAGAGTATATTTTTTGGCTTTAGAACATTTAATTTAATGTAATGTATTTAATGTTACATCACATTTATGCAGTGCATACAGTGCAAAACACAAGAATGCAAACCAAAGAAAGATCTCTAAACTGATCAATTTTCACTAGTAAATTACTCATAAATTTCACAAATAATTACAAAGAAATTGCAAGTAATACATTGAACTAAATATGCTATTTTTAAATAGAAAGACTGAAACATCTCAAAGCATATGAAGGCGATAGCTGAAATCTTCTGATGTTTCTCCAGAAGAAATGTGTCTCTAGAAAACTTCTCAACTGTATTTGCAGTAATCTGCAATGTGATCTCTATATAAAATTCTTCAGAGACCAATACTCCCCATCCTATTCTCTCCACATTCAGGCCTACAGTATGCCAACATTCACATTAAGACAAGGCTGAATGATGACACCTTCATGTTGAGCTATGGAAGAGCTACCATAAAGTCAAAACTGAGTACTGATACTAAGTTCACAAATACATTGCAGATTGTTTTAGTTATGTAAGAAGGAACGGTGGGTGATGAGGGTTTTTTATACAGTCAAACAATGAGCTCTTTTTGGTTTCATGTGGAGTTCATAATCGATAGAGAACAGTGAACTGCGTGCATGTCTTACACACTCTGTGCAATGCGATTCTTGAAGCAGTTTCGATGCATTTATCTAACATGGGCAGATTGCCCATAAAACGAGATCCAGGAATGTGCAAAGTTTTGTGTGTGTGTGTGTGTGTATATATGTGTGTGTGTGTGTGTGTGTGTGTGTGTGGTGTGTGTGTGCATGTTCATGTGGTTTATGAGGACACTAATTTGTATAATGACATGGGTATGGCAGAGGTATTACAATATGAAGGGGGTTTATGAGGACACTGCCTATGTCCCCGTAATTCAAAAGGCTTAAAAAACATACTAAAAGGTGTTTTTTTTTTTTTTTATCTAAAAATGCACAAAGTCTCCTGTGAGGGCTAAGTTTAGGTGTAGGGTTGGTGTAGGGCAATAGCACACACAGTTTGTTCAGTATAAAAACCATTACGCCTATGGAGAGTCCCCATAAACCACAAAAACCAACGTGTGTGTGTGTGCGTGTGTGTGTGTGTGTGTGTAGAAGTGTGCGTTTTTTGTTCTCATCAAATATTTGACTGCACTCTGTGACTCAAGGATCTGTTAGCCGAAAAACAGAAACTTCAGAGCAGAGGTGATAAAAGACAGGAAGAGAGGAACAATACTAAGAAAAATGAGCTGAACGGGTTGAAAGAGAGAGAGACGGCGTGTAAGGCACTAGTGATCGGTGAGTGTGTTAAGATAAATTGCTGGTGTGATTTACGAGCGTTTAGTGTGTTCGGTGTTAATTAGCCCCGTGAACCCGCGTGAACTCGGCAGCGCACGGATCACGGGCTCTTTTAACTCTTTGGCATGCGCAAACACACACACGCTCGCTACCAGGATCCCAAACACCAATTTCAACACACACTCAGACATCAAAGAGCCCCTGAACTTACAGAAATGCTTTATGTAACGACCTTTAACTTGGAAATGTTGATCGGGGCCCATGGCTTCTGGCACACCCAGCCGTCCATTAACCCTCTGGGGTCTGAGGTGATTTTGGGGCCCTTGAGATGTTTTGACATGCCCTGATATTTGTGCTTATTTCAGCTACTTATAATATACTATTGACCAACATGTATTTTTTTGTATTCAGCACAAACTATGCTACAATAATATGTGACCAAGGTGGATGTACATGTTTGCATTTGTTAGAAAAAAAATATTATGCGTGGTTAGTAAGTTTTGGGGAAAAAATGTAGCTGAAATAAGGCCATAAAACCCACACTAAATTGTCCTGAATAAGACTTTTATGTAATCAGTCTTGTAGGCTAGAATATTTACTTCACAATTATGTGAAAATCATTCAGCTTACTCATTCACAGAAAACAATATATTGATTTAAATTTTTAAAGACATGTTTTGTGATCTAAAGCGTATATGCGAGGGAGTGGTAATGGGCTTGAATATTAAGTGATTCTCACCTGCGAGACAAAGGGCCCTCCCCTAAAGCTGCTAATGGCCCATCAGTGTGACTGTGACTGAGGCAGATAAGACAGAGAGTGTGAGGAGACTGAAAAAATGTTTTTTTTAATTATTTGTATTTTATTTACAACAGTATAATCAAAACATACATAATGAAGGTCAAAGACACATTATTGTGCACACTGATCTAACCACAGAGATGTGAACAGACTTTGACTCGTTCCTGCAACAGATTCTGTTCAACAAGTGAAACAAGTACCTGACATTTACTTATTTCCATGGATTCAAGAAGAAAAAAACATAATCAGTAGTCAAGAATATCAGTGTAGTTGACCATCTGATGTTGGTACAGCGCTCTCAGAGGAAAACATCTTGAAGAAAGTCATCAGGATTCATCTGTGGTTCAGGCACCTGATTCAATACAATACAAAAAAAAAAAAAAACATTTGTGAGCATAGACTCATGCATGCTTTGTACTATCGTACACAAAAAAAGACATTTTATATCTGAGAAACTAATTATTGTTTAGTACGTTATTAAAATCTATTTTTGAACAGAGTAGGCTATTAATAATAAACATGTTCTAAGCATACTTAGACTCGTAGCATTCATCATGTTACAATGTACTCTCATATTACTTTTATTGTTTTATATAGAGCATGAAAACAACAGTTTGGGGAAAAAAACAAACAAAAAAAACAACTATGATTTTGCAGTCATATAGTCTAGTATGCATGATTTTATAGAAGCTGTTATGATTCTGCAGCATAGACTCATGTATGCTGTGAACCACGAAAGGATGTAATTTGTACTATAACAAATATTTTATATCTGAGAAACTATTTATTATTGTTTAGCACGTTATTTAAATCCATTTTTGAACAGAGAAGACTATTAATAATAAACATGTTGTAAACATACTTAGACTCGTAGCATTCATCATGTTACAGTGTACTCTCATATTACTTTTATTGTTTTATATAGAGCATGAAAACATCATCGTGCCATAAGAAATTTAAATACAATGAATTCTCCATCATATTCAAACACTGTAGTCTGGAATTACAGTTTGGGAGAAAAACAACTATGATTTTGTAGTCATATAGTCTAGTATGCATGATTTTATAGAAGCTGTTATGATTCTGCAGCCATAGACTCACGTATGCTGTGAACCACAAAAGGATGTACTTTGTACCATTAAAAAAAAAAGGATATTTTATATCTGAGAAACTAATTGTTATTGTTTAGCACAATATTAAATCTATTTGTGAACATTAAACATTCTTAGATGCGTAGCATTCATCATGTTGTCGTTTGGGGAAAACCCAACTAAACGCGTTCAGGTTTGTCACAATAACACGCTAACTAATGCAAAAAACAAGCATTACTTACTCATCAGATCGATCGATGTATTCTGGATGAACTATCCTCTTATTCTGAGGTAAATCCAGCCTTTACTCAGCGCGGCTTCTTCCAGAAACGAACAGTAGCAGAGATGAACGGAGTCTCGTGACTGTTTGTTTATGTTGTTGGGCATCTCCAAGCGCACGCGGGTCACATGGTTATTTAAATGTGAACACGAGGGGGCGGGATCGTATTAAAAATAATGAGTTAGACTGGACAGACTGAACATTGTGTCGGTTTCATAACACGTTCATTTGAAAGCATACACTTTAGGCTTTCTATAGATATAACTCTCATGTTTCTGTGTTGAGTATTTGCTGAGTTACACTTCATTTGTGACGCGTTACTATAAATATATCGCGGAGAAGGAGAAGACAGACAGCGCAAGTTTTGTTGTAATCGTGAGTGTACTCAAAAAAGTAGACACTTAACAGTTTCGATTGATGTATAACACTTATTTGTGTGACCAAAATCAACAGAGTATTTTTAGTGTCTTTTGCACTTATCTTAAAAAAACCGAGTTCGTATCACCTGCGATACAGCCGACCCCAAAGGGCTAAAATCTCTCAAATGGGGTGTAGATGAAGAAGCCTGGGAATCATTTAGACGACAACGCTCTGGGAGGTGCTGACGCTTTTAAAGTGGTGTGCCATCTTTTATCTTTGATACGCACCACTGTGTGTGTGTTCTTGGGAAACGGCGAGTTGGAAAGAGATGGAATCTGAGAACGAGACAACGTTATTTATCTTTTCCTCCTTTCCATCCTGAATTTAAAGGTCCCATGAAATTAAAATGGGAGTTTTGTGGCTTTTAGGCTATTTTTGTTAGCTGCGGGGTCATCTAGATGCTAACGCGTGCTTAAAAGGTTGACCAATTAACTTCTAGCAGATAACTTTATAGTGACCTGCTCAAAAGTTTGGGGTCAGTCTTTTTTTTTTTAGTAAAGAAATTAATCATTTTATTCATCAAGAATGCATTAAATTGACCAGAAGTGACAGTAGAGACTTTTACATTGTTGCTAAAAATTTCTATTTCAAACAAATGCTGGTATTTTCTAATAATCAAGGAACCCTGAAAAAAAATATCCATGAATATTTTGATCAGTACAACTGTTTTGAACATTGATAGTAATAAGAAATGTTTCTTGAGCAGTAAATCAGCATGATCATGTGACACTGAAGACACTGAAAATTCAGCTTTGCATCACAGAAATAAATTACATTTTAAAATATATTTATATAGAAAACATTCATTTTTAATCAAAGAAATACAGTCTAGGTGAGCACAAAAGACTTCTACCGACCCAATACGATGGTAGTGTATGTTTAATATTTTATGTAGATTTTCACAACTGAGCAGAAAAACAAGGAAAAGGAAGAAGGAAAGAGTGCTATTTATCGGTAGTCATTTTCTGAAGTTGGTTGATTGGAATAAACTCACAGCTTTTTCTTGTTTCTTTCTCAGGTGATGAAGGAGACAACTTTTATGTGATTGATCAAGGAGAAGTTGACGTAAGTTCAGTATCTCATACCTGTTTCTACAGTCAAATGCACACATGTGCTGTGGTATATGCAACTTATCACCATAAATGTCTACATCTGCAATACATTCATCGGTATAGCAAGTGTGATAGGGTGAATCTTATGAAACTCCTAGGTTATGTATTGCCTCAAAAAACACAAAAAGATAAATAAATTGTGTTTTTCATGACAATTAATCCCCACATTATTCTTACTACTGTGAAAAAAATCTTATTATTATGGTAAATATATAATATATATATTAAGATTAGATTAAGAGAGTATAACAGATTATTAAATTGCAGATCCCTTGCGCACAATCACAGCAGTGAGTCTGTGACCCATAGACATCACCAGACTCTTGGTCTCATCCTTTGAAATACTTTTCCCAGCCTTTAATGAAGCCAACTCCAATTGTTGCTTGTTTTGGGCAGTTTCTGCCTTTACTCTCCTCTTCAGCTGGTGAAATTCATGTTCAATCAGATTTAAATCTGGACATTGACTTGGGCAATCTAAGACTTTCCATTTCTTTGCCCTTATAAATTCCTTGACTGAACTGGCAGGGTGTTTTGGGTCATTGTCCTGATGCAATATGAAGCACTTCCCAATGAATCTGGTGGTATTTTCTTGAATATTGGAAGACAAGATGGTTTTGTACCCTTCCAAATTCATTCTGCTACTGTCATCATACATTAAGTCATCAGTAAAGTTGAGAGGGCCTGTTCCAGAGACAGCCATGCATGCCCGTGCCATGACACCACCTCCACCATGCTTTACAGATGAGGCTGTATGCTTGGGATCATTTGCAGTTCCCTTTTTTTCTCCACATTTTTGCTTTCCCATCACTTAGATAAAGGTTCATCTTTGTCTCATCGGTCCATAAACACAGTTCCAAAACTCTTCTGGCTCACCTTTGTGCTTTTTTGCAGACTCTAATCTTGCCTTTCTATTTTTGGTGCTGGTCAGAGGTTTGCATCTTGCTGTGTAGCATCTGTAATTCTGTGTCAAAGTCTCCTGAGGACAGTAGATTGTCAGAGCATCACCCCAGCTTTCTGGAAGTTGTTGGTGATTTTACAGACACGTCTTTTAGGATTAATTTTCACAGCTTTCATGATTTGTCTGTCATCAACTACTGTTGTTTTCTCAGCCGATCAGGTAGTTGCTGGTGGTTTCCAAACTCCTGTTTCATCATCGAATGCAAGATTCAGAATACAGAAGTAATGGATATAACTGATACGACACATTCCCTGCTTTTAATATCTGAAGAATTAATGCAACAGGACACAGCTGATCACTTAGAAAGACCCGTGAGGCAACTGTTCCAATACTTATGCTCACATCAGATAGAGGGATGAAACTCTAACAGTACTGAACTTCTTAGCTGGTAAAACATGTATGTGTTGAATCACCCAATAATAAAATGTGACATTCTTTGGTTTTTCTCATATTCATCTTTTAATCATATTTCTAAATGTCTTGACTCCACAGCCAACAGAGCAATTTTGTCTTTACTGTTCCAATACTTTTGGAGGGCACTGTGTGTATATATATATATATATATAATATAATATAATATATATATATATATATATATATATATATATATATATATATTTATTTATTATTGGTATAATTGGTATGGGTATAGTACATTTAAAATTAAAAACTTCAGTACAGTAACGACTGTTTGGGATGGGAGTGCACTTAATTGTACTAATTTCCCTAATGCGAAGTTTAAAGGGGTCATATGATGCGATTTCAAGTTTTCCTTTCTCTTTGGAGTGTTACAAGCTGTTCATGCATATAAAAGATCTGTAAAGCTGCAAAGACTAAAGTCTCAAAACCAAAGAGATATTCTTTTTAAAAGTTGAGACTCTGCCACGCCCCCCTAAAACAGCTCATTCAAACACGCCCCCACATGTCTACGGCACAGTGTGGGAAGATTTGCAAAACACCCCCCAAATGTATACGCCAAAAAAAGGGTGCGTGATTTTTATTCTTGCTGTAGTATTGTTGCAGCTGCTGGCGCCATGTCCTGGAGACGCTGTGTTTCGTTGTGAAAGCGAAAGTACTTTCTTTGTGCTTCCAAAAGAGGACACAACTAGAAATCAGTGGTTCAGTTGTATTTACAACACTGTTCCAGAATAGTTCAACCCAATTATTAGAGTGTGTGCAGCGCATTTTACAGAGGACTATTTCCTGAACCTGACAGGAGAGTAGTGTTGCTTTCGTCAATGAAAATTATGACTAAATATCGTCATCAACGAACCTTTATCACGTGACGAAAACCGAGACGATACGCAACATAAATGCTGGTCATGTGACGATGACGATAATTAAATGTATAATGCAATATTGTTGACGAATAAAAACGAGACTAAATGTGGTTTACAAAATAAAAACTATGCTAAAATGTCTCTTCATTTTCGTTGACTAAAACGAGACGAAATGAAATGTTATAACGTATATTTAGTCGCGTTATTATTATTATTTTGCAGTATTTCTGTTTCCGGTGTCTCACTTCAGGTCGCACTGCGCAGACGCAGGCGACGTCACTTCCTCAAGCCCCACTCGCGGCATTATTTAGAAGACGACAACAAAGTTAAGTCTGACACAGAGTCTGACACCATTGGCCAGCCAGCCAGGGTTCGTCTTTGGGAGATGTGTGTGTGTACTTCTAACATGTTTGGTTGGTAAAATAAATGTAATTAATAATTGTAAATTCAAGTCAGAGCATCTGGAACTCAGGACTGGAATGGATGTATTCTTCAGTCTATAAGGTAACAATAATATAATAAGATAACCTTGTTTGAAATGGGTTTGGCTAAAAGAAAATTTTGATTTCGTCTACACTACTATACTAGTAGGTACTTATACTATATTGACTGGGTTAAATAGAATTTTATTACTAAAAAGAGACTAAAATACAATTTTCATTGACTAAATGTCATCAGTTTTCGTCGACTAAAACTAGACTAGACTAAAAAGAGTATGAACGTGACTAAAACTAATAAAAACTAAAATGACAGCTTCACACAAAGACTAGACTAAAACTAAAATTAAAACAGGCAGCCAAAAACAACACTACTTGCTTGCAGGCTTGCACAAAGGCTGTTTCTATAAAGTGGGGCAATTCCAACTCTGTCTGATGCTTCTGACTCGCAGCCTGTTAGTACATTTCTGCTACTGACTATTCAAACGTGAGGTTTGAGCAGTGTAGAGTAGTGCTTGTTGTTTGTTGTTTCTCCGATCACAAATGCAGACATGGTAATGTTTACGCGTAAAAAGACAGTATAAGTCATTATAATCAGTAATTATGTCCCCACTGGATGTAACAAATGCCTCGCTTATAATGGGATTTATTGTTTTTGTATCATCGCGCCGGGACACAGCATCACAATATGGTATGCTTTATGATTATATTGTTATACATGATTATAAAACAGAAGGAAAGAAAGAGAGAAAAATAAAGAAAGAATGAAATACAACAGCTTGTCACTGGGACAGTACCATTAAAAGGACATCTTTGTACCTTATTTACCCCAAAAAGTTTCATAGTTGTACATTACGGTACATATTGGTACTCTATATGTGCACCTTTTTGAGTATAAGTTACAAAGATGTCCTTATAAGGGTTCTATTGTTTACATATTTCAGATTGTATTTTGTGTGTGTTGTATGTAGAGTACATGGCACACAGTAATGGATACTTGCTCATTCACATACTTCTTTATTCTGTTCTGTTCTATTATACATTAGTCTGATTAGTCTGTTAAAAGAAATATCTTATATATTCACCCTCAACTGTGAATTCACTTCTGCCTCTGTCTATAGCAAATAAAGTAGTGTTTGAAACATGTACATACAGGGAATAGTGACTTCTGTGATACAGAAGAACATAAAAAATAATTTAGGATACAAATGATTGGTTATTGTCCAACAGTGTACTTAATTTATTAACACTTTAGAATGATAAACACATATTCACTATTAACTATGACTTTTACTTCAATAAACTCTTCATTTAGTGCTTATTAATAGCTTGTAAGGTAGTCGTTGTAGTTGTTAAGTTTAGGATTATGGGATGCAGAATATGATCATGAAGAATACAGAATTAATATGTGCTTATGTGCTAATAAACAACCAATATGCAAGCTAATAATTACATACT
The DNA here is from genome assembly GCF_936440315.1 of Barbus barbus. Lineage (NCBI taxonomy): Eukaryota > Metazoa > Chordata > Actinopteri > Cypriniformes > Cyprinidae > Barbus > Barbus barbus. The sequence continues at coordinate 22,596,280 of NC_136731.1, read as the reverse complement.
GTAGTTAAAAATGATAGCTGAGAAGTTGTTCATCATACTAATGTTATTTTTTTATTTTTCTATATTTGACCAATTGTGTGTTTTCTATGATTGGTCCATATATAATCATTCAAACGCTTGTGTATTAATAGATTTTATACAATGTAAAAACAGCCAGGTGTTAAAAGCTACTCTATCAGTTCTTCTCAGCTGTGAAGTTTGTTTTTCTTGCGTGTCGTCCTGCTTCTGCTAACAAACCTAGGCTGACTGTTTCTTGTTCATTCTTGACAACACATAAAAACGTCAAATTAGTGCAATAATGACAGAGCAGCCCTAAATTAAGATCGTTCCTGTATCAGATCAGTGCTTGTATACTTGATTGAAATACATCATGTAGAATTGGCAGAGCGTCACAATGCTGCAAACGCTGTAAAATCTCAGTTCAACATTATCTTTATTCTTATTTGAAGGGTTCTGATAACATACATACGTGTCAAAATAAAAGACGTTACAAAAGAGTTACGGAAAAATACACTGAAAATAAATAAGTGCATGTTTGTCCAGGCAGCTTTTTATTTCTCCATATAATGAACATCAAAACTTGATAATTATTCAACAAGAGCAATAGGCAGAGTCACTCAACATTGTGCAACACTATTCGGATACCACATGACAACTTACGCTGCTTGACTTCTTCGTAAAAAAGGAGTGAAGAGTTTCTTGCTGCTTTGAACTCATCTCGACTTCTAATGAATGATGGATACAGCGCGGGACCGCGGGCGCGAGCCTGGGCATGTCGTGACGTCACAAACTGAGTGACTGATTGCCATGGAAACGTAAACGTCATGTATATCTTGTCTCTTTGAATTTTAAATCATTCTGCATTTATATACATTGCTCCATTAAAACCTCAACATGTCGAGAACACAACTGTCCAATGAAAAAGTGCAGGGGACGAATTTACTTTTTATAAAAAGTGGAGGGGACACGTCCCCCGCGTAATCTACGCCCCTGCATCCTAGGAATCTGTAGTATTTTCCATCCCCTTTTTTGTTTCTGTTGTAAATAGGATTGTTTATTTTAAAGCGGCCTTTTCCACACTTTTCTAACATTTAATTTAATTTTTTCCCCAGAGTGCATTAATAATGGTAGTCATGGCTTCCTGAACTGTTAATGGTCATAGTTTAGTTTTTATGACCATTTTCCACGCTCTCTGTGACTCTTCAAACAGACTGTTTATGCTACTGTAACTTTAAGATTATATGTAAATGATTACTTTATGTCAAACAACTAACAACCACATGCCAAGATGCTGAATAATGAACAGTACACATGAATGAATATGAATACATGCTACTGTTCAAAAGTTTAGAGTTGCTAAGATTTTTTAAATGTTTTAACAGAAGTTTCTTATGTTAAGCAAAGCTGGGGTTTTTTGATCAGTAAACACAGAAATGTTGTGAAATATTATAACAATTTAAAATAACTTTTCTATTTGAAAATATTTTTTTAAATGTAATTCATGTCTTTATGTAAAGCTAAAATTTCAGCATCATTACGCCAGTCTTCAGAGTCACATGATCCTTCAGAAATCAGTCTAATATGCAAATTTGCTGCTCAAAAACATTTATTATTATTATCGGTGTTAAAACAGTTGTGCTGCTTGATTCTTTGATCAATAGAAAGATCAAAAACAGTATTTACATGAAATAGAATACTTTTGTAAAATTACAAATGTCTTTACTGTGACGTTTGATGTATTTAATGCTTCTTTGTTGAATAAAAGTACTAATTTCCTTTGAAAAACAGTCTTACGGACACCAAACTTTTGAACAGTAGAGCATAAATGTGAGTAGTTATATGTTAATGTATTCATGCTTGTGACATCATAACTGGCCATTTCTGATTGGCCCATTTTTAAATATAGAGATTTTAGAGCATATCTACAGTCAGGTCCATAAATATTGGGACATCGACACAATTCTAACATTTTTGGCTCTATACACCACCACAATGGATTTCAAATGAAACGAGCAAGATGTGCTTTAACTGCAGACTGTCAGCTTTAATTTGAGTGTATTCCAAATCAGGTGAACGGTGTAGGAATTACAACAGTTTGCATATGTGCCTCCCACTTGTTAAGGGACCAAAAGTAATGGGACAGAATAATAATCATAAATCAAACTTTCACTTTTTAATACTTGGTTGCAAATCCTTTGCAGTCAATTACAGCCTGAAGTCTGGAACGCATAGACATCACCAGACGCTGGGTTTCATCCCTGGTGATGCTCTGCCAGGCCTCCACTGCAACCGTCTTCAGTTCCTGCTTGTTCTTGGGGCATTTTCCCTTCAGTTTTGTCTTCAGCAAGTGAAATGCATGCTCAATCGGATTCAGGTCAGGTGATTGACTTGGCCATTGCATAACAGTCCACTTCTTTCCCTTCAAAAACTCTTTGGTTGCTTTTGCAGTATGCTTTGGGTCATTGTCCATCTGCACTGTGAAGCGCCGCCCAGTGAGTTCTGAAGCATTTGGCTGAATATGAGCAGATAATATTGCCCGAAACACTTCAGAATTCATCCTGCTGCTTTTGTCAGCAGTCACATCATCAATAAATACAAGAGAACCAGTTCCACTGGCAGCCATACATGCCCATGCCATGACACTACCACCACCATGCTTCACTGATGAGGTGGCATGCTTAGGATCAAGAGCAGTTCCTTTCCTTCTCCATACTCTTCTCTTCCCATCACTCTGGTACAAGTTGATCTTGGTCTCATCTGTCCATAGGATGTTGTTCCAGAACTGTGAAGGCTTTTTTAGATGTCGTTTGGCAAACTCTAATCTGGCCTTCCTGTTTTTGAGGCTCACCAGTGGTTTACATCTTGTGGTGAACCCTCTGTATTCACTCTGGTGAAGTATTCTCTTGATTGTTGACTTTGACACACATACACCTACCTCCTGGAGAGTGTTCTTGATCTGGCCAACTGTTGTGAAGGGTGTTTTCTTCACCAGGGAAAGAATTCTTCGGTCATCCACCACAGTTGTTTTCCGTGGTCTTCCGGGTCTTTTGGTGTTGCTGAGCTCACCGGTGCGTTCCTTCTTTTTAAGAATGTTCCAAACAGTTGTTTTGGCCACGCCTAATGTTTTTGCTATCTCTCTGATGGGTTTGTTTTGTTTTTCAGCCTAATGATGGCTTGCTTCACTGATAGTGACAGCTCTTTGGATCTCATCTTGACAGTTGACAGCAACCGATTCCAAATGCAAATAGCACACTTGAAATTAACTCTGGACCTTTTATCTGCTCATTGTAATTGGGATAATGAGGGAATAACACACACCTGGCCATGGAACAGCTGAGAAGCCAATTGTCCCATTACTTTTGGTCCCTTAACAAGTGGGAGGCACATATGCAAACTGTTGTAATTCCTACACCGTTCACCTGATTTGGATGTAAATACCCTCAAATTAAAGCTGACAGTCTGCAGTTAAAGTACATCTTGTTCGTTTCACATCTTGTTCGTTTCGAAATCCATTGTGGTGGTGTATAGAGCCAAAAATGTTAGAATTGTGTCGATGTCCCAATATTTATGGACCTGACTGTATATAATTCATCAAGCTTTATTTTATTTTATTTTAAAAGAGCAAGAAAACCCTGCTGATCTCAATGTTCTTAATGTTATTAGCAGTCTTGTTTGTCCTGAGTCTGTTCTCCTCGTGTATGTGCTCAGTGATCCGCTGTGTGATATATCGGTGCTAATATTTCTCCTCTGCTCTGGACGAGCTCCGAGGGCACGTTGAGTCAGCACTGGGTCACTGCCACATCAGATTGCGGCGTATCGAGCTCTTGGGTCAGAGCCAGCGCACTGAGACCAGCAGAGCTCTGCTCGCCCCGTCCAGCGTTCACCACGCTAATGCTCTCAAACACATGCAAAATAAAGACATTAACCCGTCTGCTCATGTGTGTAAGTGAGAATGCACAGCTCTATAAAGCTCCCAGACACATGCTATCGTGCAGGAATGCATCTCGAATGCGACGGTGATGTCTCTCATTAGCAGAAAGGATAAATCTGCTGTGACTTTGGAGAGCGTAGTACTGCATGCTAATTGGGAAAGTTCATTAACGCGCACACACTCTCAAGAAGAAAACATGCACTTTTAGTCACTTGAAGTAATATTTGCCATTATTTTTATGACTTAAATGAACAGTTCACCCAAAAATGATTTCTTTTTTTTTATTATTGTTTCCTCACAAAAACTTACACAAGTAGATATTGGCAATGTTGGCAATCAAACAGTTGCCGGTAGCCATTGACTTCCATAGTATTTTTTCCATATGGAAGTCAATGGCTACCGGCAACTGTTTGATTGCCAACGTAACATTCTTCAAAATACATACTCATACGGGTTTGGAATGACATGAGTGTGAGTAAATGATGACAAAACAAATTTTTGGGTGAGCTATGCCTTTAATATGCGACAGAAGGCTTATTGCAAGAATAGTAAGCACACTTTCTCACCTTAAGTGACATGTTGGCCGGCTCTAAGGAGGCTGTGACCCAAACCTGTTCCAGTGGCCGGTCTAGAGAGCAGAGATACCTGTGGAATGTGTCTTAGATGGCTGGCAGGACGCCTGGCCAGGGCCGGACAGAAGATGAGCGTTTATTTCTGCCCCATGTGTTAGGTTTTTTATCTCTCCTCATAAAATCAACAAGTGGATTGTGTGTCCACAGGTGAAACCGAACCAGCCTCTGTGGAAAATGAGAAGGAGGCTACTCGTGCTTCTCTATGTGCGTGGCTGTTGAAAACCACATGCTGACACACAGATTCACTGAGATATTCTCACCACTAGCATCTTACGGCTGTGCCAAAATGAAAGATAAAACAGGGGAAAGAGTCTGGAGGTGTTATCTAATTCCTCGTAAGACACTTTAGAGGATCCAACAGGGTTGAGAAGATAGAAGGAGTGAGTGTGTTATCAGATCACCTGTCTCACTATGAATGCCCATGACTATCATTAATATGAAACAAGAGTTCAGTCAGTCCTTGAAGATGGAAAAATAAGTCTCTTTGTATTTTGTTTAAATGTGTATTTTTATGTACAGTTCATCAGTTCACCGTATTAATTTTCATAACCTTATTCGAAATGTAATAGGTGAATTTCACAAAAAATCTGTCAAGAAATTTGATTTCTATCTCTTTTTTTTTAACATTATTGTAATGACAGCACATTTTCTCCCAGTTCTATTCTAATTGGTGTAATACTCATATAATTTCTGAAGGATCATGTGACATTGAAGACTGCAGTAATGATGCTGAAAATTCAACTTTGGCAATAAATTACATTTTAAATTGTATTCAGATAGAAAACAGTTATTTTAAATTGTAATAATATTTCATAATATTACTGTATTTTAATAATATAAATAAAATTAATGTACATTTAAAAAATCTTCTTTCAAAAAATATGAATACATTTTATATAATACATTTTTTTCAGTAAAAACAATTCAAATTATATTATATTATGACAATCATAATTGTCCCGTGTGTGTGTGTGTGCATATATAACATATTGTTACGTTTTTTAAAATGTAATACATTACATTTTAAAATATATTCAGATTATTTACAGATTATTTATATTCAGATTATTTGATAACAACAGTTATTTTAAATTGTGATATTATTTCACAATTCTTATTTCTGTTTTTACTGTTTTTATTCAATAAATGTGGCATTGGTGAACAAACTTTTTTTCTAAAATAAAATCTATTTATATTTTATTTATACAAATTCGATTTTATTTTACATTGCAGCAGTAAAATAAAAGAAGAATTGAGAATTTTAGCAGTCTTGGTATATACATAATGGTCATGGAAATGAAAATAGTCCTAAAAATGTCCCGATGAATCATTATTCCAATAATGAATAATCTGTTTAATTCAGAAGTGTTATGGAAGTCAAATGTGTTGTCAAAGCTGTCTTCAATTAACTGTATAAATTATGCATATTCATGTGCTTTATGAACAGAAATAAGCAATGATTTCTCTCTCTCTGCAGGTGTATGTAAACGGTGAATGGGTGACTAGTATTGGAGAAGGTGGTAGTTTTGGAGAGTTAGCCCTGATATACGGAACTCCTCGAGCTGCTACTGTGAAAGCCAAGACTGACCTGAAACTGTGGGGAATAGACAGAGACAGCTACCGCCGCATCCTCATGGTATGAACACACTCACCCACTTACATTACACAGTGGCTATAAATGACATCAGTATTCTCAGATTTGTCATTTTTGAGTGAAGTGTTCCTTTAAATGCCCTCCCTTCATCCATTCAGATGTCATGATATTCCAGATTGAAACCATTGTGCCGTTGGCATACTCAAACTAAACCAAACTTTCCAGCCTTTGGTATTCTTTAACTAAATACTTACTCTCTCGCTTAGCGGCGTAATCTGCATCGAGTGCTCCATCTGTAGCAGTGTTTGTGTTTGCAGAGTGTGTGTGTGTGTGTTGTGGGAATGAGTGAATGAATATTTCTAATGGCCTGCGAGCCTCCATGGAAACAGAGCCTGACAAGGGACCAATTTAGATTTTTTTGTCTGGCCATCGTTTGGTTTTTCTTTCTCTTTATTGTCTTCCTAGCTTTCTTATGCAAACACACACTTTTCATACAGATTTACTCTCTTAACCCACACACACACACACACACACACACACACACACACACACACTGAGCCTGTCAGATTGCAGCTATGCTGAGCTGCTCTTAATTAAACCAATAAATTATTGTGTGTGTGACTGCAGTCAATTAGAGATAAGTAAATAATTCATAAAGCTGTTTATAAAATGTGTCATATTCCACGTCCACACTGAGCATAACATTTTCATTGTGAGTCATAATGTGTGTGCAAATATATCTGGTCAGTATAGAGAGGGGGGAAAAATTATATATATATATATATATATATAAATATAAATATTTTTTCAGCTTTTTGATGTTATTTGATGGATATCTTGTTATTCAATCTGAAGTCTTTTTTTCCCCCAATCAAAGAAAATCTTACTGTGATTAATTTACTTCTTGATTTAACATGTTCAATGTACATCTTGAAAGGCTTTTTGATTAAAATTATGATAGTATATATGATAATATATATATAATAATGATTGTTCCCTTCCAGGAACTTCGAGCTACGTCCGAAGACGCTATGGGAACGCTATCAGCGTAACCGGCGCTCTGAATATTTTATACAACAGTCTAATGGATGGGCGAGGCGTCACGGGCGGGGTGACGTCACGACCAGGAAGTTATATAAGCACGTGCGGCGGAGCCGGCATCAGCTTTCTGTCATTCAGCAAGCGCTCTGTGTATTGTCAGTCTGATTCTTTGTCTTGTGAGTCTTATTTGGTGTTGTCTGTCTTGGAAAGCCAGGGAAAAATGCCTAAAGCTAAGGCAAAGACTAGGGGCGATCCCAGATCGCGTTTCAGGTTGTGTGTCAGTCCCTGCCCTCGTTACATCACGAGTGGAGACACACACAGCCTGTGCGTGGTCTGTTTGGGTGCGGAGCATGCGGCATCAGCTCTCGAGGGAGCTGGTTGCCTGCACTGTGAGCGGCTCCCGCTGCGCACACTCCGCACCCGGAAGGCTCTCTTCGAGAAGGGAGCCTTCGCGAGCCTCCCACGCGGTGCTTGCCCCGCTCCTGCCGAGGCAGAGCGGCTGCTACACTCGTGGGGCTCGCAGGCTGATCTGGCTGGCGGGAGTGAGACGGGCATGTCTCTATCTCCTCCCGTATCCGCCAGATCTGGTGTCCCGTCTCTCGGGGAAGCGGTTACTTCCCCCCGAGATGAGGACTCAGCGCTTCGTCTATCTTCCTCCGAGGAGATTGATGTGACGAGCGTTGAAGAGGTTACGCCGCCTCTCTCGCCCCAATACGAGGAGCTTTTGGAGGTGGCAACTCGGGCAGTGGCCAAGCTTGACATCAGTTGGCCCCCCGAGAGAACAACTGTGCCGCGGTCCAGCCTGCTGGACGAGCGTTTCCTGCGCTCGCGGCCGCCACCTCCTCGCAGGAGCCTTCCGTTTTTCCCCGATCTCCACACCGAGGTGTCGAGATCGTGGGTGAAACCATATACATCCCGCCCTTTCATTCCCGCGTCAGATTACTACGGTAATGTACGGGAATTGGACGGGCGTGGATATAGGGCGATGCCCCGGATTGAGCAGACGCTGGCGGGCTATCTGTCTCCTTCCACAGCATCGTCCTTGAAGGCTCCTACCCTGCCCACCAGGCCTCTGCGCACCACATCATCCCTGGTGGGCAAGGGGTATGCGGCAGCAGGACAGGCTGGTGCGTGTCTGCACACGATGGCGGTGTTGCAGGCGTACCAGGCCGAACTGCTGAAGGATTTAGATGAGCTGGGGGATGTCAGAGCTGAGGATATCTCAGAGCTCAGGAGAACCGCCGATTTGGCTCTCCGCGCCACCAAGGAGTCGGCCCGTGCTATCGGCCGCTCCATGGCAGCTATGGTGGCAACGGAGAGGCATTTGTGGCTGACCCTGTCCGACATTAAGGAGAAGGACAGGGTCTGCCTCCTGGACGCCCCGCTTCAGCCTTCTGGCCTGTTCGGCGACGCCGTGGGTACCGTCGTCGACAGGTTTCAGGAGGCCCGTAGGCAAGCGGAGGCGTTTCGGCGGTTCCTCCCCCGCCGCTCTCTAACTCTGGAGGCTGCTGGGCGGGAGCAGCCTCCTCCGCATACTAGTTCCTCGCACAGGGCTGCGCAGAAGGAGAGCGTCGCCTCTCGTGCTCCCCCGAGGCGGAGCCGAGGGCAGCGGCGCTCCGCGCCGGGGGCCTCAAAACCCAAGACAGACCTGAGGGATGTCTTGGCGGCCAAGAGGTCCGCGGCAAGGAAGTCCTGATGGGCAAGTCCCAGGACTTCGGAGGGTGACCCCTACTGGGGTGGAGCGACTCACACCGCAGCTCACGGTGACCGTCTCCCCTCGGTGCCCTCCGGGGATCTGTCTGCCAACCCTGCAGTTCCAGGGCACAGCAGGTCCCAGCGAGTACTATCCTCAGGTTCTACCGCCTGTGATCTCAGCGGGCCTGAGAGACTCGCCCCAGCCGCCAGACTACGCGTCCCCTGCCGGTACGCTCCAGCAAGACAGCGGTCTGGCCGCTTCTCTAACACCAGAGGTCAGTCTCGAGAGACTGATTCCCTTAGTAGATCGTTTGGCGGCCTGGCAACGGCTGCCGAACGTGTCTCTCTGGGTCCTGCGCACGGTAGAGGCTGGCTATTCCATCCAGTTCGATGGGCCGCCCCCGCGGTTCAACGGGGTCTGCGTGACTACGGTCCGCCCCGAGCAGGCTCTGGTCCTGGAACAGGAAGTCAACACTTTGCTGAAAAAGGAAGCCATAGAGTTGGTTCCACTTCACGAAGTGCACACCGGCTTCTACAGCCGGTACTTCATTGTTCCGAAGAGGGATGGAGGGCTCAGGCCCATACTGGACTTGCGTCTCTTGAACCTCTCAGTCAGACCGCTGAAGTTCAAGATGTTGACGGTCAAGCAGATCGTGTCCCAAATCAGGTCCGAGGTTTGTCACGATAGACCTCAAAGACGCCTATTTCCATGTGTCCATCATTCCCTCTCACAGGAAGTTCCTGAGGTTCGCTTTCGGGGGCAAAGCGTACCAGTATCGGGTTCTTCCCTTCGGCCTAGCACTCTCACCCCGCACTTTCACCAAGTGTGTGGATGCGGCACTGGTCCCGTTGCGACTGCAAGGCATCCGCATACTAAATTATATCGACGATTGGTTGATTCTTGCTCAATCAGAGCAGTTGGCAGTTCGGCATCGAGATGTCGTTCTTGCCCACATGAAAGATTTGGGGTTAAGACTAAACGCCAAGAAGAGTGTGCTTTCTCCAGCTCAGAGAACCACTTATCTAGGCGTGGTGTGGGATTCGACCACGATGCAGGCTCGTTTGACCCCTGCTCGGATCGAGTCGATCCTCACGGCAGTCAGGAGAGTGCGAGAAGGCCAGCCATTCACTGTCAAGCAGTTTCAGAGGCTGCTTGGGCTCATGGCAGCTGCGTCCAGCGTGATTCCTTCTGGCCTGCTGTACATGAGGCCCCTACAGTGGTGGCTCAAGACCAGGGGGGTCTCCCTGAGGGGAAACTCGCTCCGCGCTGTCAAGGTATCACGGCGCTGTATCCGTGCCTTAGACATGTGGAGGAAACCCTGGTTCTTGTCCCAGGGCCCGGCGCTGGGAGCTCCTTGTCGCCGCGTCTCGCTAGCGACGGACGCCTCCCTCACCGGTTGGGGTGCGGTCATGAGTGGCCACCCTGCCCGCGGTCTGTGGAGTGGTCGCCACCTGACGTGGCATATCAACTGGCTAGAGATCCTAGCTGTGTTCCGTGCTCTCAAGCACTTCCTCCCAGACTTGAGAGATCGCCACGTGCTGGTCCGCACCGACAGCACGGCAGTGGTCTCTTACATCAACCACCAAGGAGGTCTGCGGTCGTGCCCCTTGTACAAGCTGGCACACCAGATCCTTGTGTGGTCCCAGGGCAAGCTCCTATCATTGAGAGCTCTGCACATTCCTGGGTATCTCAACGTCGGAGCAGACGTCCTGTCGAGACAGGGGCCGAGGCCCGGGGAATGGATGCTTCACCCCCAGGTGGTGAAGCAGATTTGGAAGGTCTTTGGCCAAGCACAGGTGGACCTCTTTGCGACTCGAGAGTCTGCGCAATGTCCCCTTTGGTTCTCTCTAGCTCCTCCAGCGCCTCTGGGACTGGATGCTATGGTACAGACCTGGCCGAGGCTTCGTCTGTACGCCTTCCCCCCGATCGCTCTGCTCCCGGGAGTTTTGGCGAGAGTGCGCCGGGGACGCGGTAAGCCTACTGTTAGTAGCGCCGTTCTGGCCGGGCCGAGTATGGTTCTCGGATCTGATTTCCCTCCTCGACGGCACCCCGTGGCCGGTACCGATCAGGAGCGATCTCCTCTCACAGGCCGGGGGCACCCTTGTGCACCCCCGCCCGGAGTGCTGGAGGCTGTGGGTGTGGCCCCTGAGGGGGCACAACTCATAGCTTCCGGTCTGTCAACCGAGGTTGTCGAGACCATCCTCCAATCCAGAGCTCCCTCTACGAGGAAACTGTACGCCTTGAAGTGGAAACTCTTCACTTCATGGTGTGGAGACCGCCAGCTCGACCCAGTCAACTGCCCGATCCGCGCAGTTCTGGAGTTCCTGCAGGCCCGCTTCTCCGCAGGGTTAACCCACTCCACTATTAAGGTCTACGTGGCAGCTATCTCGTCGTACCACGCCCTTATCAGTGGCCAGTCAGTGGGCAGACACCCCCTGGTTACACGTTTCCTCCGCGGTGCTCTGAGGCTGAGGCCGCCTGTACGGCCCCGTGTCCCCACGTGGGACCTGGCGGTGGTACTAGAGGCTATGGGCAGAGCACCCTTTGAGCCTCTCGGGGAGATAACTGATAGACTCCTCACGATCAAGACCGTCTTCCTGCTGGCTATCACCTCTCTGAGGAGGGTGAGTGACCTCCAGGCCCTATCTGTGGCCCCTTCGCATATCGACTTTGCGCCCGGTTCGGCGAAAGTCTTCCTCTACCCCCGTGCGGGGTACATACCGAAGGTTCTGACGGTCGTACCACAGCCGGTCGTACTCCAGGCCTTCTGTCCTCCTCCCTTCAGGGAGCCCGACCAGGAAAGGCACAACTGTGTGTGTCCAGTGCGAGCACTGGACGCATACATCCACAGAGCTGCCCTGTGGAGAAAGACGGACCAATTGCTCGTGTGCTTTGGTCCGCCTAAGAGGGGTCTTCCAGCTTCGAAGCCCACTCTTAGCAGGTGGATAGTGGATGCCATCAATCTGGCGTACGAGACCTCTGACCTTCCCCCGCCGCTGGGAGTCAGAGCGCACTCGACCCGAGGTGTGGCGGCCTCCAAGGCCTTCTGGGCAGGTGTCTCCATGCAAGACATCTGCAACGCTGCTGGGTGGTCCACGCCCCTGACATTCGCCAGGTTTTACAACCTCGACATCAGAGCCACTCCAGGCTCCTCCGTCCTTTCAGCCTGACACTAGGCAGGGACTTGTCAGTCTGGCGGCGTTGGTATTGCGTTCCCATAGCGTCTTCGGACGTAGCTCGAAGTTCCTGGAAGGGAACGTACCAGGTTACGTATGTAACCCAGGTTCCCTGAAGGGAACGAGAGCTACGTCCCGAGCCACACTTCCGGCATCCCTGCCAGCGCTTGCTTCATGACTTGAAGCTGATGCCGGCTCCGCCGCACGTGCTTATATAACTTCCTGGTCGTGACGTCACCCCGCCTGTGACGCCTCGCCCATCCATTAGACTGTTGTATAAAATATTCAGAGCGCCGGTTACGCTGATAGCGTTCCCATAGCGTCTTCGGACGTAGCTCTCGTTCCCTTCAGGGAACCTGGGTTACATACGTAACCTGGTACGTTTTACTTAATGATTTAATATTTTCAACATACAGTCTGAAAGGCTTTTGGACTGAAATAGATTTATGTATAAAATTATATGAAATAATATGTGTGTGTGTATATATATATATATATATATATATACACATACACACACATATATATATATATATTTCTATTATATTGTATATTAAATATATTTTTCACATTACATTAATGACAATTTTAATGATTATAAAAATTTAATTCTTGAAAATCGTAAGTGTACAATTTGTACAAGTTTAATTTATGCTAATTGTAAAAGAAGATATATTATAACGAGGATTCGATTTTTTTTGCTAACACTTTAGAATAAGGTTCCATTTGTTAACATTAGTCAATGTATTAACTAACATGAACAAACAATGAACAATGCATTTATTACACTATTTATTAATCTTTGTTAATGTTAGTTAAAATACAGCAGTTCATTGTTTATTGATGTTAGTTCACAGTGCATTAACTAATGTTAACAAACACAACTTGTGAATTTAATAATGCATCAGTAAATGCTGAAATTAACATTAACTGAGATTAATAAATGCTGTAGAAGTATTGTTCATTCTTAGTTCATGTTTACTAATGTTGTTAACTAATGAACCTTATTGTAAAGTGTTACCAATTTTTTATAAACATATATATTCTTTAAATATATTTATTTACTTTTTATGTTTTTACTTTTATACATTTTCATTTCATTTAAGTTATTGTATAATTTTTTTTTTCATGCCTTATTCTCCAGTTAATAATACTCAATGCTGTATATTATAATTATTCAAAATATTGCCTTGACTAACTTGCAAGGAAAACACACTGTAATTTGGTCAGATATTTGAGGAGACATTTGCAAACATAAATATGCACTAGAATGTGCCTTCAGAAGTGTTTTAGTTCACATTTTATACATTTTATACTCTAGTAAAGAGATCCCTACCAAGTCTGTCTACAGAAAACATATACTGTTTATTTGGGAAATGTGGGTGAACTAATCCATTAACCTTGACCAGCACTTGCCAGTACACTGTAGATCACGATATCATGCTTCACTTCAGTGTCTGCAGGCCATCTTAGATGTTCTGATGTTTTTGTATCTTCTTCTCAAACACCAGGGGTGGAGAGCTCACTGACCTCGTAAGAGAGAGGAGCTTCACAGTCAGTCAGTGGATGGACATTTGCGTATACGTTTCGTTGTCTTGGATTTGAAGGTGGTTTAGTGAATGGAGTTTTACAGTCCATCTCAGAGGAACATTTTGACTCAGATGTTTCTCTTAAAATTCAATGGACTCAATTGTTGACATGCAGTAAGAGAAATAAACATCTAAGGAACCCACATGAGATTGCTTAAATCTGAGAATGCAGAGACTTCAGTCTCCACTTCTCCTCCATTTAATCTCATCCCTGTCTCGAAGAATCAATTGAGACACTAAGAAGATCATTTGAGATTTTTCTTTCCTACAAGACCGTCTCCACTTAATGTGTTTCTGTGTGTTTTATTTGAGTATTAGAGACAGAGCTGAAAAGGGCAACACAAGGAACAAAGGAGAAGGAAGCCCAAACTTTGCTTTAATCTGCATGTTTATAGTTCTTCTTCAGCAGAGTGTTTGAGGAAAGTCCCCTGGCTTTGTTCTCAGCGCTGTGTTTCTTGTTCTTTCTCTGTAGAGTATGATTAGAGGGCAAGATGTCCTCCATGTGTCTTCTAACTGCTCCTTCAATGTTTTTTTAGGGAAGCACGTTGAGGAAGAGGAAGATGTATGAAGAGTTTCTCAGCAAAGTATCTATACTTGGTAAGTCATGAGAACTTGAGTAGAATCCCATCAAAAGATTTCGATTTGTAAAACCATTCTAGCATAAACTGTTGCGTTAAATGTGAACACCTTGTTTATTAAACATGAGAGTTAGAGGCCTTTTTTTGCTTTTTGTTCATTGTATAATAAATAAAAAGAAAACAAATAGATGGAATACAAAAAGAATAGAGAAGCTAGTGTTAACAACTGAAATTTTATACATTTCTTATTCATTAACCCCGAGAAGAATGAATTTCTGTGTACAACATTTGAAAAAACTTCTTGCATAAATTGTCCATGTGAACAAACCCAGGCAGAATGAATTTCAGTGTAAATTGTTCTTAAAAACATTCTTTTGTACATTTTTGAATTCATACGTTAATATAAATTAATAAAGCATGGGTTTATGATTGATTTATGCAAAAATGTGTTCTGCTTGTGTTTATGAATGTTGTTATGAAAGTTGGCCACACACTGGACGAGAAGCGCAGCTCCGTGTCGCGCCACGTCTTTACATTGTTTTGAGTCGTTGCTAGGCGCCGCCGACAGACACCGAATGGCACCGCAGGTGTGCGTATGCCCATAGAAAACAATGTGTTCAAATTTTAAAGACGTGACACAATGCGGCACTGAGCTTCTCGTCCGATGTGCGACAGTCTTGAGGGTTGTTGTGTTTAAATAATCTAAAAACTTCTAGAACTGAAAAAAAGAATCTGCAAATAACACATGGAATTAAAGGGATAGTTCACCCAAAAATGAACATTCTGTCATCATTTACTCACCCTCAAGTTGTTCCAATCCTGAATTTCTTTGTTCTGCCGAACACAAAGGAAGATATTTTGAAGAAAGTTTGTAACCAGGCTGTTTTGGGGCACTATTGACTTAGTAGGAAAAATAAAAATACCATGGAAGTCAATAGTGCCCCAGAACTGCTCTGTTTCCCACATTCTTCAGAATATCTTCCTTTGTGTTCAGCAGAACAAAGACATTCATACAGGTTTGGAACTACTTGAGGGTGAGTAAATGATGACAGGATTTTAATTTTTGGATGAACTATCCCTTTAATTGCAAAACTTTGTAGAAAAACTACAAGAGTGTTTTTCTTATAAAACATACTCCAATAATTTGTTTTATTAAAAAGGTGTACACCATTAAAAATACATTTTCAAATTAGAACCGCAAAGAGTTTTATAGTCAAGTGACACAGAAAAACATTTTTAATTTTTTATTCTCTGGTTCTTCCATCATATGCTGGTGCTTTAAATAACCACAAATTCAACACACTGATCAGGAGGACCTATAAATGAACATTTAAGAACTTTTTTACCTTCAAAGTTTTATATAGCAACTCAAGAACCAACAGTGTTTCCAAAAATGGTTCTTTAGAAGCTTAAGTTCTTACGAATTCTAAATATAAAGGTTCTTTATTAGAATCCTTGAAGAACCTTTAACATTCACGGAACGTTTAATTGCATAAATGATTCTTTATAGTGTAGAATCTTCTTTCGATCATTTAAAATGTTCTGTACACTAAGCAACAATGGTTCTTTTAAGAATCAGTCAGAGGTTCTTTGAGGAACCATAATTTGAAAACCTGAAATTTGAAAGCTTTGAAACCTTTTGAAAGCTGAATTTGAAGAACCCTGTACACTAACCTGAAGAACTCTTATTTCTAAGAGCATAGCTTTGATTGACAGACACTGCTGCGGCACGTAACATCAGTTCTACCCTGACTTGCATTCCAGTGGTTTTGTTTGGTGAGAGAAACAAAGAGGAGAGAGAGATGAACATTAAGATGGTCAATTCTGTGGTGACCCCTCATCCTTCAGCACCCTGAGGTCACTCGTCGCTCTAAATGGGGTTATTAAATGGTTGAACAAACACACTCGTCCTCTCGGTTTCCTCTGTTTTTCTTTCTCTCTGTATTCTCCGTTTCACAGCCCTGTCACGGCCTGTCTTCAAACGCCTAGATATCTCACTCTCCAAACCTCTTTTCTTCGCTTGTCTTCTCGCCTTTGAGGGGGGCATGTTATTGTTTGCGTAAGATTTCTTTTAGATTGCAGTGAAATCAGCACTGTTTAGTGAAGCCGTGGAGTATTTTACGATGGTTTATGAGGTCTTGACACTTGTGAGGTCTTGCGCAAAACAAATTGCTTAAAAAATAAGAGTCATATTTTCATATTTACTCATTTTCATAATATAGAAGCTTTGAGGTGGACTTTTGTCTTTGACTAGTAAGCAGTTCATTAAGAACACCCTAGAAACCACTTAGCAACAGGCTAACAGCCATTCACAGGGCTGGCAGAAACTTAATATATTATTTATAATATATTTATAATGACTTGGCTGGTGATATAAACTTTATATAATGAGATTGGCTTTTGATATAAGAAACACTGTTCAATTGAATTAAATTTTTTTTTTAAGAATTGTGGTTCGCAAATATGAGAGCGTTTTCTGATTTAAACATCCGTAGCAAAAATGTTGATACGGTTCGGTCATATTAGCAAACTCTTTGGGGAAAAAATGTCTTATTGTCAATAGTGTAGCAATGTATTTTAAAACTTCTGTTTATTGTCGTATTTAGCCATATTAACAAAAAGACTTATTAAATATATGTAAATATAAAAATATGTAATATTATTAAATGTTGTCCTCATTAAACAAGTTAATATTACATGCAATATATTATAATGATATAATATTATATAAATATATTTAAAAATATTAAATATTCTCTTGACCTAATCAAAAACAGGACCAAAAAGAAAATATGTATATTTATTGTCACATTGGTACATGTAAATAATATATATATATTTTATATATATATATAATTAGATAAAACATTTAAAATGTGTGTAAACATACCTTGATAATTAATTTTATTGTATTTAGATGGAAAAACCTTTAAAATATTAAGATATGTATTGAATCACAAAAATGTTTAATGTTTGCATATTGGTGCATATAAATAAAAACATAATATTTAAATATTGTATATTTAATATTATTAAATATTACATTAAAATGAATATTCTGTCTTGTCCTTAAAAAAGAAAAAGAAATAATAAGCAATATTCAATATTAATTTGTGTTGTCATATTGGTATATGTAAATACAATTTTTATAATTAAATATTATATTTAAATATATTCAATATTAATAAATAAAATGTTTGTTTGTTTTTTTTTGCCTTCATTATGCATTTTTGTATATTACGTTACAATATCCTAAAAGAGTAAGGTGCTAACATAGACACACACATACACACACACACTTTTTTTCTCAATTGAAGCATGCTATGTTGATTTTTTTCCGTCACTTGCGGCTCATGTTACGACTGAAGCAGGTGGACGTCTGCCCGGGCGTGAGGATGTCTTAGCCAGCCTGATAAAGTGACCATTAGTCTGGGACATGCAGACAGGCCGGCCCCAACATACAAACACACACCTCAGCCACACACACCCTTTTAACACATGGCCCTTTTAACTGTTTAAACGTTAACGCTATTATGAGCTCTGATCTGAGAATGATCGCCTGCTACTGTCCTGCCCTGGGATGATGGGAAATGAAGGGCAGAGGCGTTCATTATTGTTTGCAGCTGGAGGACGGAACGGCGCTGCACAAGTCCAGAGGGTTTCAGTGCGGTTGTGTTCGTGTGTGGTACGCCTGTGTGATGGATGCTGGAAGGTGGGAAGGGTTTCTGGAATGTGGTGGGTATTGAATGATGGCTTTGGCGGTTTCATTTCTCACGGCCACGGCTTCAGTAGTCCATGAGCATCAGAAGCTCTTCTAGGTCGAGATGCAGTCCTCACATTCTGCAAGAAGTTCACGATAAGCCTGGGTGACTTTCTGATTAGTCGGTTTATTTATAAAAGCATTAGTCTGAGTCTCTGATGACACACCCACTGGTCACTCACGGACCACCGGATGCTCGTTGCTTTCAAAAAAAGCAAAGCTTTCTTAAAATGGTCTCTAAAAATATCCGTCTCTGGCTGATTGTTACTTCTGTATGCATGGAAAGTCAACAACTTTTCATTATAACTTCTGTGGCTTTTATTTCAATTAATTTCTGCTTTGTTGCACCATCATGTTATCATAGTATCATCAGATTTATGGTATCTAGAGGTGTAACGATTCGCTTGTTTTCCCGATGCATTGAGTACAAATACTGCCTTTGCACAGATTTTGAAACATTTTGGGATTGTGAGTTATTTGTTTCGGTATTTAAAATGCTAAAAATCAAATGAGCCATAATTCAGGGAAGTATTATTCAATATTTTACAATTATTTATGCAATAAATTTATACAATATTTATTTATGCAGTTATTTACTTGCATGCACAAATTAATGGAAATGTAGCACACTATTGTTTGCGTCCTTATGCACAAAACATTGATAAAGTGGCCAGCTTGTTGCATGGCCACTGCTACTGAAATAAAATACTTTATTTTTATTGTCAATATTGGTGCATGTAAATAAAAATGTAATAATTAAATATTATATATAAATATATTTAATATTATTAAAGATATTATTTTTGTCTTAATGTGTGAAAAAATGACACAGTGCCCCTCCATAAGTATTGGAACAGTAAAGACAAAATTGCTCTGTTGGCTGTGGAGTCAAGACATTTGCAAATATGATTAAAAGATGAATATGAGACAAAACTATATTCACTCTCTTCCCAAAGATTCACACCCCTTAATAATATTATTATTATTGCCAACCCGTGAACCCCAAGTTCAAAGGTTAAAGTTGAAGTGTAGCCGATCATGTCCCTTGAGATCCAAAAAGGAAAATCTGATTGACAGTTTTTGTCTCCCTAACATTAAACTCATGTGTTTTGCAGAATCCCTTGATAAGTGGGAGAGGTTGACTGTGGCCGATGCCCTGGAGCCTGTGCAGTTTGAAGATGGAGAGAAGATCGTAGTGCAAGGAGAACCTGGAGATGATTTCTTCATCATTACAGAGGTGTGTGTGGAAATGTCCATCTCCATGTTTATTCACTTCTAAAGAACAATCATTTTTGGTATCCACAATAACAGTCTTTTAAATACTTAAAGGAGAAAGGCTCTCCTTGGTTCTTCCCAAGGTTCCCAAGGGGAGTTCGGTCCTGACACTTTCTAAAGTTGCTGATGCGCTAGAGCTCACAAGACCCTTTACTGCAATGCAATCTGACAATCCCCAGTGTTAGAAATGTTGAATTAGGATCAATATCATGAAGCTTAAACTTTTAATTGAATTGTGTGAATATTGAATTATGACAATGTGAGGCAGGTTTTGCGATACTATATATTGAATATATTGTGCATGTTCACTCTATCCTCTGTTTTGTTAGCCGACACTCTGGCTTTGTGATGTCAACACCAAAGAGCACATTTACATTTCTGAAAGCCCTCGTGGCGCTGATTCAGCATTCTTCTCATTCTCTGCCAGATCTTTGAACAATATTTTGATTAACTCCACATTTATGAAGATGTTGTGAAGTCTGGAGGGGGCTTTTTTTCTATTCGTGTCTGTTTTCATATTTTCAGCGCTTTTCTCTTTTTTCCTTCTCAGTATCTCCTCCATGAAGGTTGCAGTACTAATATAATCAGGCTGTTGAGTGAAGTAGAGCTCTAAACCTTCATTTGGCTGCCTCTTGTTCCCGACCTGTGCTCCCATGAATCCACCTGTTTATTGCTTGTTTATTAGTGTTGATTCCTAAGGCAAGCATGACTTTTATTATTGCTCACACTTTGGGTTAGTGATTTGAACAAACCTTTAATAATAACTATTAACCTTTAGTTTGTAACCACTTTTGTGCTACAGACATGAATTATTTCTCTAATCACGAGGCTTGTTGAGGAGATATAATGGATTTATGATTTATTCCTGGCAGACAGAAATCCCATAGAAAATCCCACTGAAGGAGAAATTTGATTTTGGGTTTGGCCTGCTCATAATTTTGGTAAAACATTCCTGATGGTGAGGAGCCAAACATCACACAGGTGAAACTTTGCATTGCTATCTGTTAGATTTATTGTGGATTTGAGATTGGTGGTGCTTGGGTAATGTCATGACTATGTGTGTTTGGAAAAGGCTTTTGTAAGAATTCTTCGTTTGGTGAATGTTATAAGTCTGAGATTGATGAGCCGTATGAAGTGAATCTGGGACAACACACGTTTATAGTAGAAAAGTTAGTTCTTCGTTGATGAACAATGGAAGGAGACACACGCCAGTGTTGAGTCTGTGTGAGTGTGACTGACTGAGAGTGTAGGAAACCTGCTGCTGTGTCCAGGTGTGTGTGTGTGTGTAAAACAAACAGACAAAAGCACTTTCCTAAGGAAATGTCTTTAGTAAATGGCCAGAATATATTCTATTCTATTCTATTCTATTCTATTCTATTCTATTCTATTCTATTCTATTCTATTCTATTCACTTAGTTATCTTGTTGTCCTATCTATTTATTGTAGTTATTTGCATTTACTGCACACTACCTTTCAAAAGTTTGGGGTTGGTAAACTGTTTTTGCAATATTTAGTTTTCTCTTATTCTCACCTAGCCTGCATTTATTTAATGAAAAGTGCAGTAATATTGTGAGATATTATTGTAATGTAAAAAGCTGCTTTCTATTTGAATATATTTTAAAATGTCATTTATTGCTGTGATGGTAAAGCTGAATTTTCAGCATCCAGTGACCAGTTTCCAGTGTCACATCTTTCAGAAATCATTCTAATATTCTGATTTGCTGCTCAAGAAACATTTGTTATTAATAGCAATGTTGAAAAACATAATATTTTTGTGAAAGCTGACAATTTTTTTTCTGAAAGTTAGAACAGCATTTATAGAAATATATATTTTTTCCTAACAGTATAAATGTATATACAGTGTATTTCAGTACATACTTGCTGAAAAAAAGACTTTTGTGTGTGTGTGTGTGTGTGTGTTGTTGCTCAGTTTTGTTATATTGTTTTCTGTTCTTTTTTTTCACTCTGCACTTTTCTATTCTGTTCTATTTGTTAGACTAGACTATTTGTATATTCTGTTCTATTCTACATTCTATTCTGTTCTAATCTATTTACTCTGTAATATTCTATGCTGTCTTTTGTTTGTCATTTTTTCTCTTGTGTTTTGTTGTGCACTATTCAGTTTTATCATCTTGTGTTCATCTGGGTCAGGGAAGAGCAGGGCAGAGAGACAGATAAAAATAAATCAAGAGAATTTTCAAGACATGGCTCTGCCTCGCTGCTTATTTGTCTCTCTCTCTCTCTTCCTCTGTCTGTGCCTGATTCCCAGCGCGGGGTGGCCAGCGGTTCAGTGATGGAATGTAGGCTGCAGACTTTCACACAGGGTCAGGCCCAGACTCCAGACCTGAGCAAGAGAACCAGGCACGGCTTTCCAGACACACTGACACAGGCTTGGGAAGCGAGAGATGTGTGGGTGTTATTGTCCAGCTCTGCTCGCATAGTTCTTCATTTTTGCTTCTTGTTTGTCCTCACAGATACTGTCAATGAAACCTGTTCCTTTTAGTTCACCTCTTTTACTTTCTGTGGTTTAGACCTTCGTTTACACAAACACACACACACACACACACACGACTAATTACACACTAAATAGTAGGATCACAGGACACAAAGTTTCTTGCAGCCTTAAACTTAATTGTTTTATCACATTATGGTTCTGTTCCAAAGCCTATTGAACTGCCTACTGTCTACTTCAAACATCAGGGTGACCAGACATCCACATTTTCATGGACATATCCTGACCAGGATTTCTAAATATCTTGATTTGTTTTCCTTTCTTGACATGCTTCATATAGTCCTCATACAATTTATGTATGTAAAAATTAAAATAAGAACCTGTTCCTAATTAACTTGCCTGGTTAAATAAAGGTTAAATTAGATAAAACATGTAAGTGTATTTGCATGGCTTTAACCGTTCTCTATAGATCCTAACTTCCTGCATGCTATTGGTCAAACTACTTTTCAATCATTAACTTCAGTAATTACGAAAAAAGGCAAAACATAGACGTTTTAGGCAATTTACACTGAACAAAATTATAAATGCAACACTTTTGTTTTTGCCTCCATTTTTCATGAGCTGAACTCAAAGATCTAAGACTTTTTCTATGTACACAAAAGGCTCAAAATTTCTCTCAAATATTGTTCACAAATCTGTGTTAGTGAGCACTTCTCCTTTGCCGAGATAATCCACCCACCTCACAGGTGTGGCATATCAAGATGCTGATTAGACAGCATGATTATTGCACAGGTGTACCTTAGGCTGGCCACAGTAAAAGGCCACTCTAAAATGTGCAGTTTTATCACACAGCACAATGCCACAGATGTCGCAAGTTTTGAGGGAGCGTGCAATTGGCATGCTGACTGCAGGAATGTCCACCAGAGCTGTTGCTCGTGAATTGAATGTTAATTTCTCTACCATAAGCCATCTACAAAGGCGTTTCAGAGAATTTGGCAGTACATCCAACCGGCCTCACAACCGCAGACCACGTGTAACCACACCAGCCCAGGACCTCCACATCTAGCATCTTCACCTCCAAGATCGTCTGAGACCAGCCACCCGGACAGCTGCTGCAACAATCGGTTTGCATAACCAAAGAATTTCTGCACAAACTGTCAGAAACCGTCTCAGGGAAGCTCATCTGCATGCTCGTCGTTCTCATCGGGGTTCGACCTGACTGCAGTTCTTCATCGTAACTGACATGACACATTCGATGGCGTCTGGCACTTTGGAGAGGTGTTCTCTTCACGGATGAATCCCGGTTTTCACTGTACAGAGCAGATGGCAGACAGCGTGTATGGCATCGTATGGGTGAGCGGTTTGCTGATGTCAACGTTGTGGATCGAGTGGCCCATGGTGGCGGTGGGATTATGGTATGGGTAGGCGTATGTTATGGGCAACGAACACAGGTGCATTTTATTGATGGCATTTTGAATGCACAGAGATACCGTGACGATATCCTGAGGCCCATTGTTGTGCCATTCATCCACGACCATCACCTCATGTTGCAGCATTAAAATGCACGGCCCCATGTTGCAAGGATCTGTACACAATTCCTGGAAGCTGAAAACATCCCAGTTCTTGCATGGCCAGCATACTCGCCGGACATGTCACCCCTTGAGCATGTTCGAGATGCTCTGGATCGGTGTATACGACAGCGTGTTCCAGTTCCTGCCAATATCCAGAGCAACTTCGCACAGCCATTGAAGAGGAGTGGACAACCTGATCAGCTCTATGTGAAGGAGATGTGTTGCACTGCGTGAGGCAAATGGTGGTTATACCAGATACTGACTGGTTTTCGGCACTGACTGGTTTGGTTAAGGCACACCTGTGCAATAATCATGCTGTCTAATCAGCATCTTGATATGCCACACCTGTGAGGTGGATGGATTATCTCGGCAAAGGAGAAGTGCTCCCTAACACAGATTTAGACAGATTTGTGAACAATATTTGAGAGAAATAGGCCTTTTGTGTACATAGAAAAAGTCTTAGATCTTTGAGTTCAGCTCATGAAAAATGGGAGCAGAAACAAAAGTGTTGCATTAATAATTTTGTTCAGTGTAGAAATCCTGGCCAGGACAAGAGGACATATGGTTACCCTACCCACATTAAATTACATTACTTTTCTGTAATTATATAATCATGTTCATAAAAGACATTTCTCTTGCATTAACTGCCATCTTGGATAGACCCCCCCCCCCCCCATGAGCTTGGCACAATGCATTAGTGTACATGCAATGCATTTTAATGCTGTGAAATCTTTGAGCATTTAAGACTAAAGCCAATAACTTTTCCTACTTTACACAACCAACACAATTTCAGTCCAATGAGAATTTGTTGCATCACAAAATCTTTATTGCACATTTTGTCATATTACACCAAACTTAAAATAGAAAGATAAAGAAAAAACTTTCTGTGCTCTGTCTCTCATGTATTATGTATGTATATATTATTATATTTATGCACATCATAAAACTATTTATTAAATAAAAATTGTATATTTTTCTTTTATTTTTTGGAATAATGGAATTGTTTTTTTTAAGTCTTAAGTCTAGTTTTTTAGTTAACTGTTTTGGAACACATTTGTTGTTTGTTAGATTAAGTCACAGAGCAACTATGATTTGATGCGTCACACATTAACTTATTTCACCGTGCATAATGTTCCATCCTCTTAATTTGGGCCGTGGTAAATGTGATGATTCATAATATGGTTTATTACCCATACAGCTGCTGTCAGACTGTCTTAATCGTGTGAGAGCAGAGGGCCAATTAGAGATCTCTGTGCCATACATCTACTGAATTGTTTGCGGGTGTTTGTTTGTATTTTTTCTCCCCTCAATTTTTTTGGGGGATGAGGGGTGTGTGTGTATTAAATAGGTTTCCCACAGATGCCAAAACTATTTATTGTCCATTGTGAGACTTTTAATTTGATAGTAATGCAAAACCAACAGCTCTAGGGCATCCCCATGATGTCATACCTCTGGAGAGCACTTCCCCAGCCAAGATCCTGCACATACCAGGACGCTGATCCACTGGGGTCACACCAAAGCTTAAAACTTATCTTAAAAGCTTTTTTAAAGAAAAAAAAGGAAGAAAGAAGAAAGTGGACTCTGTCATTATGTACCACATAATTATAGGGACATTCAAATCGGAATAAGATGAAAGCCATCCCTGGCATATTACAAATTCAATGTTCTGACTTGTTTCCACATTTTCTCACAGGGTTAGGTCTTTTGCACATTAAAGTTATTCAAAAGTATGGCAAGTAAGAGCTGGTCAAAGGACTGTACGTCTTTGCAGAGAATTTTCTAGATAGATAGATAAATAGATAGATCAAAGAAGGAATAATTATACTTATCAGTAATTTGTAACTTGTAAGATAAATAGTTTTTGTGTGTTGTGTGTGAACGAGCATGAGAGAATAAAATGTTAAAGATAGTTCTGCCTACTTCATCCCATGAAAGCGTGCAAAAATATGCATACCTAACATGCACACATCAATACAGGAGAAGCTGAGGATTAATTAGTATTTATGCAGCAAGTCAAATTAAATAGCATGCTTCTCCTAAAAGAGACTGAGAGGTGGAGAGCCGCCCACCCAGACGCCACAACCAGACTTTACTGAATGCAAGTAAACAGCAAGTCAGCAACATTGGGATTCCAAACTCTCTGTGTCTTTGGTGCCCAATTGAGCTTGATGCCCTCAGGTGGAAATGGTAGCATGTATGCCTGAGTTACCTTAGCTATATGGTTGACTGAACTGGAATGTTTGTGTTCTGGACTTTGAATAAGATGTTGGCAGCGTGTCTGATTCTTCGTATTGGCAGCGAGGCAGTCCCACAGCTGTGGACCTCTGTAACATAATGCCTTTCCATCAGCAGATGTTCGCACAGTGCTTGGAAGAGGCATGCATCCTGTGATGGAAGGAGACACAGCAGGCAGTAGGGTGTTTGGAGATCTCTCAAGTAGACTTACAGAAGAAAATGTGACTAGTGCACACTGCGCAACCATGAACAAGTTGTTGTTAGCACACTGTTGTGGCTGCTAGACTGTTATTGGTGGTTACTAGGGTGTTGCTATACAAGTTCTAAAGTGTTCTAAGTGGTTTTAGCATCTTCTGTGGTTCCTAGACTGTTGTTGGTGGTTGCTATGCAGTTTCTGAAGTGGTATAAGGGGTTTTAGCATTTGCTAGAGTGTTATTGGTGGTTGCCAGGGTGTTGATATGCAAGTTCTAAAGTGTTCTAAGTGGTTTTATGAATTTATGTGGTTGCTAGGGTGTTGCTGTGCCATTTCTGAAGTGTTCTAAAGCCTCATTCAGACTGTCAGCCCAAATCCGATTTTGTGCATATCCGGATGGAATCTGATTTGAATAACTGACTGTCCACACAGCATATAGCAACTGTTTGTGTGTCCATAAACACTCTTTTGTTTTATGGAACGTGCATTGGTTTCTATGGTAATACCGTTACGTTGTTATGCCTACGCTAAAAACAACAGTAACAGCTAGGGCTGTGCGATTAATCGAAATCGAATCAAAATCGTGATTTGAGACGTTGCGATTTGCTAATCGCAAAGCCTGCGATGTGGACGCGATATTACACTGTTCCAGAGCATATGCATGACTGCCAGCCTTGAGTGACGGTCTTACTAACCAATAGAGTGAGCGCACCTCCATTCTCCACGATCAGCACTGCTCTAGCCAACTGCGTAAATGCCCACCATTTAAAAAGGGTCAGATAGAAAGTTAGGCAAATTAAAACTAAAGAAAAATGTATGTAACTTCAGCTTCGAAATGACAGACAACTAACAAAAACGGTAATTTGCAAGAGCTGTACAACGCATGTACAATCAAGAGCCCCCTTACTGGTTCTGCTTTCAGTAGGCTACTGGAGAATAAAAGGTACGTTTTTAGATGTTTTTATTAGTAGGCTACATAAACGTTATCTTACACATTTTATCTCCCCAACAGATTAATTTGAAATAAGTTTATGTTCGGTAATTCAGAAGACCGCACACACACGCTGCGCGTCTCCTGTGTCTCATGGACGAGCCGCACACACGCAAGTCTTGCGCCCGGTTCTGCTCTGCAAATCTATCACGAGCGCATCTGGCAATATGGACGAGGCCTGACGCACGCGCGCAACCTGTGTCCACTCGCGCCTGGCTCCGCATTTAAAACGAATGTAAATTAAGTCTTAACTGCTTGCCAATTTCATTTGGATGAAATGAAACATTCAGCACATTTCACACTTGTTCTTAAAATCCCAAATACTTAAAAATTAATAAATCAGCCCGTGTAGCATGTAATACTTTAATAATTGACTAAAGAAATACAGTTCTTTATTTATAAAAAATAAACAAATCTTTCCTGTGAAATTCAGTAATTCTGTAAAAGTAGTAATACCATTATAATCTTCCCTGCAGAAAAAAAAACAAAAATAGTAGAACCCCTCCCAAAACACAATAGAAAATGTAGTGGATTTAAGGGTTATAATGGGAATTGTATTGGTTTTAATGTAAACTATAATGGTGTCTACTGGTATTTGATGCATTCTATAAAGGAATTTTGTAATGGTTTTTATGGAAACTATAAGAATTTCTGTAATGGTATTGTTTTTTTGTTTGTTTTTTTCAGCAGGGTAACGATACTCATACTGTGCTGCACATTATTGACAATATTGAGCTGAAGCTTGACTTCGCAAATTTAAAATCGCAAATCAAATCGCAATCACAATATCTGTCAAAAAAAACTCGCAATTTGATATTTTTCCCCAAATCGCACAGCCCTAGTAACAGCAATACAGTTTGCAATACAGATGTTGTCTTACGACATGACATGTTGCCGTCGCGGTTGTGCTATATTAGTATATTTCACCTTGTGAGGCAGCGGCAGAAACGCAGGAAACTGGAATGTGCGGCTTTATTCCGTGCTGCCGTCTCCGCTACTTTCAAAACACAAAGAGGTGCGTATACTAGCAGTATATTGTTTTTTTCCGCTTGACTTGTACTTTGCAACGACGCAAGCTTGTTTCTGCAAAGATGTTCAGCATGTTTTCTGCCAAAAAAAATTACGTTTTACGCAGCATGAGGACGTGAAAAAGCTATTCTAAATCCGATCTGACCAGTCAGACTTTTGAATAGGATTCCAAATCACATACGAATGTAGCTCGAAATGGATTTGCACAAATAATTTCATGTAGTTCATTGCTGTTCAGAATATCTAATTATGATCGGATTTCAATTGGATTTGCACTTGTAATTTATCATTTTTGTCGGGTGGTGGAACAAGATGTTTTAAAATCATGTGCAGTTTCGAACACAAATTGTGTGCAGAATTTGTCTTTGAATGACCTGCTTTAAATGAACTTATGTCTGATTCCGATCTGATTATAAAACCTGCTGTTAAGGGGGGTGCAATTGTGGTACAAGACATGTGTAAATATAAACAAGAGGTCCTTTCTCAATTACAAAATACGAGGTTCTATGTAAAATTATCTCATGATCCCACTAAAATTTACCTGAAGTATTGTCTTTTCTAAACTATGCCAAAACTAATGGCTGGATATCACAATCAGAATTTGATTTTTAATATTGTAAGCATCCAATTATGCCGGTTTTTTATACTCTTCCGAAAATTCACAAAAGATTGGTTGATCCTCCTGGCCGTCCTATAGTGGCACAAACCAATTCTCTGTTATCTCCTTTATCCCAATATGTGGATTACTTTATTAAACCATTTGTACAGAAATGACCTTCTTATATTAGAGATTCCAAAGATTTTATTAACAAGATTTCTGAGTTACAAGATTTATTTGATACAATGTTGTTATTAACTTTGGATATATCTAGTTTGTATATTAACATTACTCATGAAAATGGACTGAATGCCTTAACGTACTATCTTGCGGAATGTGATGAGACTTCTTTTCCACCTTCGGATTTTTAGTCGAGATGGTAAAATACAATTATTTTGTTTGTTCTAAAATACAATTATTTTGTTTGTTCTAAAATACAATTATTTTGTTTGTTCTAAAATACAATTATTTTGTTTGTTCTAAAATACAATTATTTTGTTTGTTCTAAAATACAATTATTTTAATTTTGACAAGGACTTTTACCTTCAAGTGAATGGCACGGCGATGGGTTCGATTTTTGCCCCTAATTATGCTAACTTATTCATGGGTTATTTCGAGCACCACTATGTTTATAATTGTGATGTTAATCCATTTTATTCTCGCATAATGAAATGGTACAGATATATCGATGCTATTTTTTGCATTTTTTTGGAAGACTTGGAGGAGGTTCATGAGTTTGTGACTGTTTTAAATACTTTTGTAGAGGAATTGGAATTTTCCCTTGAAGTGAGCCCCCTAAAAGTAATTTTTTTGGATATGTGGGTGCTTAAGCACAAAGGAAAGCTGATAACCATTTTGTAAACCAAAGAAACTGATCGTAACACTCTTTTATTAGCTACGAGTTTCCATCCATCCTCTTTGAAAAGGGGTTTACCCAAGAGTCAGTTTTACAGGTTAAGAAGGATTTGCCACTCAGATTCTGATTTCATTGAAAAGTCGTTGATTATGAAAAAGAATTTTTTGGACAGAGGGTGTCCCACAAAATGGGTTAATGATGCTTTTGATATAGATTTTAAAAAAACACACAGAGTTGTTAAACAAGAAAACAAAATGGACAAAAAAAACATTTGTTTACTTTTATTACTACATATTCGTCAACAACTTACCAGATAAGAAACATTTTTTAAAAACATTGGCATTTGCTATTCTCGGATCCTGAGTTGAGTCATCTTTTTCGATATCCTCCGATGATTGTAAATAAGCGGTCAAAAAACTTAAGAGATCTTCTTGTACATGCCCGTTTTCAGAGTGAGGTTTCTCCTACATCTCAAACTTTATTGAGTCCTGTAGAGAAAGGAAATTATCGGTGCAGTAACTGTGCACAGTGTAATAATATTCAAAACTTCGTTTTTTTTTTTTTGTCATCCAAGAACAGGTCGAAAATATAAAATTAACTGTCATTACATGTGCTTCAACCCATGTTGTGTATCTTATTCGATATCCATGTGGTTATCGAAGAAGATACACAGTGAACATAAGAACTCCATTAGGTGAAAGGATATTGATTATCCAGTTGCCACACATTTCCTTTCTTATCATGATGAAAGGAAATGTGATCATGATCATGATGTGACCTCCCTAGGTTTTTTGGGGGATGGAAAAGGTGTCGGTTCCACCGCATGGTGGTGATATTGAAACTCTTTTATTAAGACGTGAATTGTTTTGGATTGTGACTTTGCAAACCTTATCACCCTTGGGGTTAAATGATGAAGCATTATTTAATGTAATGTTGTAGGGTGTTTTTATTGTATTGTATTTGAGTGTCTGATTGATTATGAAGAGATGATATTGCAACCTTGTTTATTGTCTGACAATGTGACTTTACAAACATGATGAGATTTGTTTATAAGAAAAAGTAAATATTGTTTATTGGTAATATTGAAAATGACTTTTTATTGGATATTTGAGTCCTTGTTAGTCATGATGTACGAATTGATGATTGGTCCACATGTGGTGTTGATTACATTCATTGGCGGTGACTGTTTTTAAATGTCTTGTCTGTAATAGAATACATAAGCTTGATGAAGGTCAGTGGACCGAAACGTCACTGTTTTTTGTAATAAATTTCTATATTTAGCATGGACTGATAGTGTGCGGGATCATTTTTATTAATCGGATTTGACAGTCTGAACGAGGCTTTAGTGGTTTTAGGAATTTATGTGGTTGCTAGACTGTAATTGGTGGTTACCTAGGATGTTGCTATGCAAGTTCTGAAGTGTTCAAAGTGGTTTGAGGAATTTATGTGGTTGCTAGGGTATTGCTGTGCAATTTCTAAAGTGTTTAAAGTTGTTTCAACACATTGTTGTGGTTCCTACGGTGTTAAAGGTGGTTGCTAGGTTGGCACTATGCAATTTCTAAAGTGTTCTAAGTGTTTTAGCACATTGTTTTATGGCTGCTAGAATGTTATAGAAGGTTGCTAGGGTTTAGAAAGTGTTCTAAGAGGTTTTAGCAATTTGTTATGTGGTTTCTAGGGTGTTGCTATGTAATTTCAAAAGTGTTCTAAGTGGTTTTAGAACCTTGTTTTGTGACTGGTAGAATGTTATGGTTGGTTCCTAGGGTGTTGCTATGCAGCTCCTGTGGTGTTCTAAGATGTGTTAGCACTTTGTTATGTGGTTTCCAGGATGTTGCTGTGCAATTTCCAAGATATTTTACATTTAAAAAGCTCAAAATTGACCGTAACACCTGGATTTTTACAGTTACAGTTGCAACCCTTTAGTCTTGAAGGTCCATAATTATGTTCAATCAATGTAGCAGTGGAATTTAACAGTGTTTATAATGATAGAAATAATCAATCCAAGGCACAGCTTCGATGGACACTATCCTTGACCCTTAATTTTCATACTTGACCCATGATTTTCAAGTCTTCCTAGCAGGATGTTAGGGTCAATGGGGGTCAACTGTGTGCTGAAAGCTGCAAAGAGATCCAGTAGTGCTACAAGTGAGATACAGCCATGGGCAGTGGACAGTGATATGTTATTGACTACTTTGACAAGCGCCGTTTCAGTCTTCAGCAACGCGGTTTCAAATCATATGTCAGTGTCCACTAACAGATTGAGTGTAAACAACAACTCCATTGAGAACAAACTTAGGCCTGGCGTCCATCAAGCGTTGGGCCTCCTCTCACTGTATGTGCTCTCTTGGTAACAATTTGTGTCCATTACATTGATTACCACTAATAAGGAAATTATATCTAATCTAAATTGGATTAGTAAATTCCTTGATAGATGTTTATGGAATAGCTTTAATCTTTAATCTTACTGGGCTGTTGTTTGAAAACCACATCAGCAGTATCTGTAGAACTGCTTTCTCACAAATTTAATGTCACTTAATCATAAAGTTCCCTAATGATATTTAAAAACTAGTCTACATTTTTTTCTTTTCATCTAAATTACAAATAGGATACAAATTGTTGCTGTTGACCTGAGTGACGCAGCAAAAGAGTCTGTAAATGACCTCTTAACCTGCAACAACCCCCTCATTTGCTCACAAGATAGCAGTTTACTCGCAGTCTGGACGGTAATAAATTCTTTGTTTATCTTTCTAAATGAGTTTTTGCATTGCAGTTTGGGGTGCTGCATGCAGTGGAACTCTATAATTGTTGAAAAATCTCAACACTGACAGGCCCAGGTGTGCGTGTATGTATGTGTGTGTGTGAGTCTATGACGTGTGTTTGTGTGTGTCTTGCAAGTCCCTGAAGCAGCATGCAGAGTTGTAATCCTTTACACCTGCAGGCATATAAAGCAAAGAATCTCTCTTTCACTAATCCTTTTGATGTGTCTCAAACTTGACACCATGAGCTAGGCATTTCTGTCTCCTTTTTCTCCTCTTTTTGCAGTTTTCCTGCTCATTAAACCTGCATCTCACTTTCTCTTTCTCCTCCCAGGGTACAGCGTCTGTTCTGCAGCGCAGATCTGATAATGAGGAATATGTTGAAGTGGGCCGCCTGGGTCCATCTGACTACTTCGGTAAGTGTTGTGAGGATCGCAGAGCCTGCAGCGTTCTGCCAGAGTCTTGTAAATAAGAGAACAGAAGTGCCTGAGCCAGACAGGAAGAGTAGCTTTCCAAACAGGTGGCAGTTCGTCATGTGCAGGGCTTGCAGAATGTAGATCTGGTTCTTTGTTTACGTCAGTGCGGTTTACACTTCTGCACCACAGGCACACTGATCTTTAGCTTATCACACAACAGAGTGAATATAGTAATACTTACATTATATAGCAAGACACTGCTTTTTGTATTATGACTGTATAATTTCAAAGTGGTGTGTTTATGTTATCAGCATACAGCAAAGGCAGTGAATTTTAACAGATGACCGCTTAAAGATGAAGCGAGATGTTTCTACAACACAAGTGTCACCAAACAGAATGGCAAAAATAGTGATTGTTTTAAAGAGGTTTTCTAAACACTCCCCCATCTGCCATTGGTTGGCCAAAGAGATAGTCCCTCCTCAAACTCATGCCATTGGGTTGAGTCAATTTTGCAGTGTTTGGCTGCTCAAATGGATAAATGCCAAAAAATTTCCTTTTTAAATTACATTTAAATGTACCTTTAAACATCTATTTAAATGTCTTTAAATACTTTGTTGTTGTCAACTTATTTTCTTTAAAGGGTCATAATGTACACATTTGTTTCATAATATCAACTTATAAAGTCAATGTTCTTACACAAACAGAGCAAAAACAGTCAATAATAAAATGTGTAATTTTTACTTTTTTACATTAATATATTATTTATAATTATGATGATGATGATTAAACTAATTACTTCTAAATATTATTATATTATTAATTATTTTGAAAATGTTTTGTCTTGTATTTCTTATTTTTTACCCTGGCTTAGATAAAAAATGTAATATTTACATCCTTTTACAATCGTTTTACAATTTTAACATGCTTTATTTTGTGCTGATTATCTACTGTTTGTCTTTACAACTTCTGTAAAATGACTATGATATAGGGAAGGCCTGACCTGTGAGGCTCCCTCCCTTTATTTTCAAATATTTAGTAAAATAACATAAATAATATATTATTGTATCACAATTTTTAGATTTTTTGTACTTTTAAATGGGCCATAATCTACAAATTTGTGTCATTATATTCACTCAATGTTCTTCCAAACACAGTGAAAAATCAAATCTGTTTTCCCCTCTGTCTGAATTAAACCAACTGTTTTTCTACTGTACCTAAAGACCTCTATATGTAAATAAACCTATGTAGAAAAATCAGCTGACATGTAGCGGCATAGTTCACACATTTATTCAATCGAGAGAGCCTGGTTACTTAGTATTGAATAGGTGTTGTTGATTATGTAAATTTAAGTGGTACCAAAACAGAGCCCTGAGGAACACCAGACCTGATGCCATAACACATTTATGAATTATTTTGTCAACCTAGTAGTAATTAATGGTCTGGATGCATTAGGATATTTTGAGTTTTGAGTGTAAGAGTATGTGAAATCGATTTTATGTAAAAGGGGGAAAAAAAGTGAAAAAATCCAAATAGATTTCTATGATATGTACCCTTTGAATCAGGTCATTAAGATAATCTGTACGTGTTTTATTTATTTATTCAGGTGAGATAGCGCTGCTACTGAACAGACCCCGTGCAGCCACAGTCGTGGCCAGAGGCCCACTCAAGTGCGTGAAGCTGGACCGGCCACGTTTCGAGCGCGTCCTCGGGCCCTGCTCTGAGATTCTCAAGAGGAACATTCAGAGATATAACAGCTTCATTTCCCTCACAGTCTAACCCGACCTTTATGACATGCATCTAGACCTCCTTCAGGTTACTTGAGTGCCTGGTTGCATAAAATAATGTGAGGTACTTCATCAGTTTTGCTTAAATCATTAGCTTAACCCTAATTGAGTTGCTCTGAACAGGGTCGAAAGTAAATAATAATAATAAAAAAAATTATTTTATGCAGCCAAGCATTCAGTTTTTACTTTTTTTTTTGCAAGAAGCACAAGTGCTCCACCTTTCTGCTTTTTTCCTTTATGTGATTTTCTTTTTCTTATGTGCACTTTAATTGACCTATGTTGTCACAAAGCTTTATTTATGCAGATTAAGAGAGGAAATGAGGTGCCCAAATGGACTGATATGAAACATCTTCATGTGGCATGTGTAAATGTCCTATAGTACGTGATGCATGCAGACCAGAAATGCATTTTGTACACTTGCCATTCAGCATTGAACAGGAAGGTAATATTACAGATGGCACAAGTATATAAATATGTTTACATAGATGAAACAGTTTTTTTTTTTTATCCTTTGCCTTTTAGCTGTGTGTTTAGCGTGCTGTGTTTAACTCCCTGTGGGTCAGATTGCTGTCTTGTTCGAGAGCTCTGACACTCTGATGCGAAATCTGTTTATTGAAATTTTTTTTTTTTTGCTGTTCTATAGTGATATTTTCTTCTTGGCTGTTCCATCCACCCTTAACCTTCTCTGAGTTGTGCTTCTGCAGCTGGAATTAATGGGAAGGGGTTTGTTACATTTTAAGACACGAGTTTTAATATAGGACAACTAAAAAAGGGGGTTTTCATGGGAGTCTCGCTGAAGTTTTAATGTGTTGTAAGAGTTGAATCTGTATGCTGTTGCTTTTCTTTTATTCGTTACAATGCAATTGTATTACACACAAATGCACATCAACACACATGCTCTTACATCCTGAGGCCATGACATGTTTGGGTGAAACCTGTCAAAAATATTTCCAGGTCGTATTTCACCCCGATCCCCCCAAACACACACACACACACACACACATATCATAGGCTTCATATATATATGTGCAGTATATACTGTATGAAGCCTAGTTTTGGACCATTGAGATTTGGAATAGTATTTTTTGTACTACCTTTAGTTTAATCTAAATTAAATTTAAATTAGCTTAATATTTTTTTGTTGTACAGTGTTGAGAATATTGTGGAGAAATATATGCAATTGTCATGAAAATAATACAAACAAAAAGCAAAAATGTCCCAAAAAATGCTCTTAAAAATGTGTTTAAATTGATTTCTGAAAAAAATATAATTCAATTTTGGGGTGAAATGTGACAAGTTTGTTTATGGTTCATCAGTTTACTATAAAGTACTAATAGATGTTCTAAAATTGATCATAAATGGTAAAAAGTAAATGAAAAAAATTGAGAATCAAAACTAACGTAAATTTGTTGGAAATAAATGGGAATAAGATTTTTTTGTATTGTGGAGATATTGTGGAGAAATGTATACGGTTGGTTTGAAAATAAAGCAACAATGTCCCAAAAAGGTCTTAAAATAGGTTTAAATTTAGGAAAAATCTAATTCAATTTTGAATGAAGCGACAATTTTGTGTGCAATTCATCAGTTTATTGTAAAGAACTTGGTCAGAACTTATTGTCAGGTATTGTTACAAAATTGGTCAGAAATGGTAAAACAGTACATAAAAATACAAAACTAAAAATAAGGGGAGAAATGGGAATTACATATTTTTGTAGCACAGTATTGAGAATATGGGGGAGAAATGTATGCAGTCATCATGAAAATAATGAAAATGTAAAGCAAAATTAATCTTAAAAATAGGTTTACATTTATTTTTATTTTTGTGCAATTCACCAGTTTACTATAAGGTACTAATGGATATGTTCTAAAATGAATCAAAACTGATCAAATGTGTTCTTGGTACCTGCCTACAACAGCATTTTGGCCATTGTTTGTGTGTTCACAACATGTACCTGTATAATTCACAGATGAGGCTCATTGTTTGATTTTTGTGACTTAAGGAGAGTGTTGGTTTTTTTGCAGTTCAGTTTATTTAGATGAATAAGTTGGTTATTTGAGTGAATTTGGAAGGAGCGATTGTGCATGCTTTGTATCTTGGTTTTTACAAAATAAAATATATGCCCACACACACACACACACCAACTTTTACACACATTCTGTCACTCAAATCTTCAGGCCAATAAAGAAAAGCTTCTGAACACCATTAAATGTCTCGTTGTTGTTTAATGCATCTGTTTGTCTCTTGAAACCCCCTTTGATCTTTTCTAGATCACCTTATCATTCTTCCTGTCTGTTTGACTCTTGTTCACCCCGGATCTCTCTCTTTTTTACTCACACTGCCAGTCAGATGTCAGCTTGTGTTGTCAGAGGAAGGGGAGGCCAGCAAGATTAAACTGGAGCTTTTGGCTTTGACACATTCCATCTGATCTTAACCACACTAAATCAACTGGGGAATGTAGGCTACTCAAGCCTGCCAGTCAACCACTTTAAACACACACACACACACACACACACACACACACACACACACAAACACAAACACACACACACACACACACACAAACACAAACACTTGATTATAAAAGCTTTTTATATAAGCTTTTATATCTTTCCATTTTTACAAATTCAGTTGTAACTAATGTCACTGATCATTTTTATTATTAATAATTATTTTCATTATTTTATACATGCCTCAGAGGTATTAATTTCCTATTTTAAGGACGTTTTTTTATTATTATATTTTACATATCAATTGTTTTGTATGTTTTAAGGGCATTCATGTTTATTTATTTATTATTTTTTTCTTTACGGTAACACTTTAGTATGTAGGGACCAATTCTCATTATATTTGCATATTAGCATGCCTATTATGATCATATTGGCTGTTTATTATTACTTATAAAGCACATATTCTGCATGACCATATTCTACATCCCCAATCCTACCCAATACCTAAACTTAACAACTATCTCACTATTAATAAGCAGCAAATTAGGAGTTTATTTAGGCAAAAGTCGTAGTTAATGGTTGAGTCGCAAGAAGTGAACCTAAAATAAAGTGTGGCCATTTTTGCAAATTAATCTTTTTTTTTTTTTGGAATACTTTTAAGAATTTAATTTTCTTTCTTTTTTTATAGCATTGTAATATTTTGCATGATTTAAAGGTATTAATTTTTATTTGATTGTTTTCTAATTATTATGCTTTTTTGTTTTACTGATGGAATGTTTTTGTTTTTGCATGTTTTAAATGTTATCTTTTTACCAACTTTTGAATTTTGTCTATTTTAGCTTTTTAGATGTAACTTTATTAATAAGATTGATGCTGCTTTAATTGTTTTTATGCATGTTTTAATGACATTAGTCTTTTTATTTATATTTTTACATCTTAAACTTTTTATTTTGCATGCTTTTAAATTAGTTAATTTTCAGTTTTTAATGGCATTAAAATAATACAAAATTTCTAGATTTTTATTTTTGCATGATTTATTTTTTTAATGGAGTATATTAATTTATTAGCATTTTTTAAATTAAATTTAGTTTTTAATTTTATATTTTTAACTAACGAGGATTTTTACAAGACTTTGTAAATTCTTTGCATAATTTAAAATTTTTAATATCTTGCTTTTTATGTTCCTTTAATCCTTTAATTAGTTTGTTTTGTACTAAAATCTAATATTTCCTTATTTTCTTGTGTTTTTGCAGTCGTTTTGTTTTTATTCGGAGCAACTGGAGTCTCAGTAGAGTTTCATTACCAGCGTCCCGCCTTTACCGCCCCACCCCGTCATGAATCATTTAACAGATTTGCCCCTGACCATTATGTGAGAACACTTTGATATTCAAGCTTAGACTGTGTAACTGCTAACTTGCCATCTTTGTGTCCTAAACGAATCCCTGTACGGCAGTATCATTGCATGAACATCCACACTACAGTTCAATCCCAACCTGCTCGGGTCGAGGGCTCTAATGAGAAAACAAGAATGAAAGGATCAGAGGAAAAGAGGAAAGGAGGTGCAAAGGTCAATCAGGAGAGCAGCAGATCACAATCTCTCTGAATAATGGAATTCCACAATTCAAAGGAGTTAATGGAACAGGAAATAAAGCCATGATCTGATTACAGCTCAAACACTCTTCCGACTTTTGGAGTTTTTAAAATTCAGCCGGAACTCAAAGCCTCAAATATAATTATAGCCTGACAGATTGAGATCTCGACTAGTAATATGATCATGGGAAGATGGGAAGTAGGTAGTCCAAATTTCATAAAATCATAAAAAACTCAATTACTATGGACAGTCGAGTAATTTCTGAACATATATATATATATATATGACCATCTAATTATTTTTCCACATACTGTATATGACTAAAGATCAAACATGAAATGTAACCAAATTCCCACAGGACATCAGACACTTCATTAGACAGGATTCACTTTGATGTGTTTCCTGTATAGTGACATTCAAAATTCACCTGCCCTTGTAAATTAGAAAAACAGCTCAATGACAGTTTAGTCCCAGAGGAACCGCACAAGCAATTGTCCTAATGAGTCATTCACAATCCACCCTTTGAAAAAGTCTTTTGACTTAATGCTGATTTTTTATTTGACTTAGTTTGAGATATTTTAAGTTGTATGCTAGTATATGCATTAAAAACCTGCATTATGAAGAAGTAATTGTTTCTAATTAGAAGTGTGCTGCATTGGTGGTCACATGACCTCATGAGGTTGCATGTTTAATTTAGCAGGTGGCATGGAGTTAGCATAAAAAATTGGAATGCATGTTGTGTTTGTGTTAAATTTCATAGATTAGGAAATTGGTGCACAACACATATAATACAAAGTCAGGAATAGTGCTGTATGCATTTCCAAACATAGTATCTGGATTATCTGATCAGACTGCCAAACGTAATTGCAAATGAAATACAAAGGTATTTATTTATTTAATCCCAGAGTTGTTGAAGTATGCAGTATGTACTGCACAGTATGCACTTAGCATAGCACTTCTGATGCATTTCAAATGTGGCCGGTGTTAAGTAGACTTGCACTTCACTGGCACTGAGAGCTGCTGACACACACACACACACACACACACACACACACACACACACAAACACTTTAATCTGCTGGAAGGATGGAAGAGTCTCAAGGGTGTCATTAACCAATAACCAGCACTCAGACAGTATTGTGCTGTAACACAAGCATGAGAAATGAACAGTCCATTATTACTTCAGCTAAATGACTCTTGAATTCTCTGATCGATGGCTTGTTGTCCTCAATCACATCTGACCCATACTTAAGGTCACAAGATAATTCTGACTCCAGGGGGCTTATGTGATTTGTGGTATGCAGATGGCCGTTCCATCAAGTGCTGCATGTGACAGGGCTGATTGAAGCCACTTAGATCAAAACTTACATGCACAATCTTTATTTGAATTTATTTGTTCCCTTGTGAAGAAGTACACTTATAGCAGACTTTCAAAAAGAGCATTTATTACAAAAATAATATCATTTAAGTTAATGTACTTAAATGTGAACTGAATGTAATATTTTTGTACTCGTAATTGCGTGTTATTTGCACTTAAAATGTATTACAGTTTAACTTTAGAGGGCATCTTTATGTCATTTCATAATTGCTTCTAATTTTTTTTTAGTTTACTGCCAAATGTTCAACCATTTCTGGTAAACTAATACATATATAAAAAAATATGATTATTAAAACTATTATTAAAACTAATTATTAAAATTATTAGTATATCATGCATTCAAATATACTTTTAATTACACAAATTACGTTGCAATTTAGCTTTAACTTTAATATTAAAAAGTACTTATTTTAAGCACATAAGCATATTAAAATGTAATTAATATGCATTTTAAAGTAAAATGTTTTAATGACATTATTGAAAAAAGCACTTTTTAAAGTGCATTTAAGTGTGTTAAGAAACAGTCATAAAAGTAGACTTCAAGCACAGTAGGCTTTCATTTCATTTCATTAATTCTATCTGCAACTACAGTTTTTCTTTAAATATACTTACGCTTTTAAGTTCACTGCAAGTGCACACTTAATAAAATAAGCACACTTGTTTTTTTCAAGGGTATATATAAATGTATTTTATAACAGGAAGCTCTGAAAAAAGTGCTAATTTTATCAATAAACGCTGCCATGGATAAATATGTTGAAGTTAATGCTACAGTAGGTTATGCTTATAGCTAAAAAGAAAAAGAAAAAATTCTAGATGCTAATTTTATATTTTAAATATTTTGTCAGGTAATCTAAATCATGTGCATGTTAATGTTATAATAACATGTTTAAATATATAATCTGATATTACTTAATTAACCTGATTGCATGAAGTTTTTAAGGACAGTTCAAAGAAGGGGATAGTTCACCCTCAAATGAAATTTGGTTATCATTTACTCGCCTCATGTCACTACTTTTTTATTACTTATTTATTGTTTAGCAAAATCTCTCTCTGTTGCTCTCTTTCTGTCGTTCTCTCTCTCTGTCTCTTCTCACTGACTCATGAATTCCTTAGCCGCTTCTGGACCTGTCGCTTTATTGCTTTCATATAACAGTAAAGAGCCAAACTCCTCTAATTTTCTTTTAAAAGCTGGCAGCTTGCCTGTGGCTTCCAGAGGAGCTGCTAAGCATCATGGGAGGGGGCTTTTAACAGCATTTTATGAATGCCTCGATGTGTGTGAACTGTTATTGTGGATCGCTTACATCAGGTGAGGCAGAATCTAATATTCTGCCGCATATGTTATTCTGTGTTTTATATATATTTTATGTTATAATATTTAATATTTAGAATATAACATTTCATATTATAATATTTTATTTTATTGTAAGTATGAAGTTATTTTTAAAAATGAAAGTAATAATGACAAAGGCTGTATTGATGCTGTTTTTCAATTTCACTAAATTAAAGAAGCATCAGAGCCAATATGATACTGTAGAGATACTAGAGATGTTTTATTTTATTGCATTGCATTGCCTAGTTTTATTATTTTATTGCATTGAATTTTTGTTGTTGTTGTTGCATTATTTCATTTTATGCATTTTTTGTTTTGTTGTTTTGTTGTATTGCATTGCTTTACTTAATTTTATTTATTTATTTGTTTATTTATTTACATTGCTTAGCTTTATTTTATCGCATTGCATGGTTTGCTTTTGTTTTTTGCATTGTTTTTATTGCAATGCATTTTTGTTGCATTGTTTCGTTTTATTGCAATGATTTGCTTTTTGTTTTATTGTTGCATTATTTTTTATTTTATTATATTGCATTTTTGCATTGCTTTTTGTTTTATTATTGTATTGCATTTCATTATTTTATTACATTTTATTTTATTGTATCACATCACATTGCATTCATTTATTTTATTACATTGCACCTTTTTGTTTTCTTTGTATATTAATGGCATTTTTTCAAACACTAGTCATGCCAGTAAAGTGCTTTGATGTTGACAATTTGACAACTGATTGTGAACTGAGCAACTGAAATTAAACACTTTCTCCCTCAGGTTTTCCTACAGATTTGTCTTCTGAATAATTCCTTGTTTTCTCAAACTCCTCACCCCTGGGCATTGTGAGTCAGAGAACTCAGAGAACTCAGAGAAAAAGACTGTCATTCCTTTTCTTTACATACTCTGTTGTTTCATAGCTAAGTGCATCTCGAATATGTTCACCCATTCAGAGACGTGAAGCACCGAAATTGTATATTCTGTGGATTGATTTTAAATGGACGACACTGACAGTGTTTGGCCTCCGGCGGGGGCCAAGGTCAGACCACCACGACGTGGTAAGACTCCTGTCTTCCTCTTTTTCCTTTCCCACATTCCACGCTGCTCTCAAAAGTTAAGAAGTCGTGCATATGACAGGCAGCAGAGCAGAGGCAATTACCCCAGCACACCTCCTCCCCGAATTCCCCGCTTCCTCTGCTTTTTTAAAGAGGGAAAATAAAGAGGCACTGTTTTACAACAAATCTGTTCGAGGCCTGCATGTTCAGGCTGGTCCACGGTGTGTGTGGATGTGAGTTCAGTGTCATTTGGCAGACACTCTTAATCCAAAGCAACTTATTGGTGTTTTTTATCGAGTTGTCTGTCACAAAGATGAGAGAAGTTCCTGGGTCACTTAAATGTTTGATCAAACCTATAATCTGTATGTTAAGATGGCAGGAGCTTAACTGTTAGATCCATCACCCTAAGTGCATGTATATGTGCATGAGTGGGTTGTGTTGTTTGATGTGATGCTGTGTTTCTTATGTTCAGGTCCAATGTACTTCTGAGTGATACTGTGATCTTCAAAGAAATCACATGATTCACATAATTTTTCCAAGGATTTATATGCAGGCTTGGAGATATTGTGAATCTATGTGAAAATTGTATGCTCACATTTTTTTTATAACAATGTTTCATTTCTGCTTTTGATTTTGAGGGGTTTTTGCTAAGCCAGGAAAGGTAAGTATGTTATTTATTTTAATAGGACCTTATAAAACTAATGTAGTTGGACGTTTATTTTATTATTTTATTGCATTGCATCAAATGGCACCACTTGTTACGGAAGAAGGACGTAAGCAGAGGGAAGGTTCAGGTTAGTTTATTGATTATCAATATGGAGGCGGAGGAGATGGCAGGTGAGTAAAGAACCGTAAAGTCTTTGACAGGTACGATGGGAATTCAACTTGTGTCTTGTCCTTTCCATTGCAGGAGTAGCGGTTGACACGGAGCACACACACACACCGCCAACCAGGAGCAGAATCACAGAGACTCGGGAGCTGACTTGGAACAGGATCCTAGGAACAGAGGAGGGAGGAGAGCAGAGAAGCAGGTAAGTACAATCAATGCAACAGCAACTAAGGCTTGTGGAAGCTTTAGCAGTCCTTCTTCGTGGGAACGAGACTGGACGCCGAGTGCTGGGTGGTGTGTGGCTTTATAGGACGCTGTGATGAGGGACGTGATGAGGAGCAGGTGAGTGGAATCAAAACTCAGATGAGAGTGATCGCTGTGATTGAGAGGTGGCAGAGCCTGGCAGGTCTGTAACATTACCCCCCTCTCCATGGCCCGCTCCCGAGGGCCGAGGACCCCCATGCCGTGGCGGTCTACCCCTTCGTCTGGGTGCCGGGCGATCAGGATGCTTGGAATTAAATTCTTCTAAGAGGATTGGGTCAAGAACGTCATCTCGGGGTACCCACGACCTTTCTTCCGGGCCGTAACCCTCCCAGTCAATGAGGTATTCTAGTCGGCCGCCTCGGCGTCGGGAGTCCAAAATTTCCTTGACCTGATAGATGGTTCCATCCTCCAGGATTAACGGGAGAGGGGGTTCCTCCGTGGGGCCAGGCTCTGCGGGAAGAGAGACAGATGGGTGAAAAGGCTTTAACAAAGAGACGTGAAAAGTGGGGTGGATCTTGTACTGAGGAGAGAGCTGAAGCTGATAAGTGACTGGATTTAGTTGCCTGACAATGGGGAAGGGACCAACAAATCTGGGACTCAGCTTCCTGCAGGGTAGGCGCATCCTGATGTCCCTCGTTGACAGCCAGACCTTCTGACCAGGATGGTAAATGGGAGCTTCAGATCTACGAAGGTCGGCTGTCAATTTGCGCCTACGCACTGCACGCTGAAGATGGTGGTGAGCGGCATCCCAGACCCTCTCGCTCTCCCAGAACCAGAAATCCACAGACGGCACATCCGAGGGCTCGCCTGTCCAGGGGAACATCGGTGGCTGGTAACCGAGTATGCACCGAAATGGGGTAATACTGGTGACTGGCTGGCGGAGTGAGTTCTGGGCATTCTCGGCCCAGCCAATAAACTGGTTCCAGGAGTCCTAGTAACCATGGCAGAAGGTTCGGAGGAAACGGGCCACTTCCTGGATCTTACGTTCCGTTTGCCCGTTCGTTTGGGGGTGATAGCCTGAGGAGAGACTAACGGTCACACCTAGGAGCTTGAAGAATGATCTTCACACTCTAGAAATGAACTGGGGTCCACGATCCGATACTATATCCTCCGGGATTCCATAGTAACGAAAGACATGGTTGAACATTAGTTCTGCCGTTTCCATGGCGGTGGGTAGGTTCCTGAGTGGGAGTAGCCGGCAGGCCTTGGAAAATCTGTCAACCACGACCAGTATACAGGTATTACCTTCAGAGGGAGGTAGGTCCGTGACAAAGTCAACTCCTAGGTGTGACCAGGGACGATTCGGAACGGGCAAAAGAAGTAGCTTGCCTGCTGGAAGTTGGGCCACCAGAAGCGGTCTCGTAGCAGTGAGAGGGTGTTGTTGGCCCCTGGGTGGCCAGTGCCCAGAGATGTGTGTACAGAGTGAATAAGTTGGGTGTGTTGTGATCGGGGAATGAACTGCAGACCAGGTGGGCAGCCCGGCGGAGGATTCGTGGGGGCATTGGTGGAGGCAGTTGGATCGGTGTCCCATTGGATGGGACTAACAAACATCCTTTCAGGAATCACGGGTTCAGGTTTCTCGGCGTACTCATCCTGAGTGTCAAACTGGCGAGAGAGGGCGTCAGCCTTAATATTCTTGGATCCAGGGCGGTAGGAGATGGAGAAGTTGAAGCGCGTGAAGAATAGCGTCCACCGGGCCTGACGGGGATTCAGTCTCTTAGCTTCCCTAAGATATTGCAAGTTCTTGTGATCCGTATAGACCGTGAAGGGATGTTGGGCGCCCTCCAACCAATGCCTCCATTCCTCTAGGGCAAGCTTGATGGCAAGAAGCTCCCTGTTGCCGATGTCATAATTACGTTCCGCCGGGCTGAGCTTACGGAAGAAGGCACATGGATGGA
Organism: Barbus barbus; assembly: GCF_936440315.1. Taxonomy (NCBI): domain Eukaryota; kingdom Metazoa; phylum Chordata; class Actinopteri; order Cypriniformes; family Cyprinidae; genus Barbus; species Barbus barbus. The sequence continues at coordinate 22,551,349 of NC_136731.1, read as the reverse complement.
GTCTCGTTGGCGTCCCCTGCTGTTGGGAAAGTACAGTGCCCACTCCTGACGTGGAAGCATCGACTTCGACAATGAACGGTTTCCTGGGGTCTGGGTGAACTAGGACTGGGGCTTTGGTGAAAGCTTCCTTTAGTTCCTGGAGAGCTCGGGTGGCTGCTGAAGTCCAGACTAAGGTTTTGGGTTTTTCACGGAGCAGGTTGGTAATGGGGCTGGTTATGGAACTGTAGTTCTGGATAAATCGACGATAGAAGTTTGCAAACCCCAGGAAACGTTGGAGTCCCTTGATGGTATCAGGAGTGGGCCATTCCCGGATAGCCCTTACCTTCCCCTCGTCCATCTGGATACCACCCCTGCTGATGTTGTAGCCAAGGAACTGCACTGAGGGAAGATGGAAGGAGCACTTTTCAACCTTTAGGAACAGATGGTACTCCCTCAGGCGTTGCAGGACCTCCGCAATGTGGCGACGATGTTCGGCCATACCCCGGGAGTAGATGAGTATGTCGTCGATATATACTAGCACGAACTTATGGAGAAACTCCCGGAGTACCTCGTGCATGAAATCCTAGAATACGGAGGGGGCGTTGACAAGACCATAGGGCAAGACAAGATATTCGTAGTGGCCGGTAGGAGTCACGAAGGCAGTCTTCCACTCGTCCCCCTCACGTATTCGGATGAGATTATAGGTGATGCGGAGGTCCAACTTGGTGAAGATGGTGGCACCTCAAAGATGTTCTAAAGCAGCTAGGACGAGGGGAAGTGGGTAGCGGAACTTAACAGTAATCTTGTTGAGGGCACGATAGTCTATGCATGGCCGTAGTCCGCCGTCCTTTTTGGCCACAAAGAAGCTGGAGGAAGCAGGGGACGTGGAAGGGACGTATAGCCTTGCTTGAGGGCCTCCTCAATATACTCCTCCATGGCCTTCTGCTAAGGTATGGAGAGAGGATAGATTTTGCCGCGGGGCACTGGCTCACACGGAAGGAGGTCTATGGCGCAGTCCCATGGCCGGTGTGGTGGTAACTGTGAGGCCTTTTGGGGACAGAAAACATTGTGGAAGTCGTGGTAACAGGCAGGTATCTCTATGGATTGCTTTTCTGGGGGACTTTCAACGGATGTGGCGAGTCAGTGCAAGATTATCAGTGGGCAAGGGAACTGGTCTTGGGGCTCTGGGAAAACATTGATGATGGCATGGTGTTCCCCACTTAAGAACTTCCCCAGTCTGCCAGGAGATGATAGGCTCATGCTGTATAAAACACGGTCTTCCCAAGACTATATCCACGGTTGAGCCCTCAAGAACCAGCAAACGGTTGTCCTCCTCATGCAGCACCCCTACTGTCATATGCACGGGGACTGACCATTGGTTTACGCACCTGTGGCTTATTGGATTGCCGGTTACTGATTGGATCTGGTAGTCCCGTAGAGTGGCTGTGGTGGGGAGGCCGAGCTGGCGACAGAGGCTGCCCGCGATGAAGTTCCCGACTGACCCGGAGTCAAGAAGGGCAATGACTGGAAGAGAAAAGTTGGGGCCTGTGAGAAGCACTTCTGTCGTTAGGGGCTTTATATTAGGTACGTCGGGATCGACTGCACTCACCGCTAGGTGAGGTGGTCTTACAGGGCAGGTGGTTCGGAGGTGTCCCTTTTCCCCGCAGTATAAACAGAGACCTAGGGCATACTGTCTGGCACGTTCTTGGGCTGAGAGGCGAGAGTTATTGAGTTGCATGGGTTCTTGGGCTGATTCTTGAGGGCGTTTATCGGCTGGGCAGAGGAGGAATGAACTACGGCGGGGTTCTGATGTTAATTCAGACAGACAGGAGCTCATCCGAGTAGCACAGCGAATGGAGTGTTGTATGAGGTTTTCTAAGCCGAGAGAATCATCGAAGGCTGCCAATTGCAAGCGAAGATGGGGTTCCAGACCTTGACGGTAAGCGGTAAGGAGGGCACACTCATTCCAACCGCTGGCAGCGGCAAGGGTTTGGAATTGCAATGCGTACTCTTTGATGGATAGAGAATTCTGGTGTAAACGATAAAGTTGGTCACTGATAGAAGAATCATAGGCTGGTTTCCCAAATACCTCTCTAAAATGTTGGATGAAATCTTGGGAGGATTGAGCAACTGTTCTGCCTTGCGCCCAGATGGTCTCTGCCCACTGTAATGCCTTGCCTTGCAGATGAGTGATCATGAAAGCGATTTTGGATTTCTCGGTAGGGAACAGGTGTGGTTGCATCTCGAAGGAGAGGGAACATTGCAATAGGAAGCCATTGCACTCCTCTGCCGAGCCTGAGTAGGGCGCTGGTTTGGCCATGGGACTGGTGACCATCGAAGAAGAATTGATGCCAGAAAAGACCGTGGGAGCTGGTGATGGTGCTGGGGTGAGTGCTCGTTTCAGCATTTCGACCAATTCTTGGAAGGGATCGGGAGTGCTCATATTGATGATCGTCTGTATGTAGGTCCGGTCTTCTGTTACGGAAGAAGGACATAAGCAGAGGGAAGGTTCAGATTAGTTTATTGATCACCAATATGGAGACAGAGGAGATGGCAGGTGAGTAAAGAACCGTAAAGTCTTTGACAGGTACGATAGGAATTCAGCTTGTGTCTTGTCCTTTCCTTTGCAGGAGTAGCGGTTGACACAGAGATAATCTGTGGGCACACACACACCGCCAACCAGTAGCAGAATCACAGAGACTCGGGAGCTGACTTGTAACAGGATCCTAGGAACAGAGGAGGGAGGAGAGCAGAGAAGCAGGTAAGTACAATCAATGCAACAGCAACTAAGGCTTGTGGAAGCTTTAGCAGTCCTTCTTCGTGGGAACGAGACCGGACGCCAAGTGCTGGGCGGTGTGTGGCTTAATAGGACGCTGTGATGAGGGACGTGATGAGGAGCAGGTGAGTGGAATCAAAACTCAGGTGAGAGTGATCGCTGTGATTGAGAGGTGGCAGAGCCTGGCAGGTCTGTAACACCACTGAGGTGGATTTTATTTTATTTTATTTTCATTGCATTTATTTTATTTTATTGCATTTGTTGCATTGTATTGCTTCAAATGGCACCTTTTAGGGTAGCTATTTTTTCTAAGCGATCAGACCTTGGCCTGGCAGACAATAAAACATGCCCAAAAAAAACTCCCATAGATTTACACTGAAGAGACCCGAGGTGGGTGGGCCCTTTTGACTTGGGCAAGTATGCAACCACCCAGAAAACCCTAGCATTAAGCTGCTGAGTTTTGCACAGACAAGTGCCATGCACCATTAACATTTTCTTCAGAAAATGCAAAAGTATACATGCCAATTTTTTTTTTTAACTGAGGAAACAGCATCCAAAAATCACACTGATATCGTTGACTCTTTTGAGCATTTCAAGATTTTTATGAATAAGTGGCAAAAGAGGGGGAATGCTACAGTATACACCGAATGATTCTCTTTGTGTGTTTGACCTGCCATGGGACAGTAGAGGCACCTGGAATGGTTTGAGAGAAAACAGGGTTGAAAATTGTATAAGAACACACTTTCATTTGAACATTTTAGAAATGCAAGTGGAGCAAAGTTTGCATGCAAAAAAGCCAGAGTGTTTTCAGGATTTTGCTTTGTGGTTGTCAAGGTTATGAGATATGGCACAAGTTTTTATTTCTCCTGAATTAGCCACACAAATGTAAGTATGAGCATTAAACAAACCCCACTGAATTCAAAGGTCAGACAAACAAGAATTCAAAATAGTTACAGAAAACATCCTACTACTGCTGGTATAGCTGATGTAGACAGATTAATCCAGTGAATTTTCTGGCAAAGTAAAGGAACGGAACCATGTGATAACGCCAGACTGACAGAAAGCAATATCTCCATGCGTACATTCTTCGACTGTGATAGTGTCTGAGAGCAGATGACTGTGTACTACACACTAAATAGAGGGCAGATTCCATGGTGGAGTAACGTAATATACCTTTGGACAAGAATCTTTTAATTGCCTTTTTGTGTGCACTGCTCAGATATGCTGTGATTGAGCTTGTGCTGTGTCATCACTGAAAGCGTCTCGGCTCATGGAGAAACAGTCAGTTTCCTTCACCTCTGACTCACAGTGATATCAGTGGAGGAGCAGACGAGCGTGTGAGTCTGTCTGCAGGTGAAGTTCTGTTTTGTTTACTGGTTGCGTGGTTTGGTCATATTAATAAAACGTAAGTCTAAAAATAGCTTGACAGAGTGCTTTAATGACAGGGAGCCATCTATCATGATGTTCTATCAAGTTCTTATAGTCTTGTGGTCGTTCACTACCCTTTGTTCATGCCTCATTTTATTTCTATTTTGCACCTTTTTAAAATTTTTTTAGTAGCCTACTCCTTGGCTCTGTTACTAACTTTGTAACTGAAATGTTCACATTTTTTTTCGCTAGGCTTCTGTCATTACGACTTAACAATTTCTGGTCTACATGTACCCTGTGGAAACAAACAGTCATCTACTTCTACTTCTAGAACATATTCCACAACTTTACGGCTGTTTTTACTGCATGCCAGCTTCTGTGGAAGTTTTTATTGGGCATGATGTTCTTATAGGAGCATACTGCTCAGCTGCCAGTGAAAGCACTTTTTAATGGGGAATCCCTCTCAGGTGCCAGACAGCTCACTGTATTTCATTCTCACTTTCTTTATTTGACTGCACTTTCTGTTAATAATGTCATAAAAGAGTTTATTAAAGTGCTTTTATAAAACTAAGGTGGCTTTATGATGCTTGACAGAAAGTGAAACATATAAGGGTAAGGAAAAACAAACAAAATGTGAGAGAGAAAATCAGTCCAGAAATGGATCTTCATTCAGTCTTTTCTGTTTTTTCCTCTCTTTTCATTCTCCAAAACTTCACAATACTTGTTCGGTCCTCTCATTGCATCATTCAAGTTTCATTTCCTCTGATCATTGTTCCTTCTTCAGATGCTCACAGTCATTCTGTGGCTCAGTGTACATCAAGATCTGATCCTCTTCTGTTTTAGAATGGGTGAGTAAGTCTTACAGCTGGACTGCAGGATTTTTTTTCTCTCACGTCATTTAATCAGAATTCTGCTGAAAGCACAAGTGAAAATTGAGTAATACAGGAAGACCTTCGGTAACAAGAATAAACTATTGTGTAAGTATAAAACAAGTAAGCAACTTCATATTTATCGTAACCATTAGCCTATAAATCCTAAAAAATAAATGGAAAACTAGTACCTCTGTTTTTGCTGTTTTAGAAATGCACATACACTATTTTATTAGTTAGTTTTACGAAAAGTTATAAATAAATAAATAAAAAGTATCCTTCCACTAGAAAATCTAGTTTCTGATTTCATTAGCGCTCCGCCATGGGCGATGCACTGATTCGCTTCGGTAAACAGGTGTTTTGACGTTTCGTTTGGCCTAGTTTTAGACAGTACCCAAACTATTTATTTTATAATGAACATATTAACAGTTACGACATGAAATTGTTCACATGGCTACTACTGTACCACTACGCGCGACTTATCGTAGCATGCTGGAACTATATCTTCTAGCGACAAATTGTGCATTTGATTTATTCCTTGTTACTTAACATTTTATAAATGAAGAATTTTATATAAAAAATACGTAATTCGAGGTCATGCTAGCTATATTTTGAATAATCAGAGCTGAATGGGTTGCAGGTGCTGTTATTAAGATTTTATACAATCAATACAATTTACAAGCAAATTTGACCCTGCGTCCCAATGTGCATTCATACTATCCACCCTATCTGCCCTAAATAGTATTGAAAATGACTATCACATAGAATTTAGGATGGATAATATGCACATTGGGACGCAGGTTGAGATTTGAGTGCCTCAGTAAGGGGTTGAAGGGTTAAATTTCACATGCAGCTCCTCGAGCGCTCATCGGTGATTACCGGAGCACGAGGGGAGGCGCATATATACCGTAGATCAGACGTGCATGAGGCAGTATTCAGTGCACGAACTCTAGAGAACAAGACCAACTCTGGGCTCTTTCCTTCTGCTTTATTCATGGATACTAACCTGGGATTGTACTTTCACTGCATGACGACATATTTCTTGAAGATCCAGTGCTGATCTCTATATGAGGTGCATGGACTCACTTCTAAACTTTTAAGAATTTCACTTTGAGTTTTAATCTGTACTGACCTAGGTAAAGCAAAAGGGTTTTTGTGTTTGGACTGTTCAGGCTTGGACAGCCATGACGACCTTTTGCGAGTTAAATCACTTTTGAGATTCGATACAGGGCGCGCTTGGACCAATACCAGCACCTGGAAGACCAGGGCAGTTTGGATTCTCCTCTGTAGACTTGAGCTGGTGCTTCGGGTCATTTAAAGGGAGATCTCTTCAAGGTATGGTTCTGGACTCTCTGCGCTCAGGAGCGGTTCCAAGGCTCCTACAGTCTGCATCTTTCTTATTAGGTGGAAAATTGACATTGGAAGGAGATGAGAACCTTATTCTGCTGCTTTCTGCTCCTCACCTCGCACCTTCTGCTGGCAACTGCTGAGGTAAAGTGCCAAAGATCCCACTAAAACGGAACCTTGTGAGATCCATAGAAAAGTTGTAGCTTGTTACACCAGGGCAGGTTTAGGCTATATAATTCACCGTATCATAGAGCTTTAAATCCGTCTCATCATAATGAAGTCAATTTTAATCCCCCCCGTATTTTTCTTGAGTGGATTAATGATCTGTGTTAAATGTGTCTTAGATCCACATCATCATTTATTTTTTTATGGTGTCAACTGAATTGTGGTTGCGAGTGAACATGTGATAAGTAGATCAGCTGTTCTCTGGAATATTTACAGCGTTCTTTTATTCGATTTTAACGGTACTTCTACAAAATCGGTGGTTCTTTAAGAATTTTATAAAACACTTATATCAGATGAAGAAATGCATTGTCATCTCATCTTAAATTTACGTTTATATAGCTATATATTTGTATGTTGGGATATAGATACGCCTGTAATAAAACCGGGTTGACAATCTTCGAGGGCTTTCGGTGGTTTTTCTAGTTCATTACTGCCCATGTGCATACGCTGATATTTATACAAATAACTATTTTAATAACAGCTGGTTTACTGTACAAAATCGTGGTAACAGGGTTGACTATTGAAGATCGCCCCCTACTGACAAACCTAATAAAATATCACATGAATGATAAAAAGAGGAGGCTTGTGCTTGATTTTGTCATTTAAGGTGTGTAAGAGGTTGTAATTTTAACTCCATATAATTTTTTATGGCATTATCAATCATTTTAATAAGGGAGAATGTAGATGTAATATATTTTGTCCACTAAAATCTGAAGACAACATTTACAAATATAAGGAGAACCGATGTTATTTCTTCTTTTAGTCACATTTTGTTTCCATACGGGCTAAATATCCTATATATTATTCTTATTTGTAACAGTAAAATATTCCACATGTAGCCAACTCGATTTTTGTTGATGTGATTAGAAAATGCCTCTTCAGAATGACTTTGACGCTGCTGATACGCTGGTACTAGATTTGTCAAATGCCGCAACTGATCTCTTTTTATGTCGGCAGAAGGAGTTTGCAATCCCTCAAGATTTCATCGACAGACTGTCCAACAGCGAAATCAACAGCATCAGCGACCTCCAGCGGCTACTGGAGGTAAATTCCCCAGGTAAATTCTGCTCATTGTCTTCTTGACACCTCTGTGGACTTTGTTCAACAGCTAATCTCATGTGCTGCATGGCAGGGCTGTTTACAGGTGTTTGTTGTAGTTGCTGTGGTGTAAGTGCAATGTTGTACCTGTCACAAAGCCGTGAAGCTGTGTTTTATGAGAGGCACAAAACAATTTAAAGGTATCGTTTATACTGGCCAAGGGGTGGAGTCATAAATAGTTCTTTGCAAATTGCTTCTGTTTTTAGAGCAACGCATGGATCTTATGTCCAGACTTACGTCATGGCGAACGGGAAGCCAAGTTTTCCTATACTTAAGTTGTCCACAAGTGGTTTCATTTGCCCACATCATTTCATTTACAGGGGAATTACTGGTAATTACACACACACAAAAAAAGCAAGAGGTATGAGTGTAACCAGTCTGGTTTCTGTGGTAAGAGCATAGGTGTGATAGGTGTGCTGGGGGGCGAGTTGAATAATGCTAACAGAGCATCACCTCATAAATACAAGTACAAATAAATACATCTGGGCATTTGATGTTGCAACAGGAGTGTTGATAGTAACAGTAAACGCATGAGTAAAATATGCTTTGTGCAGGGTTGAAATCTCAAGTTCTGCTGCTTGTTTTCCTCCTCCTGCTTCTGTGTCTTCTTCACTCTCTTTTAGTTTGGATAATATTACAGTGATCACTAACATGAGCCGTCTCCAAGTTCGGTTGAGCTGGTATTTACACAAGCACTTGTAATATATCAAATGGCGGGGCTTCTTTGAAGTTTGAAATGAAAGATCTGCCTTTAAAAAATGTTTGGGCTTTTTGGCTCCATTGGTTATAATTAGTGTGCAATGCATTGGCATAAAACAGTGATTTTTTTTTTAAAATCTCACCACACCTGTCAAGAACATTTTTCTTTATCTTTTTAATATTTAAGATTTATTTTAAATTCCATACTTTAATAATTTGTTTTATTCTTATTTCAAGATATTTTTAGAGTATTTTTATTTTATATTTAATTTATATTTTATATTTTATTTAAAGTCAGTTAAGCACACTCATTTAAGCGCAGTAAAAAATACTGTAATGAAAATATATTATCAAGAAAATTCGTAGTAGTCCTAAAAATAGGCTAATTATTTCCCCCCCCCCCTTTTTTTTTCTTTTGATTTTTGGGTGAAGTATACCCTTGATATGCTGTAAATATACAAAATTTCAAGGATATAGAATTCTAGTAATTTAGGTTTTATTGCCTACATAAATCAGGCTGTCTGTCTAGTAAAAGATGCCTGACGCCAGTGATGGTATATTTTCAGATCTTTTTAAAGTCAGACTGTTCAAAGCCGTCGCATGTCAGTCAAAGAGAAGGACTTGAATAAGTTATTTCGTGCTCACTGTAATCATAAAGTTTATTTTCTTAACCTCAACCACTCAGGAAGTTAAGATCAAAACTCTTTATAAAATGTAAAAAAATAAAATAGCAGAGTTTTTAATTCTTACATTTCTGTGCATTACTGAACTGATATATGAAAACCTGTTTCCTCCTCAAAAAGAAATCTGACATTTCTCACAATTCTAAGTTTGTATCTGACAATTCTTTTTTTTCTCTCTCAGAGATGTAATATATAAACTAACAATTCTGAGAAAAAAGGTCCGAATTAATGAGATATGAGACAGAATTCTGAGTTTCTTTCAGTTCAATTTATCTTCTAACTTTTTTTTCAGAATTCTGAGTGTACATCTCACAATTGTGCTTTTTTTTTCCTGCCATTGGGGGGAAAAATGTAAAAAAGTAATTGAAATGTTTTTTTAAAAGACTTATTTTTTGGTGTTTTTGCCTTTTATTATGATAGGACAGTTTAGATCTAACAGGAAGCGAAGGGGGATTGGGAAAGGTCCTCGAGCCAGGATTTGAACTTGGGAAGCCCATAGCGCAACGGCATAACTGCAACTTTTCTCACAATTCTGACTTTTCTTCTCAGAATTGTGAGTTCATATCTTACAATTCCAAGTTATAGACTCGCAATTGCACATCTCAATTCCTATTTTATCCTTATATAAACTCGCAATATAAACTCACAATTCTGACTTTACATGTCACAATTTTTCTCTGAATTGTGTGAAAAAAGTCTGAATTATGAGATATAAACACAGAATAATGACGAAAAAAGTCGTCATAACCTTTCTTGTTTTTTTAAATCTGTGGTGGAAATGGGCTTCCATAGATATCAGAAGTGTTTTGTGTGACTATCGATATCATTGCTATTATTGCTATGAGCATTTTCCTGTTTTCCGTCCTGATTAATCTCATTTAGGAAACAGTACCGGGCTGTTGTGCCTCAGATCAGAGCGCTAACCTCATCAACTGTCCATACGAGGAGCGAATGATGAGAGGAGGAAGGCACAGATCGGTATCTCCCGCTAATGGACGGATAATTAGAGGTCATAAAAACAGTGACAGTGATTTAGGGAGGAAACGGTGTCTCTCTTTCTCTGAGGTCAGCGCACGTGACCTCTTCGCTCACCTGGAACAGGCCACACTTGTTCTGCGCCTCCCAGTAGCCTTTTAACTTATCAACATCCATCTGTCTGCCTCTCCTGTCGCCCTGCGCTTTCACATCCAAAAGAAAACGGCACAGATGGAGGGACGTCCTTTTGTTTGATGAAAGGACAGCTGTCAATCCGTGAAGAAGGGCTAATGTTGTCATTTGTAATTGATTCAGAGAAAGCGCACACATAGAGAGAGATAGTCAGAGACAGAGGGGTTTGGTGATAGAGGCCTAGTGGTTAAAGATCTGCGCTGGTAATGCAAAGATTATAAGTTCAGAACCTGTAATTTACACAGTTACTGGAAGAATGCTCATCAGCAGCGCTCAATTGTGAGGAGGACACAAAAAAGTGGGTTGCTGCAGGTAGATCATACCTGTAATTATTGTGCTGCAAGCTAATGTGGATAAAAATCACCTGCCAAATGATACTTGATGGAAATGTGTCAGTTTTACAGAGGAGTTGAAGGAATAATGCACTGAAAATGATAATTCTGTCTTGATTTAATGACTCATTTGTCTTTCCAAACGTCTATGTCTTTCTTTCTTCTGTGGAAGAATAAGAGATGAAAATGAGATGTTTAGCAAAGTTTTTGGTTCAAAATCTGCTGATAGATAATGCTACTTAATGCTGATAGCTAAATAAACAAATACAAGTAAATGTTATAAATGTAATTTTAATAAAACAAAATATGAGTAAATATTGCAAAATACATATTTTCATTTGATTTTCTCTGTGAAATTTTGGTTCTGCTGAAAGATAATGCTAAATTTGTATAACCGTTTTAGAAATAATAATAATAATTTATTATTATTATTAATAAGTTAAAATGTGAGTAAATAGATGCATTTCATACATAAGGCACATTTTCTTATTTGCTATTATCAATCAAATTATTTAATTACTAATAATTATTTTATTATATTGTATCTATCTATCTGTCTATATAGATAGGATATATTAATAAATTAAATATTATTATTTTCATATATAGAGGCATTTCATAAAGATACATTTTTATTTGCTAGCATTAAATAATTATTATTATTTTATTGCTAACTATTATATTGTATCTGTCTATATAGATAGAATATATTAATAAATTAAATGTTAGTATTTTCATGTATATGTTAAAATGTGAGTAAATATTACATAAAACACATTTCCTTATTTGCTATCAAGTAATTATCACATTATTTAATAATTGTTATATTTTATCTATTAATATACCGTTTCTTTATTATTAATATATTAATAAAATAAATATCAGTAAGTAATCTATATACAAACAAATAAATAAATGACACTTTTCATCTGTATAAGCAATAATATGTTTGTACTGTATATAAATAAATTAAAATTAAAACATTTATTATTATTCCACTGACAAACCCAAATAAATAGAAGGTACACATATCAAAAGATAAAAAAAGAAACAAATTTTAAGCCATTATTCACTGAAATGCTTTCTGCTGTAGATCTCAAATCTCCTTTGCTCATTTGCATATAGGTTTGAAAGAAGATGAAGCAATGTTGCTCAATTTCCTTGCTTCACAACATTTGATGACAAAACGGTCCTTTCTGGGTGAGCTGTTCCTTTAAGTGTGCTTTGACAGCCGAGCATTTGTTCGGTTGGTCGTCTTGTTTTTTTTTGTGTGTGAGAGAACAAAGTTCTTGAGTTTGACATCATAACACTGAGTTTTGATGTGAACATGAGATAAGGTGTGTTGTGCAGGATCAAATGCTGAACTCTCTCTCTCTGCGGGTCAGCGTGCACTCTTTGAGTCTGAAAAACAACTTAAAAACAATGGGCTTCCATTTGGTAGGAAAGATGAGACAAACTATAGACACAGAACAGAGTGGGGCTTTTGTTGACATGTCACTTGTGTTTCCTGCTTCAGGACTGTGTGTGTGGTCATGCAGTCTTTTAAGTCGAAAGAGTGTGTTTGGGTGCTTTGCTCTCTCAGCATTCCAGATGGTCACACCCTCACGGCTCAGAGCTGGGCGCAGTTCTTCAGCCGCTCACAGATTAGCCAGTTTGATGTTTAACCGCACTGCACGCTTGGGTAAACTAAACCCAGCTGAAATAACTGTAGAACAATATCAGATAACGATAAATATAAATATGCTTACGCTAACTGAATGTTTACATCTCAAAGTGCAACTAGTTTAGATCTGTAGAAATAAAAGGAGATTAGTTCATGTTTCACAGGGGAACTGATGAGAGAAAATGATTTTGAGATCAAAATAAGGATCTTCTTATTTTGTCTTTTTTTTTTTTTTTTTTTTTTTTTTTACCCCCAAATTAAAATTCTGTAATTTCTTCACCCTCATGTTGTTCCAAACTCCTGTGCAAGATTCTGTTGAACACAAAAGAAGATATTTTGAAGAATGTTGGTAATCAAACAGTTGCTGGTAGCCATTGACATCCATAGTATTTTTTTTTTCCATACTGTGAATTCAGTGAATACCAGCAGCTGTTTGATTACCAAAATATCTTTTGAAGAAAAATGAATTTCAAAATAATACTCACCACACGAGGGTGAGTAAACGATGACAAACTTTTAATTTTTGGGTGAACTGTCCCTATACCTGTATACCAAACTCTTAATTCATACATGGAAAGCGGTTTGTGTATTAGTTGTCACACTCGGTGTTGTCGGTCATGTCACATGATTAATTCAAATCGTATTGAATTAGTCGTGAAGCTTTCATATGCATCATGGGTTGTTTAAACACTGGACTGATATTGTATTCAGGAGTCTTACAGTCCTGTCTCTTCTTTAAATAGTCTAGAATGGCTGTCTTACTCATTGAGGTTGTCAGGAGTTCAGATTTGTTCATCGGGCATGTCAATGCTCCATAAGACATTTATAATAAACTTGGTAACCACATTCCGGGCCAAAATGACATCGTTCTTACAGAAATCCATTGTGATGAATTTCCAATTAAGCTTGTGAATAAAGCAGCCATTGTTTGTGGAAAAATGAGTTTCTGAAGAAGGAAATTATTTCATGCTTTGGTGCCACTCATGGCAGTGCCATGTCGCCTCTGAAGGCTTCGGGGCATCTACTGGAGACTTTCAATAGCCTCATTGTGGATTCATCTTGGCTTTAAACGGGGGAAAAAGTGATTGTCTTTTCGCTGAGTAACATGAAAGTAATATGGATAACCTGTGTTTTGATGAGGTCCTGGAAATGAGGTGATTGAGGAGGTCAAACAGAAGCACCATCAGAAGAGCCATCACTCATACAAGGCTGCTTCCTCAGATCTCAAGAGTCTGCAGCTGTCCCACAGACGGAAGAGGAGTGTTGGTAAGACTTGCCGCTTAAAGATATGTCACTGTTGACAACGTTCAGTTTAAGAAGTATTTTGTAAATGAGCAGTTCTTATTTGATCAGTTCTGTAGTTGCTTGGCAACCATAAACAGTTCATGAACTGTGTTGCTTGGCAGAATGATTGTTCATTTATGGTGCTTCACTGATTATAGTTAAGCTATTGCCATGGTATCACTTGTAATTTTAGTGCTTAACTTGTCCTGCATTTGTGCATAGCAACGCACAAAAAACAACTTAACAACCATATAGCAAAGGCCTAAGAACAACAATCTGGCAACAAACATCCTAGAATTGTAAATGCAAATTTTGCATGAGTAAATATAATACTACACATACACTACAACAATTTTTAATGATTTGTTTTTAAATACAATACTAAGAGTATGTTATGAAATATAATTGCAATTTAAAAATAGCTGTTTTCTATTTGAAAATGTTTTAAAATGTAATTTATTCTTGTGATCAAAGCTGAATTTTCAGCATCATTACTCCAGTCTTCAGTGTCACATGATCCTTCAGAAATCATTCTAATATGCTGATTTGATACTCAAGAAACATTTATTATTATTATCATCATTATGGAAAACAGTTTGCTGATTAATATTCTGTGGAAACGGATACATTTTTTTCATGATTCTTTGATGAAAGTTCAAAAGAACAGAATTTATTTTGATATATTTTTTAAGAAAAATCGAGCGTAGCGTTTGTTCTGGCAGGTCACGTTAGTCAAGCTCGCATCAGCTGACTCTCAGCTGATCCCCATCTACCTATAGGAATACGACACCTATCTAAGCATCCATATAAAAGGTCCTCAGTATTATCAGCAGTTTTCGCATTGCTCAATAGCAAATTACCCTTCTCCATCCCCAACTCCTCCTCTGTCAGTCAGGATCCAACCTTCTGATTCTCTTTTGAATCAGACAAATTGAAAAATGTGTACATAAAATTACTGAACTTCTTAACAAATCTGCAATACTTTTGTTGGTTCTGTTCTGTTTAACCTGGGGGGTTATCGCTGCTCTCCCTGCTCTTATCTTTGACAATAGTGGTCCTGACAGAAGTAGCAATGTAAAAGTCTTTATTCTCACTTTTGATCTTATGATTTAATGCATCCTTGTTGAATAAAGCTATTAATAATAATAATAAAAAACTTACTGACCCCAAATTGACCCTGAACTGTAGTGTAAATTTAATATTTAAAATTAAACTAAATCTTTTTGAATATTGCAACTGCTTTGTTTTTTTAAATAAATTGTGATTTGATCTTTTATACCTGCTTTATTTAAATACATGCTAAATATTTCAGAAGAGAAGAATATTAAATTATTGAATTCACCTGAATTGATTTGCTAAACCGCAGAACTCTCCTAATAATGTTATAGTCAGGATTTTATTTTACATAAACCTCTACGATTGGTGCAATTCCAGTGTTGACAATATAAAAAGCAGAGAGAATGTCAGTTTTATTTAGGAAATCACAATGACTGGAGGGCACCTCTTTATTTGATTGTACGTGAGAGTATTTTGATTGGTTGTACTTGTGAGGTCACAAACGTATCCAAGCCAGGAAATTCTAAACATTCATAGTTCATGTCACAGCTCGTTGAACTGAACAGAGTTCACACTGGCACATAGAGCTCTGACATGCGCTCTTCCTTCCCCTTTACATCAAGCGTGGAGCGCAGCGCAGCGATGTGTGTGTTGGGATATTCTGGCCCCTCTGTACCTGTATCTTCCAATCATTCACTCAAATGCACAGAAAAACTGTTCAGGCCTCAGAGTAGCTGTGTGCCATTTTTGTTACAACTGTTGCTCTGAAAGAGTGTAAACCTCCAGATCGAATGCCGATCTCAGTGCTGTGGTCGGTCTTAATTTAGTCTAGGTAAATACAGAGGCTCAGAGATATTAAAAACCCTCTTTAATATCTGCCACTCATGCAGTTTTAAAGGCCTTTTTGTTTTGCTGGATGGCGTCAGTTTCTCCCAAAAATGAACTGAAAATAGTAATTCAGTTGTACTGAATGATTACCTTAATCATCTGACCTGGTCGTTTTTTTTTATTTAATTTTACTTCATTTTCTTTTAGTATGATTGAGTTAATTGTAATTAATACAGTGTAATTATACCATAGTATAATGATGGCATTAAATGTTAATGCCATGGTGGTTACTATATTCATGTGCCATTATGTTTTTAGTTTAGTTTGTATGATTAAGCTTGAGCTAATTAATAAAGTATAATTATACCATGGTATAATGATGGCATCAAATGTTAATGCAGTGGTACTGAATAATTACATATCCATGTGCCATTTTGTCATTCATGTGCCATTTTATTTTATCATGTTTTTATTTTATTTAGCTTATTTTAGTGTGTTTTGTGAGGCTTGAGCTAGTTAATAAAGCATAATGCCATAGTACTTAATGATTACCATATTCATAAGCCATGAAGTATTATTTTATTTGATCTTATTTTTATTTATTTTTTGTTTTGTTTTAGTTTAGTGTGTTGTGCTTTTATTTTATAGGTTAGTGCAATTGTTTGAAGTAATTAATAAGTAATATCTTGAATATTTCTTTGCCTGTTCTTTGAATTTGTTCAAATGTATGAATTTATCCATGCATCCTCATTTCTTGCATCCAGTAGAGGAAGCGGTGCCCGCCATGTGCAAGACACGGACAGTGATCTACGAGATCCCCCGCAGTCAAGTGGATCCCACTGCTGCAAACTTCCTAATATGGCCTCCGTGTGTGGAGGTGAAACGCTGTACAGGGTGCTGCAACACCGGCAACATGCGCTGTCACCCCTCCAAAAAACAGCACCGTACTGTCAAGGTAAGAGCAATGCATCAACAGTCCTGTAAAGCCATTTTAATGTTGGGAAGACAATGGTGACTTTATATCTTAAGCAGTATAGATATCAGGGCCAAACCCACTCCAGAGCCACATCCCTGTTTTAAATGGTAATTATATTTCACAATATTACTGTTTTGCTGTATTTCAAATAAATGCTAATCAAATAAATGCAGTCTTGGTTAGTATAAGAGACTTTGCTTTAAATCTTACCAACCACAAACTTTTCAACAGTAGTGTGTATTGTATGTATTTGAAGATTTGGTTCCAAAACGCGATAAACGCCATTTAAAAAAAAAAAAATCAGTATCGTATCTGGTCGGTATTGAAAAGTCTATTTTTTTTATTTTATGCAAAATGCGATATTTGTCGTGTTATTCTGTCATTTTTTTTTTCCAAACCGCCACGTTCAGTTGGATGTTCTGTATCCATTTTTCTGCATGAAATGAATACAGATGTTAGACTTGCATGTTTTTTTTCCAGCTCTGAGCACAGGGATGGGACTAGAATATATTATGTGTGTTTCTTTCCAGCTATGGTGGTATATATTTGAGCAAATACTCTTAAGAGGTCTATTTACCCTTCTCTCACTTTTTCCTTCTCATCCTAAAAAAGAGCAGGTCTGCACAAGCTACTGCTGTTCAGAGCCGCGATATAAAAAAGACAGACCGTAAATAGGCCTCGCTGCACAGGGAGTGTGTGTGCGTGTGTGTTTGTGTGTGTGCTTGGCCATAGTTATGCTGTACTTTGGTTCATTGCAGTGATAAGCTCGTTTCAAAGGAAACACTGCTGGGTGTGGAACATAACAGCAGATAATGAGTCTAGCAACACTTACTGGAGTTAAACTTCACCTAGCTTGTCTGTCTGTCTATCTGTCTGTCTGTCTGTCTGTCTGTCTGTCTGTCTGTCCGTCTGTCCTTGTCTTTCTGTCCTTGTCTGTCCGTCCATCTATCATCTATCTGTCTGTCAGTCCTTGTCTTTCCATCTGTCCATCCGTCTATCTATCCGTCTATCCATCTATCTATCTGTCTGTCTGTCTGTCCTTGTCTGTCTGTCCGTCCTTGTCTGTCTGTCCTTATCTGTCCTTGTCTGTCTGTCTGTCCTTATCTGTCCGTCCTTGTCTGTCTGTCTGTCCGTCCTTGTCTGTCCATGCGTCTATCTATCTGTCCATCCATCTATCTATCCCTCTATCTATCCGTCTATCCATCTATCTGTCTGTCTGTCCTTATCTGTCCTTGTCTGTCCTTATCTGTCCTTGTCTGTCTGTCTGTCCTTATCTGTCTGTCAGTCCTTGTCTTTCCGTCCGTCCGTCTATCTATCTGTCCATCCGTCTATCTATCCATCTATCCCTCTATCTATCCATCTATCTGTCTGTCCTTGTATGTCTGTCCGTCCTTGTCTGTCTGTCTGTCCTTATCTGTCTGTCAGTCCTTGTCTTTCCGTCCGTCCGTCTATCTATCTGTCCATCCGTCTATCTATCCATCTATCCCTCTATCTATCCATCTATCTGTCTGTCCTTGTATGTCTGTCCGTCCCTGTCTGTCTGTCTGTCTGTCTGTCCGTCCTTGTCTGTCTGTCCGTGCGTCTATCTATCTGTCCATCCATCTATCCATCTGTCTGTCTGTCTGTCTGTCCTTGTCCTATCTATCTGTCTGTCTGTCCTTGTCTGTCTGACCGTCCTTGTCTGTCTGTCCTTATCTGTCTGTCCGTCCGTCTATCTATCTATCTGTCCATCCGTCTATCTATCCATCTATCTATCCGTCTATCTATCTGTCGGTCTGTCTGTCCGTCCATCTGTCCATCTATCTATTTATCTGTCTGTCCTTGTCTGTATGTCCTTGTCTGTCTGTCCGTCCTTATCTGTCTGTCTATTTTTCTCCTCCATGTTCTTCTTTTTTGCAATCCATTTATGGGTGATTCTTAGACTATGGGCACTTTTATGTTCTTTGGTCATATTTTTAAAAATACATATAATTTGACAAATTCCTCTTTTTTGTCAAACTAACAATAAAACCACCTTTAAAAACTTTTTACTCCCTTTCTATTATGATTTTTTCATACTTTTAAACCTCCTTATAGGTGTCAAAATTCACCTTGACATTTAAACTTGAACAATTAAAATACAGTTTAAAAATGACATATCTGGTAACTATTAATGTACCTGAATTAAGCACTAGTAAAAGAATTAAAATTATAAAAAATTATAGTATTTAATGTGAGACCACTAGCAGTATTACTTTTTATACAAAACATAGTTGTCGCACAGTATTGGTGTCATTTCCACCACAACAATGTAATGTCCTTTTAAAAAGTTTGTGTGAAAGATTGTTTAGGTGGTTTGTATGGAAATGTTCAGTGACATCAGGGCACATGTTGGACATGGAGGGAATTAAAAAAGCTTGATCAACAACAAATGAAGAAAAATCAAGGTAAATAATGCTTGATCAGTTAATTGTCACAGGCTGATGAGGCACAACTGCAGGCAGACGACGGAGATACAAACAAAGGGTATTTTAATTAGAATATCAAAAGGTAGACAATAAATCAAGCTTACATTGACGAGTACGGACGAACACACAGGGAGAACTGAAGACTTATAAAGGATGGGCCAAACATGGGAGACTAATGAGATAATTACAAACACAGGTGAACTGAATGACTAATTAAACTGAATGGGGAAAACAGAAAACCAGACATGTAACAGTTCGCCCCCTCCCGGCAAGGCGTGCCCCCATGCCGTAATATAACAACTGAGGAGGGAGGGTGGGGGCTCTGGAGGAGGATGTGGAGCAGGAGGGTGGCAGAAAAAAAACAAGAGAGAGAGAGTCCAAAAAAGAAGTCCATGGGGGAGTGGAGGGTGGGAGGAGCCAAGGGGAAGCCAGGAGCAGGAGGAGTTCGATGAAAATCCAGAGACCAGCCAGGAAGAGGCCCCAGGGCGGAGTCGAGGGAGGGAGGAGCCAGGGTGGAGAAGGCCTTGACGACACCCTGGGGACGACTGACGGAGATGGAGCCGATGGAAGGGGAGCCCAGGATGGAACCGAGCAGATGGAGAGCCAGGGTGACATTAAGGATCCGGAGGGCCAAGGCGGAGTCCGAGGCTCAGGCGACTGAGGCGGAGGCGGGGATCCGAAATGCCGCGGCGGAGCCGGAGTGACGGAGGACGAAGGTGACGCTGACGGGAAGGAGGAGCCTGACAGCGCCGAAGGGGAGGAGTGACTAGGTGTAGCCGCAGGAATGGAGCCCCAAGGCAGCGCATGGTCGACGACTGACCAAGGCGGAGCCGGAGGGACGAGGGAGCCCGGTGGAGCAGGTGGGAGGACGGGCCACGGTGGAGGTGATGGAGCTATGAGCCAAGGTGGAGCCGATGGTTCGGAGGGCCGAGATGGAGTCCAGGGTTCGGAGGCTGGAGGTGAAGACAGGGGATCCTCACACCTTGGCAGAGCTGGCGGGTGGAAGTCCCGAGGCGCTGGCTCAGGGCGCCCAGCTGGCGCAGACTGAGGGTGAGCTGAGGGGCTGACAGGCACCAGCGGGACTAGGGTAGAGGAACTGACTGGCTTGAGAGGAGGCGGGAGAGGGAGGCTGGGAGGGAACACAAGAGGATTCGAGCTGGACGGAACCAGCGGAGACACAGGAGATTCAGGGCTGGACGGAACCAGCGGAGACACAGGAGATTCCAGGCTGGACGGAACCAGCGGAGGCACAGGAGATTCAGGGCTGGACGGAACCAGCGGAGACACAGGAGATACAGGGCTGGGTAATGCCTCCCCAAACCAGTCAATAAGATCCCACATGAAGATATCCTTAAGTTTTTCGGAATAATTGCCAGTGGCCAGTTGCAGCTCACCCTCAGCATGGGCGGGGCTTCCCTCTAAGCCCTCGATCTCCACTAGGATTCCCTCGGGGACGGACGATGTTGCCGGCTCATGCACTTGGTCAGACCACTCCTGGGGCTCAGGCTCCGGGGTGACGATAGGCTCAATCACGGGTCTCGGATCTGGCTCACGTGTCACGGCAGGCACAGGCTCTCCATCTGGAGTGGGCTCCGGCGAAATCTCCGTGCAGTAGGAGAAAGGCTGGCTGGTCACTGGTTTGGGAGTGGGGCTGGAGAAGTCCTCATCAGCGGGGCAGACGGAGAAGAATAGTCCATTGTTCTCCAGCACCCACTCCACATATGCGGCAAAGTTGTTCCGAGGACCGCTCCCAGGGAGGCGTGCCTTAGCTAAGGCTGGCGATGTAAAATACACAAAGCGAGCGGTCAGGATAGTGCATTAGGCACGCCAATTCCACAAAATCCCTGGTGTAATCTTCTAGGGAGCGGTCCCTCTGCTCCAGGCATAGCAGGGCAATGTTGGGATTATCCATGGGAAAGGGAGAGGAAAAAATAGGGGAACAAAAAATGCCGCAAAAAAAACTGTATTGGTCCGTACTTCTGTCACAGGCTGATGAGGCACAACTGCAGGCAGACGACGGAGATACAAACAAAGGGTATTTTAATTAGAATATCAAAAGGTAGACAATAAATCAAGCTTACATTGACAAGTACGGACGAACACACAGGGAGAACTGAAGACTTATAAAGGATGGGCCAAACATAGGAGACTAATGAGATAATTACAAACACAGGTGAACTGAATGACTAATTAAACTGAATGGGGAAAACTAGGTCACAGGGGAAAACAGAAAACCAGACATGTAACATTAATATATTTATTCTATGTCATTTCCAAACATGCTGTACCTTCATGGGTTTTTTTAAAAAGCTAAAAAGTTTAAGTTAAATAAGAGTATTTTGCAGACATGAAATGCTAAGTATTAATTCAAAGCTAATCAGTGAAGCTATCTTCCATTTTTCCACAAAAAAACTACAGAAATGTCATTTCCACCACACTGCCCTCTGAAATCACATTTATGGTTTCAAAGTACAATTGATGGGTTTAATGACTTTGTGAATTGAGTTTAAGACTTTTTCTAATAAATATCTCTGCTGTTTCTCTACATTCACGTTAATTCATTGTCATTTCCATCACCACGCATTTTTTTTTAAATATTAAAAACGTTCTCATCACACATTAAAAATTGATGCACAATTTATGAGATCATGCTGTACTTAATATACAAATGCAAGTTATTTATTTTCTAATAAGCTGTTACCCAAACCAATATTAAATTTCAGAGTGTGACAGTGAGGTGTACAGTTAATCATTTGGTCCTTAGGGCAGTTAATTTATCTCATTGACAAATGTATAATTATTGTACATTGTGGAAAAACTGGTAAAACTAGTTACAAAAATTATCTTAGACAAATCTTGAGTGGCATAAGTTATTCTATATTTAAATAATAGCTGTATATTGAGATGGGGTGGAAGTGACATTTGTTCATTGCAGACCTTAAAACTAGACAAATTATTTAAACTTATGAGACTGTGTTAGGTGACTTTTGAACATGTTTTTTTTATTCAACTTCACAAGGTTAAAAGTGTCCCTAGTCACGGCCTTATATTTCTTCAAATTTTCTCTGGCATTTAGCCTGTCTCTCTCTTTCCTTCTCTCTCTCAGTAGTGATTGAGCTCTTATGTAAAGTGTAACAGGAGTTGATAGCTTTAAGGCAAGTCAGTTCACTCATCAGCCGTTCTTATCATGCTAGCACAACTCCTATCTGCTCGAGTTGGGACTGAAATCTCCAAACCTTTTGGCTGTTTCAGTAATGTCAAATCAGCAATAAAATACGACATAAATGTTGCAGCTTTAATTCAAATCAGGCTATAAAATGAAAATTTTCAGGTTAGATCAAAAAGATATTTGCCTTTTTTAACTGAAATCAAGATTTCCATTCCTACAGGCACCATAATGAGTTACATTTTCTTCTGTTCATTTCTCTTCTGTACAGTCTCTGTTTGACCTCATTTCCCCTTCACTTTCTCTCTTGCTATCGTCCCGGTGTACAGTACTAATGATTTTCCCAGAACTGCTGTTGCAGTTTGTGTCTATTAGCCTTGCTAAAACACACACACACACTTGCATGCAAACAGCATCACACAGTACTACAACAACAGGTGCTGCAGTGAAGTTCTGGGGGAGGGGAGGGGAGTTGGACCCCAGACAGAATAAACCTCGTCTTACAGTGAGGAGATTCAGATCAGACCTGCAAGTGTGAGAAGAGGTCACATTTAAACATCTGTTAACATAATAGAAAGCTGAAAGGGACCTTAATAATGGATAATGGCATCATTTAGTAGTCTTCATGTCTTTACAAACCTGTATGACTTTCCTTTTTCTGTTTTTAATTTATTCAGTGAAAGTCAATGGAGTCCGATATTGTTTTTATAGTTCATTATTTCACTATCCTTTTATGTCTCTTCTTGAAGTCTTGTTATATGGTTTGCTGAGAGATTTTAAGGTGTCATATTGCTCCATCTATGAATCAGCGTACCTGAACCCAACCTGAGGAAAACTTTTCTTTGCATCAACAATGAACAAGGTCACTGTGGTTTCCTTAAAGTAGGAATATAGGCAGCTGAGTGTGTGTGAATGATGTTTATTTTATTTTCATCTCTGGTTATTGGACTGCTAAAGTTACTAAATCCAGCACACCGCTGTTCTTTCCTAATGAAGAGACTAAGTGAGGATATTCCTGATTTGGAATGTTTGTGAGCGAGTGTAAGAATACAGCATGTGATGTGGTTCAAAAGGCAAGTGTTTATGTGTTTGGATGAGCCGGATTTGGATTCCTCCTTTAGAGGTTGGTATGAAGGGAAATCATACATGGTTTTTACTGGCACTGGAAGGACGAGGTGTGTTGCAAGTGTTGATTTTGGGTATTAAAGAGCCTCAAATGGCCCAGGTTAGTGAGAATACGGGCCCCATCTCTGACGCAAACACTGAGGAAACACAAATAGTGCTAAATCGAATGAACGTCGTATTAATATAGAAAATACAGCAAAATATTCAAAAAGAGCCTGTTGTATTTGAGTGGAAAGGCTGATGTAGCTAACAAAAACTGAACAACATAGCTCTGTGTTCAACATTTACAGTAAGCTCATGCTAACACTGTCTCATACATCTGATTGTTTATTAATCTGCCTGTGAAGTTATATAATAATATATAATCTATAAATTGACAAAAGCATGCAGTCTTTGACTTTAATTTCTTTGTATGATTACAGTAATGCACTTGTAAGTACGATATAAGTAAATGGGCATTACAGAGGATTTTAAAAAGTTTGTTGAAGTGCTTAAATAATATATTATTCATACATCATAAGACCTTGCCTCATACATCAGTTTGAATGCATGAGATTTAAATGAGAATCATTGAAAGATTGTTCAAAAATCCAAAAAAAAAGGAAAAAAGACATTTCTCCTCTCTCTCTCTCTCTCTCTCTCTCTCTCTCTCTCTCTCTCTCTCTCTCTTCTTTGTTTGTTTTTCTTTGCATGTGGTGGGCTGTAATTGCTGTCATCTCTATAATTCCGTGTTCTTTCCATCTTTTCACTCTCTCTGCCTTTCTGCTGGTGTTTAGGGACTTTTTTTTAGGGCTGTGACAGGAAGTGCACAGATTAGATCACCTTTTCTCCTTATCTTCGTGATTGTCTGGGTGCCAGTGTAGGTGTTTTACAGCAGAGATTTCACCCATACTCTTTCTGTAACTCTAGACATGCAGGTCATGAGATAAAAGTTTCCATTATTTTCCCCCCTCCCAGCATCCCTTGTTCCTGTTCAGGCCTCTCTTTGTCACTCACTCAATAAGAACGCTTGCTCCCCACACCCCTCTTTCTTTTTGGGTCGCCCCACCAGTCGCCTGCCTGCCATTGGACCCCCACTCTTTCTGCGGCTCTCGGTTTCGCTTTATCCGCATCGTTTTGTCATCCGATTTACCCACTGACAGATGTGCAGAAAAACTGCCTGTCCCTTGGCTACGTGTCCAATTCCCTTTGTTCCCATGCTAATTACCCATGATGCACCTCTCCTGATGCCCGTTCTTTCTCTCACCCTTTCTTTATTGACCTTTCTTGCGGGGAAATCCCAATGCCAATTATCCAGACCCCGGACAATAGTCCTCATAGAGAGTTTGGCGAGTCAGAGGGGGTTGGGGTTGCTGGAGCCGGGGCTGGATCAGATGTCACACCATTAGTGCGCTGCGCTGGGATTTCGCAGGGTTTTCATTGCGGTGTAAAGCACAGTAGTTTATAAATAGAGCTTGGAAGGGCCTCCTGAGAAACTTGGGCCTTTTTATAAAGTGCATTCGAGTATGTGGGCGAGCGCATGTGTGAAGTTCGGACTTGAAACCGAGATGCAAAAGCAATGATAAATTGAATTTGAAAGAGAATATTGGGGCAGGGGGCAGCAAAGGATGGTGTGGGGACACTTTTTTTTTTTTTTTCATTATTATTATGACCCTTTGCTGAACCCCTTACCCAACCCCCCGACTAGTTCTCAAGCCCCTTGGAGTCTGTCTCACCCTTCATCCTCAGTCGCAGAACATTCTTGCACGCCACAGGCTGTTTTAGACTTGGCTCTGTAAATATAACCAAGCACAAGAATGTCCAAGAGGAGGGAGAGGTGGGCAGCAGACAGAGGGAAAGAGGTATAACCGGGTGGACGGAGTCACCGAAACAGGCCCGTTTCATTGTCTCTTGCTCCCTACCATTATTTTGACGATTCTCTATAGGTTTATGGGAGTTTCCAAGTGTTGCATCATTTGTTCCATAATGCTAAACCAATTGCACTTGCACGGTAGACTGAGTTTTTATTTGCACTCTGTGAGTCATGCACTGAATTTAGTGATTGTGTTCTGAGCCAGAAAAATACTCCATGGAAGCACACCAATGCATACTTGAATGTTTGACCAACGCATTGCAAATGTGCAGTCCCATTGTGCACACTCAAACTGTGGTGGTTTGATCGCTTTCTAGGTCATTTCTAACGGAGCAAGGGGAGTACCATTCCTTACCGCACTAAAAAAAACCTCTTTAGCAACCCATAAAACCAACTTTTACCAAATTAAGCATGTATTTCGCTGCTAAAAAAGACAGGGGGACATTAACAAAGAGCATATTTTTGCATTTAACAATGTGAGATGTGGGCAATGGCATGGGGAAAAAGTCTCAATATTGTTTTTCCAAAAGTTTAAATTTTCAACTTATTTAGACAATCAATACGAAAGTCAGAATCATCCATCTAGTAGTTTCAGAGTAGTTTCCAACCACGTTCCTGGAGCCCCCCTCAACTCTGCACAGCATTTCTCCTTAATCAAACACACCTGATTCAACCCATCAGCTCATTAGTAGAGACTCCAAGACCTGAAATTGGTGTGTTAGACAAAGGAGACATGCAAAATGTGCATGAGTTGGGAGGACTGGTCCAGGAACTTTTTCAGGAACCACTGCATTAAGGCCCGGGTATACTCCACTTTCAGCGTTCAGCGGACCGGGTATACTCCACGTCTTGCGCACAGCCACCTCCAAACAGCTTTCAAAGAATATTCAGCCAAGCAAGAAATAGAGGCCTAAGCATTAAAATTAGCACAACAAACGACACAAGTCGACCCCTGTGTAAGGTTGGGTGGTTATTTTGAGTTTGGTGTGCTGCAGTGGGGCGTTAACTGTGGAACATGTAACTGTTTTGGGCTTATTGCCCAGGAATTGTTCGACAAATTTTTCCATAGTTGCCTTTGCCCATTTGGCAGGGTTTAGAGCTAACTGAGCATGTACTACCTTAACAGTTAAGAATCTGTGCTGTCGTCATGTATGCTACACCAACTCTCTGAAAAACTATTCATCGTTAACCTAACCTGGTCTTTCTCTCTTCTTCCAGGTGGCGAAGGTAGAGTTCGCATCGCGTAAGAAAGCAAAATTGAAGGAGGTGCTTGTCCGGTTAGAGGATCATTTGGAATGCGTGTGCACGTCACAGCATCACGTGATCGAGCCCGCGGAAGCAGACACAGGTACATATGTCATGCATACACATGCATACACTGAATGTTTGGCCTGATCTTGAATGATTATTTGGCTATGGATTGTGCACTTGGTGGCCTGTGTCATTGTGCTGTCACCGCAGACAAACACACCTGTGTAAGCTTGTGTTTTACTGTGCTGGGCAATGATGCAATTGAATGGATAAGAAAGACCACAGGTGTGTGCAAATGCTGAAACGCATAGAAGTGTGTCTGAAGGTTCTCCTTCAGGTTCAACAGGTTTCTGCTCTCCTGTGTAAAAAAACCTTGCGCCGAGATAAAAGGGTTGGAAGCTCATGAGGCTCAAATATTTATGAAGTGCAATTACAGTCTGTTTTACAGCTCCCAAAGGCCATCAATTCTTACTTTTTAATCTTTCTTGCTTGCTTTCCCTCTTGCTTTTTTTTTCTACTCAACCACATTCTGCCCATCAACGGGCTTGCACCTTTCCCCAAACTTGTGTTTCCAGGCCCACGCACAGTTAAAAATGGTAAAAAACGGAAACACAGAAAGCAAGCAGTGGCAGCACAGACCAACAAGGATATTCAATAAAAGGCAAACATTTCCTAATACGCAGAGGACCAAAATATCCTGCAGGTAGGACAGCTATGGACAGAACCCCTGCCACTTCGCAACCAATCATTGGCATGAACCGATCAGGAGAAAGAGCGAGACATTCAATCAGAGACACGCAACACTGAGCAAGAGAGATGTTTGCACTGTGCTGTGTTTCGCTTTGCTGCATGGGATTGTCTGTTTGATGCAACTTATTTTATGAAATCAAACTGTGTTCATCATGTATATAATTTAGCTCTTTTCCAAAACCAAGTGAGCTGCCTTGGTGTCTACCGCCTACCTAGGCATCTACCTTCTAAGGCACATGTGCCAAGCTCTGGTCCTGGAGGGCCACGGTCCTGTAGAGTTTAGCTCCAACCAGCTCCAATACACCTGCCTAGTGAGTCTGAAGACCTGGATTAAGTGGTTCCATTTAATTAGGGTTGGTGCTAATCTCTGCAGGACAGTGACCCTCCAGGAACTGAATTTGACACCCTAAGACAACATTAAAGTCCATGTGAACCGGAAGTTGCTGCTGACTGGATTTCAGTATGGTGACATATTTCCAACTGAAAAACTGGGGTTTTATTTTTGCACTCCTCCTGTCATCTCTCACTCAAAGCAAATAAATGGTTGGAGGGGCGTGGTTAAGCATATTCTGCCCAAGTCGTCAAACTGATGTCATCAGAGAAGCCATGCCAAAGTGGAAGTGACTGGTTTGGAAAGCTTTTCATAGACAGCAACTCCACTCCCCACTCAGAGACTCCACTCCAATTTATTCCAATATATTTTGTTATATTAAAATGCTAGGCAGCTCAGTAGGTTTTGGAACAGAGCTTGTTTGGTTGGCATAATTTTGAGTGTTTGTGAATGGCAATGTGAGGATTGATGGTTTGGTGAACTTGATCACAAAAATTGTTCCTTTCACATTGTTCTTTCTTTCTTAAGTGTGCATAGACTTTCCAGTAATACACATTAAAATCACTGCATGGTGGATAAGTGTCACTTATCAAACAAAACGCATGTCTCGCTAAAGAAAAAAATCACAATCAAATAATTTTGAAACTATACCAGATTCCACAAAAACGTGATTGCTTGTTAACAGTTTTGTTTCCTTTCTCTCCCTCCAGTGGACATGAGGTGAAACCACATCAAATGAGCGATTGAAGGACAACAGTGGCTATGTAATGCTCCAGCAGCACTGGGACTTTGACCTCTGAACTCTGACCCTACTGACCCCATTGCTGTTCAGAAAAGATACTGTATCCAGAGGAACATTATACACAAATACAACACCAAAGGTGCTCTCTATGTACTCTTGTCAAACACTGAAGACAAACAAGATTGGTATTCAGTTAATTATTAAGTGGTCAAACACTGGGTGGAAACGAAACTGAAAAGGACGATGTTTGTTTCGATTCTCTGTTGTTTGTGTGTACGACTCTCGTAAAGGTCAAAGATGAGGAGAAAGTCTTTTGTTGAACACTAGGTTTGTAGAGACCATGAACTTCACATGCTTGTGTTTGGATCCGCTCAAGCAGGAGTCTAGATGCCCGTGAAGGATGGACTAACTAATGTACTCCAGTCATTCAAAAAGAGGATGAACATATTAAAGGATGTGCTGTCATATAACCTTGCTAAAACGGAAGACGCAATTTTCTGTTGTTCTCTGCCTTAGTCCTCTTGGGTCCAGAACATTGAAACTGCTATTCCCAATGTGCCTCTATAAAGTTTTGTCCTTCCGAAGAGTTCAACTGCCTGTCCGTGAACAAAGACTTACAGAAGGCAGTGTAATGCAGTCATTATGCCAGAATAAAGTATTTATGTATGCGATCTCTCTCTTTCTCACACTCTTCGTTTCTCAGTCCAATGTAAGAAGAGCTCACCTTCATTGATCTGGAAGTATTATCAGTAACATTTTTCTCAATATTTTTATTCATTCTTGCTTATATTTTACAGCAAAAATGCTAGGT
Organism: Barbus barbus; assembly: GCF_936440315.1. Taxonomy (NCBI): domain Eukaryota; kingdom Metazoa; phylum Chordata; class Actinopteri; order Cypriniformes; family Cyprinidae; genus Barbus; species Barbus barbus. The sequence continues at coordinate 22,522,524 of NC_136731.1, read as the reverse complement.
TTTTGTCCTGGAAATATATGTCCTAGGAAGACATGTAAGAGACCGTTGTGGAAAGATGCTTTATTTTTGTTAAAAATATATTTATAACGCTAATGTAGAATCAAGCAGGAAGTATGTTTATGTATGTGCATGTGTTTCTGTTATTGTGGTGTAATGGTTGTGTGATGGGATAAGATGGCCCATTGAGAGTAAATGCTATACAGTATCAACAGGTTGGCCATGACGCAAGCATCATTAGTCACAAGATGTTGGTTCATAATTTGCTTCTTTACTCACTGTAACACAATATTTAATGCTAACATACAAAGAGAGACAAAGATCATTCAAATAGTCAATAAACACTTACCTTAGGTATGAAGCTTTTTTATAAATAAAGATATAAAACAAATAAAGAGTACATTTTTATCATATTCGCACACAGAAGACATCAGAAATTTTAGATCCTGTTAATTTGATTCCTAAAGGATACACACTTACCTTCAGACCTTGAGTCTTAAAACTGAGTTTTTCTACTGGGGAAAAGGACATAAGCTGTTTAAGTAAAACCTGATTGCCACATCTAGATTTTTGCCCAAGACCCTGTTTTCGTTTTCGTCAACATGGAGAAATGTTTTAATATCCTAAATGTGATTTTCTTGCATATTGTTGTGCATGTAAATAAAGTCAATGTTTCTAGGGTGGCAAAATGTTAAATGGTGTTTAAAGGGACCTTTAAACACCATCAGTTTGTGCATTGAAATCTCTGAGGGCTGTATTTATGACATTTACAGTCTGTTGCAAAAGTGCTCAAGCAAGAGCTTTCATGTTCTTCCCAGCCGGTTGTTGACTCTGGCTCGAGTTGTGTCTTGCTGCAGGGACTCCACTGGTTCTTGTCATTTTTGACACATGCCAGACAGATGGAGCAGTCCTGGCATTGGCTCTACAACAGAATTCGGCACTTTGTCACAATCCTGACCCCCAAGTGGCATGTCTGGCCATCCAAAGAGCAATCTGAATCACTGTGAATCACAGCAACAAACTGTGGAGACAGTTGAGGGGGTGGAGCAAAGCTTTGGCTCGTTTTATTCTTTGTGCCTTAATGTTTGTTTTGTATTTATAACCATGAGTCATGCAGCATGAGTCTGTCTGGTACAACCCATATTCACTTTCTACAACATCATATTTGACTAAAATATATACAGTTGGGCTGAAGTTACCATTTTGTGGTTTCAATTTCAACACGATTAACCAAATTTGTAGGGCTGGTTGTATATTTGTTTGTCAAGTGGTGTATGACCTGATTTAGCTCTGTAGCTACTGCGGTTTTGTTATTGTTTCGTGGCAATCTTCGCTTTGGCAGCTGGGTGATTTAGATTGTTATATTCAGGTGCTGGAACCTGCTCGTCTGTTCAGTGTTTCTGTACTGAACTGCTTATAAGTTTCAACGATGCAATTCACTTCTGTCGTATCCTTAAATTGTTGGATTCTCTGGTCACACGCACATTCTCCTGTTGTCCCAATAGGAAGTACATCCCGACCATAGACTTTTTCCATCTCTGTTTTTTAAAGCACATTCCTACATGGCATGCTTGCATGTCTGGAGTTGTACAATAACAGGACGTAGGATCATGGGCAGTTATGCGTGAAATACAGAAACGTTATAGTAAGAAAGTGTAAGAAGAAGCATGAAAATATTTCCAGAGTCATATTAGCTGTACAAATAACAATGATTACCTGCTGAGCATAGAGGGGTGTATGAGCCTCTAGGGATGTATGATGGAATTACAGGTGGTTTGTGAGACTGTGATTGAAATGCCAAATGAAACTACAAACCCGATTCCAAAAAAGTTGGGACACTGTACAAATTACGAATAAAAAAGGAATGCAATAATTTACAAATCTCATAAACTTATATTTTATTCACAATAGAATATAGATAACATATCAAATGTTGAAAGTGAGACATTTTGAAATGTCATGCCAAATATTGGCTCATTTTGGATTTCATGAGAGCTACACATTCCAAAAAAGTTGGGACAGGTAGCAATAAGAGGCCGGAAAAGTTAAATGTACAAATGTAAGGAACAGCAGGAGGACCAATTTGCAACTTATTAGGTCAATTGGCAACATGATTGGGTGTAAAAAGAGCCTCTCAGAGTGGCAGTGTCTCTCAGAAGTAAAGATGGCAAGAGGATCACCAATTCCCCCAATGCTGCGGCGAAAAATAGTGGAGCAATATCAGAAAGGAGTTTCTCAGAGAAAAATTGCAAAGAGTTTGAAGTCATCATCTACAGTGCATAATATCATCCAAAGATTCAGAGAATCTGGAACAATCTCTGTGCGTAAGGGTCAAGGCCAGAAAACCATACTGGATGCCCGTGATCTTCGGGCCCTTAGACGGCACTGCATCACATACAGGAATGCTACTGTAATGGAAATCACAACATGGGCTCAGGAATACTTCCAAAAAACATTGTCGGTGAACACAATCCACTGTGCCATTCGCCGTTGCCGGCTAATACTCTATAGGTCAAAAAAGAAGCCATATCTAAACATGATCCAGAAGCGCAGGGGTTTTCTCTGGGCCAAGGCTTATTTAAAATGGACTGTGGCAAAGTGGAAAACTGTTCTGTGGTCAGACGAATCAAAATTTGAAGTTCTTTTTGGAAAATTGGGACTCCATGTCATCCGGACTAAAGAGGACAAGGACAGCCCAAGTTGTTATCAGCGCTCAGTTCAGAAGCCTGCATCTCTGATGGTATGGGGTTGCATGCGTGTGTGTGGCATGGGCAGCTTACACATCTGGAAAGGCACCATCAATGCTGAAAGGTATATCCAAGTTTTAGAACAACATATGCTCCCATCTAGACGTTGTCTCTTTCAGGGAAGACCTTGCATTTTTTAACATGACAATGCCAGACCACATACTGCATCAATTACAACATCATGGCTGCATAGAAGGAGGATCCGGGAACTGAAATGGCCAGCCTGCAGTCCAGATCTTTCACCCATAGAAAACATTTGGCGCATCATAAAGAGGAAGATGCGACAAAGAAGACAGTTGAGCAACTAGAAGCCTGTATTAGACAAGAATGGGACAACATTCATATTCCTAAACTTGAGCAACTTGTCTCCTCAGTCCCCAGACGTTTGCAGACTGTTATAAAAAGAAGAGGGGATGCCGCACAGTGGTAAACATGGCCTTCTCCCAACTTTTTTGAGATGTGTTGATGCCATGAAATTTTAAATAAACTTATTTTTCCCTTAAAATGATACATTTTCTCAGTTTAAACATTTGATATGTCATCTATGTTGCATTCTGAATAAAATATTGAAATTTGAAACTTCCACATCATTGCATTCTGTTTTTATTCACAATTTGTACAGTGTCCCAACTTTTTTGGAATCGGGTTTGTAAATAAATGAATATTACATTAAATAAATCAGTTGTTAAATGTATTATTATTAATTATACATTAATTATTTTTATTAGCAGGTTAGAACATACCTGAAACTCAGGGGACACTTCGAGTAAATAATTAAGATAATAGGGTTTCAGCTGAGATAAAAGCCCTGCACACTATAGGAAAAGAAGTCTGATTGTTCTACGTTGAATCCATTTTTCTCCTTCTCTATCGCACCCACTCCTGTGGCGTTAGGTTACCCAAGGCCAACTACCAATAATCCTTTAATTTGTTGGAAGCTGGGTAAATTGTATAGGAATTACGTACCACGATAGAGAGTCCAGAGGTAAAAGTAGTATCTAGATGTCATTAAAGAAAGCATTCTGTAAGACAAAAAGCCTCTCAATTATGTCCAATTTGCCCATGGAAATCTGCCACTAATTCACTCTCTGGCACATCCCTTTGTAGGGACAAAGTCGTCTCACTGTCCCTTAGAGTAAGTGTTATGTAGGAGACTTTGAACTAGGTCATTTTAGGCTGTTCACATCATGGTCTACAAGTGAATTTCTTGCATGCTGAGGTAAACCCACACACTAAGTATTGAAAACTGATGTCTGAACAGGTATTTTAAACCAGAATCTACTCCAAATTGTATAAATTAATTGTGGAAATTCAAACTTAAGAGACTGCCATGCTGGATTTGACCTGGTGACCTGGCTACATTACATTTTAAGAAGCTTGTTCCTACAGACCATAATTGCGAGGTGGGGAATTTGGCAGTGCTCACCATGAAGGGTGCATTGAAAGAGTGTACACGGGTGAAGGTGAAGCTCAAAACCCCTTCCTGCTGCTGACAGATTATGGGAACCTTGAGTATATAAAGGTTGCCAAGAGGTAAAATCATAAACGAGAGAGTGACTCTATTTTACACCCTTTTAAACATCATTTTAACACCAAACAATACAAAGGCACAGGTATTTTCCAGGCAATCTGAGGGTCAGACAAACTGTTTCAAAATAGTCATTATTTTTGCAAGTCTGTTTGGTGCTGATAGTGGCACAGAAATTACACACTTGGAAGTTAAAGTGTGTAATTTCCACTGTGATTCTATGGTGATGTGTAAATCCTCCCACTTTCATTGCATCTTTCATTCTGCTGATATACATTTCTCTCTCTCCCTCTCTCTCTCTCTCTCTCTCTCGCTCTCTCTCTCTCTCTCTCTGTGGTTGGCTTTGGCCTGTCCTAGACAGGAACAGTGGACACTGGACAGTGGACATGAGACTCTGGTCAAGACATCCCGGCTCCAGCGCCTCTGCACAGTCTGTATGAAACCTGGAATGTGAATATGAGTGCATGTAAATGTGAGAGGACACACACAGAGGTGTCATTTCCCCAAGACCTCACACTGTGACAACAACTATTTATTGCCAATAACCTCCCTGGTGCCTCTGAGTATGCTGAATAATGAAGTGGTGAAGGTATTACCTTTATAGCAAGATGATTAATCAATGATTAATCAATGGCAGTGTTCGCCTCCTATGTCTGCTAATCATCACTTCCTCTTGGAATTAAAAAGTGCAGACGTGTACACATGTAAATTAGCAGCATGTACAGTGGCCTCAAAAAAGTATTTGGAGACTCTTGGACACCAGTAAGTCACACTTAAAAATGTCTCAATTTCACTGCACTAGACACAAATTGTCATACCAAGTGGCATGTGTAAACAAATGATGCTAGAGTTTATCTCAGAACTGGCTTCACTCTCTGAGTCACCTTTTCAAACATTTCTAACCAACTGGTCTTTTTTGTGGTTTTATATCAGATCCCCTCAATTTCGCACAGGTGTCAATATATTACTGTAACACATGAACATGTTTCACAAACTCTGACAAGCAGAAAGTGTTCCAAGACTTTTTGTCTTTATTTTGAACATATGCATATGTGCACAAAAATATGTATATCTGCTGATTTATTCATAGTTTGAAACCCAACAATCTTCCTTTTGTGAAATGTTTTACTAGAAAAAGTTTTTGTTATAATTCCCTTGTTTTAATATTTTGTTATATAATGCAAAGACATTTATACATTTGTAATTCCATCTTTAGTGTCCAAAAACTTTTTATTGCCACTGTATCCATCCACTTACAAACAAAGATGCATGATGACTCTATTTAAAGAACCTGTAATGTAACATAATGACACATTGCATTCACTTCTGAGAAGTCCTGTTAACAGAGACAAAAAAATACAAGACAGAGACACACAGAGGAGGGAAATATGTGGCGGTGTCTTGGATTGCACACTGTCTCTCAGGATTTGCGTCAGTGGCCAGTTTCATCCGTTTTGGAGCTGTGTGGTATCTGGAGCCTGAGAGCTAGGGCTCATCTTGTGCTCTCTTTCACCACACTTGCCTTCTTTAGCATCTGTAAATATTAGCTCAAGACTATTTTAGAAATAAAATAATTTTCTGAAAGGCAGCCACCACCAGTGATAAGGAATCCATTTAAATGAAGCTTCTGGCATTGGGGGATATTTATTATTTGCCAAGCAAACGAAACTGACTCAGTTAAAGCATTCCTGTGGATATTCAAATTGAGAATGGACCTGAGGTCCTTCAGAAGTTAAAGGTGAAGTGTGCGATTTCTGCACCACTATACGCCCCAATCTGAATTGCAAAATACATTTATTTGTTTTATGTTTTTTATACTTTTACATTTGTGCTAAAGTAGTAACAATATCTGTAGTAGCTCTCAAAACATCTTGTCCTTGCTCGTCTCTAAAAACTAGACTCATGCAAATTGTGGACTGATGAGCTTGTTCTGTGCGTGACTAGACCATCTACTCATGCTAGATTCTATCTTCTTGTTCACAAAGATTCATTTCCAGAGCACCACTGTGACTACCAATGGAGACGCTGAGCTGGCAGTAAACATCTAACACTTCTTTATGAGTTAAGAGTGTTCAGCGAGGTGGAATTTTCAAATGTAAGTCTCTAGACAAAACCTCTGTTGCTCTTGGTTTTTTAACTTACTGACTCATTCTGTCAATACCAACTGTGTAAATTGCTTTGCGTGTACTTTTCTGTCCATGACTCAATGCTGTCTCAAAAGAATAGAGATTAAGATTAAGTTGAGACAGGAAATGTGATGAAGCATCTTTCTCTTGATTTTTCCAGAACTTTGTTCCTCAATAAACACAGCCAGGTGATTGGATCATCACAGATGTCCACTTCAGAAAATGTTAAGTTTGGTGGAAGAATCTTCAGGGGTTCCTCAGTAGCTTTCTGTAGACTAGGGTTGTGACGGTGAGGAAATTTTCCCACCGGTTAATCGACGTGTGACAACACCGGTAATACCGCTATTACCGTGGTGGTGGTGGGGTCGTTTGAGTTTTCCCTCTTTTCCTCGAATTTGCGGCAATTCGGCATCAAACAGTTGTTTGTTTTTAGTTTGTTTGTGTTTTCCCACTTTTTTTTTCCCACTGTGTTTTTTTGCTTGTAAAAGCACGTGCACATTTTACTTTCACTTGGGGGGAAAATCACAGTTTAAATAAAATAAAAACTAGCAAATACTGTGGAACCAAATAAATGAGAAACGAATGTTAAAAAAACCTTCCAATATCACTTTAGATAAATGGCAGGTCAACAGGCTTAAATAATTTTTTAAACAGGCGCTTTTACATTTCGTTTTGAAATTCTGTTCTTGTCTGTCTCACCTCGGCTCACTCTCCTCACGTGTTCAGTGAAATCTGATCTGTGATGCGCGACTGTCATTCGCTCGATGTGTTGCATTGAGCAGCCGTGTTCAGTTTTAATTGTAGTGTCTGTTCTCTAACTGAACTAAATGATTTTTATTACTATAAAAAAAAATCTAAATTACGGTGAGGGACGGTGCCGCGGTGGGCAAGTGAAGTAACCGGTGTTGCGGTTTAACACCGGTATCACCGCCAACACCGTCTATCGCAGCAAGCCTACTGTAGATATAGACAACAATGCTAGTCACATAATATACATTCTGAGTGTAAGCTCTGAGCTAATGTTTAAAATCATCCACCGGTATGTCTAAATACACCAACACCCAGACATATCACTCTCACAAGTGCTCCGTCAGTCGTAAAAACTCATACCAAACTTGGATTAGCTTGGGTGAAACTGGATGACCCCTTATGGTGTTTGTAACCCCTTCCTGACTGGTGCTTCCCAACAAGCTGGGTGACCCTTCCTTGAATGTGCCCCCAGAGTTATGTCACAAATTATTTTGACAGAAAGCATAGGATAATTCCTATTTAGGTCTCTTCACGTGTTGTTGAAAGCCTTTGTTTCTTCTCAGCTGTACATGGCGCCAACTGACCACAAAGACGTGACTACCCCTGAACGACAGCCAGTTCAGCACTGAAAAAAATAAATCCAGGAAATCAGTGCTTTGCAATTAAAAATGCAGTATAAAAATACCGTATATTTGAGGAATAAGCATGCAAACAGGTCACAAAGAGGCTGCTATGCAGGCAGGTCACTGTGGGTACCTGGGAGTGGAGCTTTCTCAGGAAACGGTGAGTCAGGCCATTCTGAATGCATCAACAATCCATCTGTCCGCTTTCTGGACTCAAAGAGCATGTTGTTCCCTCAGGTGGAGACTGAGGGTCATCCGGGTGTCCCCGGCTCATGGAAAGGTTTAGACAGCTGGTTTTGAGAGGCTGTTTGAATGAGCCTGAGTTCTGAGTGTATAGGCTTTGGAAAATAAAACTAATGTAATGGTAAGAGTGGAACCCGGATTATTAAACCGATTTTGTGGAGATACACCTTTGCAAAATGCAGCTTTTATTCTCCCTCATGTAGCATTGCCTGGAAAACACTTTGTCTCATATGCAATATTTAGAATTACAAACAAACATTCAGACGTTATGTGTTTTACACCTATATTTATTTCTAAAGAACACTGTCAGAGTTAGGTAAAAGTTTGGGATAAAGCCTATATGAAAGAAGACATTGACATTTAACTATTTTCCCCCAGATGACAATTATATTGTGCATTCAAAACTTTTGTCAGCTTAGTTGGTCATAAATTCATAGCACATTGAACTTCACCAAGATATAGCACCTCATGATTCTAAAATCATGTTCAGAACTATTTTTTTATAACGAATGTGGATGCACTACAGAAGGAAAGGTGTGGTAGTTGCTCCTGATTAAAACGTTAGAGCCAAAGACAATGTTTGCTCCAACAGTAGAATAGACCTAAAGGAAAGAGGAAATATGCGATTCAGACAAGTCCAGAAAGATAGGTCAACAAAGTCAGGAACAGGAACTAAAGCACTATTAAAATGATATTGCTTTTCCCCCAACGACATTAGAGTTACAATTACTATTAACACAGGACAGCTGCGATTTTATTTAGCCTGTTGATTTAGACGTGACTGAATCTGGTTTTGTGGTCATGACACAGTTACATTTATCTTAATTATAACATAATGCAACTAATTCAGCAACATATTTGTTAGTTTACGGTGAAGATCTGACACGTGGTCTTCTTGAGCGGTAAATAATATTGGCGTTAATCGCCATATTATGGCAACAGTGGAGGAAATATATGAAATAAATAAGTTAATGAACTGGGATACTCACCTTTTTTTTAAATCACAAGCAAGAAATGGGCACCGAGAAGAAACTCACCAAAAAGCCATAAAATGTGTGTTTTTGACCGGACTACATCGAGAAAAATGATTTACCTCAGAGCCTGCGCTGACGGTGCGAGTTCCTTCTTCACCAGAGCGCGGCAGTAACGCGCTGCCGATCTCCGCAGCGTAGAAGAAGACGAGCAGGACAAGCAGTACACCACGTGAGTTTACAGTCAGCTGGGGACGCTATTTACTTAAAAGTGCACAATGAAAACAGAAAAACAACTCAAACCACAGAAGAACATTTCAGGTAAATCAGTGGCTTAAAACGTCTGCAATAACGGTGTTTCGAGATATGTTTGGAAATCGTGTCAAGTGGTAAACATTAAATAAAATGAGGAAAACTAACGAGCAGAATCTACAATTATTATAACCATATACGTCATATGGCTTGACAAAAATGGTAAAGTCAGTGCAGATTTTTTTTCGGTTATGCCTAGAGATGTGATGCTAGTATCTTTGCATCCTTCAGAATTTGTAATTTCTTATTACACGGCCTAAAACTCCACAGGAATGTGAAAATGCCACCTTCATAGACTGTATTCATAGACATAAATGACTGTAAAAGTCATGGAACTGTATTTTGGTTGTGGTACTATTGTAAAGTTCTGAATATATATGTTGTTTATACTTTATTCTATTTTTTTAAAGTAATTAATTGTAGTTTTTCTTGTTCATTTACAAAAAAGTTTATAGTTAGTTTATTTAATTTTATCTTGGCTCAGTCCCCAGCATCCTTGTGGAAAACCATTTTGTTCCTTCACAGTTGCACTATTTAGAAAACATTGCTTTTGTTTACTAAATCGATTGAGGTTGATATCTAATTGTAAAGTTTTTTTTGTCTTTTATTAGTAAAAAGAAGTCAAAGTAAAATGCTGACCCTGCATCAGATGATCACCTCCAGCAGATTCCTCATCGACTGCGTGAAATCATGAAGAGTCAAGAGAGGATGAAACAAGGCTCCCAAAAGAGGAAAAAAGGACTTGCCAGTTTTACACAATTTATTAAAATTATGTTGAATGTAAGGGTGAGATATAAGTGTTGCGGTTTACACTTGCATGACATTTTTTTCAATATTAATGATTTTTTAATATTAATATTTAATATTTTAATTCCTGAAGTTCACATATAAAAGTTAATTTTGAAAAAAAAAAGAAGTAGATCAAAATAAGTCTGTTTATTTTATTAATTTATTACTCATGTTTATTTGTCAACGCACATTATTGTTACTCATTTATTATTGAGGGGAGTGTAGTCATACTGGGATTCTGTTAAAACAATTGAATGCAGTTAGTTAATAAAAATTGAGATGCGTCATGTGGGCTGCATGCTGTCTGGGTTTTGTCTGCAGACAAGCTAGTGACCCACAAAAACTGCACAATGACACGGCCAGTGGCAAGAGCAGCAGAGGAGGGGACATCTTGCTCTATGTTCATATATGTTTCTTATTTTAGCCTCCAAGCCAAAGATGCTCTCAGGAGATATTCCTATCCCACGCTTCCACAGAGGGCGACAGGAGTCAGAGAGGGATTATGTGCAGCGCATGTCCTCTTCCTCACAAACAGTCAGGTACAGCGACATTCAGAGGTCAAGCTAAAGAAAGAAGAGGAGACCGAGGAAAATAAATCTAAAAAGAAAAATAGGTTAGTTTAACACAGGGCTATTATCATTAACTAATACTAAACCATTAAAATTTTTTTTGAAATAAGTAATTTTTTTTATATATATATATATATATATATATATATATATATATATATATATATATATATATATATATATATATATATACACAGTCAGGTCCATAAATATTGGGACATCGACACAATTCTAACATTTTTGCCTCTATTCACCACCACAATGGATTTCAAATGAAACGAACAAGATAGTGAAGTGACATTCAGCCAAGTATGGTGACCCATACTCGGAATTCGTGCTCTGCATTTAACCCATCCAACGTGCACACACACAGCAGTGAACACACACACACCGTGAACACACACCCAGAGCAGTGGGCAGCCATTTATGCTGCGGCGCCTGGGGAGCAGTTGGGGGTTCGGTGCCTTGCTCAAGGGCACCTCAGTCGTGGTATTGAGGGTGGAGAGAGCGCTGGACATTCACTCCCCCCACCTACAATCACTGCCGGCCCTAGACTCGAACCCGCAACCTTTGGATTACAAGTCCGACTCTAACCATTAGGCCACGACCTCCCCTATGTTAAAGATGTGCTTTAACTGCAGACTGTCAGCTTTAATTTGAGGGTATTTACATCCAAATCAGGTGAACGGTGTAGGAATTACAACAGTTTGCATATGTGCCTCCCACTTGTTAAGGGACCAAAAGTAATGGGACAGAATAATAATCATAAATCAAACTTTCACTTTTTAATACTTGCAAATCCTTTGCAGTTAATTACAGCCTGAAGTCTGGAACGCATAGACATCACCAGACGCTGGGTTTCATCCCTGGTGATGCTCTGCCAGGCCTCTACTGCAACCGTCTTCAGTTCCTGCTTGTTCTTGGGGCATTTTCCCTTCAGTTTTGTCTTCAGCAAGTGAAATGCATGCTCAATCGGATTCAGGTCAGGTGATTGACTTGGCCATTGCATAACAGTCCACTTCTTTCCCTTCAAAAACTCTTTGGTTGCTTTTGCAGTATGCTTTGGGTCATTGTCCATCTGCACTGTGAAGCGCCGTCCAGTGAGTTCTGAAGCATTTGGCTGAATATGAGCAGATAATATTGCCCGAAACACTTCAGAATTCATCCAGCTGCTTTTGTCAGCAGTCATATCATCAATAAATACAAGAGAACCAGTTCCACTGGCAGCCATACATGCCCATGCCATGACACTACCACCACCATGCTTCACTGATGAGGTGGTATGCTTAGGATCATGAGCAGTTCCTTTCCTTCTCCGTACTCTTCTCTTCCCATCACTCTGGTACAAGTTGATCTTGGTCTCATCTGTCCATAGGATGTTGTTCCAGAACTGTGAAGGCTTTTTTAGATGTCGTTTGGCAAACTCTAATCTGGCCTTCCTGTTTTTGAGGCTCACCAATGGTTTACATCTTGTGGTGAACCCTCTGTATTCACTCTGGTGAAGTCTTCTCTTGATTGTTGACTTTGACACACATACACCTACCTCCTGGAGAGTGTTCTTGATCTGGCCAACTGTTGTGAAGGGTGTTTTCTTCACCAGGGAAAGAATTCTTCGGTCATCCACCACAGATGTTTTCCGTGGTCTTCCGGGTCTTTTGGTGTTGCTGAGCTCACCGGTGCGTTCCTTCTTTTTAAGAATGTTCCAAACAGTTGTTTTGGCCACGCCTAATGTTTTTGCTATCTCTCTGATGGGTTTGTTTTGTTTTTCAGCCTAATGATGGCTTGCTTCACTGATAGTGACAGCTCTTTGGATCTCATCTTGACAGTTGACAGCAACCGATTCCAAATGCAAATAGCACACTTGAAATTAACTCTGGACCTTTTATCTGCTCATTGTAATTGGGATAATGAGGGAATAACACACACCTGGCCATGGAACAGCTGAGAAGCCAACTGTCCCATTACTTTTGGTCCCTTAACAAGAGGGAGGCACATATGCAAACTGTTGTAATTCCTACACCGTTCACCTGATTTGGATGTAAATACCCTCACATTAAAGCTGACAGTCTGCAGTTAAAGTACATCTTGTTCGTTTCATTTGAAATCCATTGTGGTGGTGTATAGAGGCAAAAATGTTAGAATTGTGTCGATGTCCCAATATTTATGGACCTGACTGTGTGTGTGTGTGTGTGTATATATATATATATATATATATATATATATATTTCATTCCAAAAAAAAAAAACATACACACACACACACTGCCCTAATTTTGCACTGATAAGGGACAACACAAACAACGAAAACATATTTTATTGCAAAAACAGTTTAGACATAGAAAAAACTTAAATTTCCATATTCTACAAATATCCACCATTAGCAGCTATTACAGCTCTGCATAATCTGGGCATCCGAGTTGTCAGTTTATTCAAACATTGACTTGATACTGTATATTACTCCAAGCCTCCTGAAGGACTGCCCAAACAATTGGGTTGAGACACAGTGGGGCAAATAAGTATTTGATACACTGCCGATTTTTCATGTTTTCCCACTTACAAAGAATGGAGAGATCTGTAATTTTCATCGTAGGTACACCTCAACTGTGAGAGACAGAATATAAAAAAAATCCAGAAAATCACATTGTATGATTTTTAAATAATTAACTCCCATTTTATTGCATGAAATAAGTATTTTGATCACCTACCAACCAGCAAGAATTCTGGCTCTCACAGACCTGTTAGTTTGTCTTTAAGAAGCCCTCCTATCCTCCACCCATTACCTGTATTAATTGCAACAGTTTGAACTCGTTACCTGTATAAAAGACACCTGTTCACACACTCAATCAATCAGACTCCAACCTCTCCACTATGGGCACCAAAAGAGCTGGCTAAGGACACTAGGGACAAAACTGTAGACCTGCAAAAGGCTGGGATGGGCTACAGGACAATAGGCAAACAGCTTGGTGAGAAGGCAACAAATGTTGGTGCAGTTATTAGAAAATGGAAGAAATTCAAGATGACTGTCAATCTCCCTCGGACTGGGGCTCCATGCAAGATCTCACCTCATGGAGTATCAGTGATCCTGAGAAAGGTGAGGGATCAGTCTAGAACTACACGGGAGGACCTGCTCAATGACCTGAAGAGAGCTGGGACCACAGTCTCAACGGTTACCATTAGTAACGCACTACACCATCATGGATTAAAATCCTGCAGTGCGCACAAGGTCCCCCTGCTCAAGCCAGCTCATGTCCAGGCCCGTCTGAAGTTTGCCAAAGACCATCTGGATGATCCAGAGGAGGCATGGGAGAAGGTCATGTGGTCAGATGAGACCAAAATAGACCTTTTTGCAGGGCTCCAGACAAAAAAATCGAGTAAGGAGCCATTGGCTCCTATAAAAGAAAAACTTAGGCGCCAAATTATTTTTTTAGGTGCCACAGAATAAAAGTGGTTTATTTTATTATTATCATTTTATTTTTCCCCCCTATTTTAACATTTCAATCATTTTGTCATGTGTTTATGTCTTATCTTTTCTAGGCTTTATCAGCATTTTAATCCATCTTGTAGATGATCAGGTCGACCGGGGGACTAAGGTTCACTTAAAGTGTGAATTAAATGTCTTTTACAACTTGAAATATACAGTCACAAAGAATTGTTCGTTACACAGAATCTATACCAATATCATGGACCATAAGCATCACTTGGCAACTGAGTGCAGTGCATCCTATAAATGTTGTCACGTCTTTCACACATTCAGTCTGTTTTTCTTCATTAGTAAAATGCAATTTTATAGGAGGAGTTGAATCATGTACAACACAATAAGTAAAAATATTAATATGCAACAGTGCATGAATATAGCAAAACGCTCCTCTTTATAGTTATTTTTCTAGCTGACTGATGAGTTTATGGACACTGAGTGGTTATTCTGAGGTAAATGTATTACAATGCAATGTTTACAAGCTTTATACATTTCCTCAGTTTGAAACACTGAATGAGCTTTTACATAAAACATTTCAGTAAGTTGTACTATAGGCTTTCTTATTGCCTACCTTTTGATCATGTTCATTTCATACTATAGTAGTAAATCGAAATATATAATGGGTTCACTTGCTGCTTTAACTGAGGTGCTAAAGAGATCGCGCCTGAGCATTAAGTGCGATACTCTCCGCTCGCGCGATCCGGACGCATACACGGACCGTGTGGACGCGGGGTGCTGGTGTTTATATTACTCAAAGTGTGCGCTTGTGGTCCGCATTAAAGAGCACCCAAACCGCATCATTTGAATTTCGTAGCATTTTAAAGCTGATACTTTGTTTATTAAAAAGTAAGACAGCACAAAGCTTTTTGCGATTACTGGATGGCAAGTGCGCTTCAAATAACAGGAAGTCCACGCATTAACAGAACACAGCATATAGACTAAGATCTCGATAAGAAGATCGACCGGACAAGTGTAAATGCATCTGGTTGTTGAAACCACATATGGTAATTTTACTCCTCCCATAATATTAAAATAACAGACGTGTGAGAGCGTTTTATAGGCTATATGGCATGTTATAGTCAGATATGACAGCGCAATGCAACAAGCATCACCGCGGATGAGTAGCGGAGTATTTCTTCAGGAAACGACGTGCAAACTGAATGAACCTGAAAGTAAGTCGCAGACGCTCAACACACAATCTTCTTCATTAAAAGTAGCGAGACTAGCCTATCTTTCCAGTGCTGATGCCGCGCGCTCTCTTATCGCGGTCTCTGATATTGAAATTGATAATTAATAAAATTATCCATTGCTATCATTGACGTGAACTCCGTATATATTTGCATATGAAGCGGGAATTGAAGAACGGATTTATATCCGTTTTGCGAAGACACATTTATGTGGCCAAGTGTAAATGGGGAAACGTTTTAACAAATCATATAGATATCCGATCAGAGAAAATGCATGAAGTGACCAGGTGTAAACAGGCCCTTTCAGGTCTCTCTCACTGCGTTCAGCAGACTGTGTGCGGCAGAGACGAGGACTGTTTGAAACTCTTTTCCAGTAAAACTTTGATGCGCTTCGTCTTATGTTTAATACGTGAACATAACAAAAGATGTGAGCGCAAAACAATCTGGAAAAAAGTCCTTTCATGCAAATTATATATAGTCGCCAGTGGCGACCTCAGCAAAAACTTCACTCGCAAATTAATATTTTTGACATTTTAGTCGCAGTTTGGAGCCCTGTTTTTATATAAACGCATAAACGCCACTCGCTGTGTTTGGAGGAAGAAGGATGAGTACAACCCCGAGAACACCATACCAACCGTGAAGCATGGGGGTGGAAACATCATGCTTTGGGGGTGCTTTTCTGCAAAGGGGACAGGATGACTGCACCGTATTGAGGGGAGGATGGATGGGGCCACGTATCGCGAGATTTTGGGCAACAACCTCCTTCCCTCAGTAAGAGCATTGAAGATGGGTCGTGGCTAGGTCTTCCAGCATGACAATGACCCCAAACACACAGCAAGGGCAACTAAGGAGTGGCTCCGTAAGAAGCATTTCAAGGTCCTGGAGTGGCCTAGCCAGTCTCCAGACCTGAACCCAATAAAATCTATGGAGGGAGCTGAAACTCTGTGTTGCCCAGCGACAGCCCCAAAACCTGAAAGATCTGGAGAAGACCTGTATGGAGGAGTGGGCCAAAATCCCTGCTGCAGTGTGTGCAAACCTGGTCAAGAACTACAGGGAACGTCTGACCTCTGTAATTGTAAACAGGTTTCTGTACCAAATATTAAGTTCTATTTTTCTATTGTATCAAATACTTATTTCATGTAATAAAATGGAAATTAATTATTCAAAAATCATACAATGTGATTTTCTGGATTTTTAAAAAAATATATTCTGTCTCTCACAGTTGAGGTGTACCTACAGTGAAAAATACAGATCGCTTCATTCTTTGTAAGTGGGAAAACTTGAAAAATCGTCAGTGTATCAAATACTTATTTGCCCCACTATAATAAATATATATATATATATATATATATATACACACACACTGCCCTCCATAAGTATTGGACCATTAAGGACAAAATTGCTCTGTTGGCTGTGGCGTCAAGACATTTGCAAATATGATTAAAAGATGAATACGAGACAAAACTACAGAATGTCACATTTTATTATTAGCCGTTTCAACACATACATGTTTTACCAAATAAAAAGATTTGTAGGCAAGATGGTTTTGTACCCTTCCAAATTCATTCTGCTACTGTCATCATACATTAAGTCATCAGTAAAGTTGAGAGGGCCTGTTCCAGAGACAGCCATGCATGCCCGTGCCATGACACCACCTCCACCATGCTTTACAGATGAGGCTGTATACTTGGGATCATTGCAGTTCCCTTTTTTTCTCCACATTCCCATCACTTAGATAAAGGTTCATCTTTGTCTCATCGGTCCATAAACACAGTTTCAAAACTCTTCTGACTCACCTTTGTGCTTTTTTGCAAACTCTAATCTTGCCTTTCTATTTTTGGTGCTGGTCAGAGGTTTGCATCTTGCTGTGTAGCATCTGTAATTCTGTGTCAAAGTCTCCTGAGGACAGTAGATTGTCAGAGCATCACCCCAGCTTTCTGGAAGTTGTTGGTGATTTTACAGACTTTTACAGTCTTTTAGGGTTCATTTTCACAGCTTTTATGATTTGTCTGTCATCAACTACTGTTGTTTTCTCAGCTGATCAGGTAGTTGTTGGTTGCTGGTGGTTTCCAAACTCTTGATTTCTCCATGACCTTTTGTTTTTGCTAGAGCTCTAATTGACTTCCTCTTTTCTTTTAGCATCCAAATTGCTTGCTTTTCTCTCAAAGTCAGCTCCCTCATCTTCATCCTGGTTTGTGTGTCGTCATCGAATGCAAGATTCAGAATACAGAAGTAATGGATATAACTGATACGACACATTCCCTGCTTTTAATATCTGAAGAATTAATGCAACAGGACACAGCTGATCACTTAGAAAGACCCGTGAGGCAACTGTTCAATACTTATGCTCACATCAGATAGAGGGATGAAACTCTAACAGTACTGAACTTCTTAGCTGGTAAAGCATCTATGTGTTGAAACGGCTAATAATAAAATGTGACATTCTGTAGTTTTGTCTCATATTCATCTTTTAAATATATTTCTAAATGTCTTGACTCCACAGCCAACAGAGCAATTTTGTCTTTACTGTTCCAATACTTTTGGAGGGCACTGTGTATTTATATATAATAAATAAATAATAAATAAGAATAAAACTAACAATGACAAAAACATACAGCAACATTTCTAAATCTTTAACCAAAATATAAAAATAAAGTCTGATTCGAAATAACAAAACTATAAGAATACATCAATGATACAGAAACAACGATATGCATTAATGTTCATGATTCATAGCTAATCAAATTAATTGTTATCATTTAATCAGTTAAGCCTATCAGTGTTTGAGTAATCAATTTCAGGACAAATGCACATGGTAATTATGCAAGTTTTTCTATAAATAAAGACTGTATTAATTTCCAACGCTGCATTAGTGTGTTAAAGTGTCTTTGTCATTGTTTTAGGCTCCATAAAGGGAAACTTCTGCAACAGAAAAATAAGATAATCCAGCTAGAGGAACGTGAGGAGGAGGAGATGTTTAAAGGCATGGATTACTTTTGTGAGCTTTATTCTGTAAAAATCAAACTTCAAATCACAAAACATATTCATATTCCATCATTTCCGTTTCTCTTAGATGAGGTACCGTTTGGAGAGGTCGCCATGGCACCTCCATCACTGAGTGTTAAACCAAAGAAAGCCATAGTCAAACCCCAGGTAACTTGTTTACATGCCTCTACTCCTTTTTGAGATGCTAATTAATGCTGTTTGTTCATTTATCATCCTGATCTTTCCTCCAGGGGGCAACCAAAGGTCTTCTCCTGAACTCCCTCCTGGGCCACAGTCCTATGTCGGTCAGCAAACCCTCTATGGTGAGGAAGAGGATGATGGTAGCGGGAGAGAGTGGTGCAGCTGTACAGACAGATGAAGCAGAGAGACAAACATGAGCAGGACAGGGCTGCCATGACCTCCACATGATGCTCTGCTCTTTGCATTATATAGTATTGTGTTGTATCTCAATATACATTTCATATTTCTGTAAATTTTTGCTTCCTCTGCTGGTCAACAATACCATATTGATGGATTTTGTGATTAAATATTTAGAAGTGGATGTAGCAGGACTGTGTATAAGGCAAAATAAATAAGTTCACACTTTTATGTAATGCACAGTGAATCCACATGCATTTCATTCTTAAATATTCAAAATGACTTTTTTTTAAATAAATATTTACATTTGAAAAAGAAATGTTTGTCTATAAAAAAAGGTGTATAATATAAATTTAGGTATTTTATTCTCATCCTGCACTTTTTGTGCTATGGAATTATACTTGAAACAGTGTGGCTTGATGATGGCTGTTACATAATTTTTTTTTTTACATTATATTTTTTCGATCATGTCACCTGAAAGATTATAAAAGGGAAAAAAGCAAAGTATTAATTTGATACTAAACAGAATATGCTCTTTTGACATGGACCAGTAATTAACCACTCAGAAAACATTAGAAACCACCTCATAGCAACATCTAGCCATCGTAATCAGAATTTATTTTTAATTTATATATTTTTTGTTCTAAATAAATTTTACACATATATATATATATATATATATATATATATTTATATAATTATTTAATATTTTGCATGAAAGGGTGCAAAAAAAAAGCAAAGTGCAAAATTTGGAAAAAAAATTCTTTCCCATTTAATTTTGGGGTTAAAAAGTGGTTATATTGCATAGAATGGGTATTAATTCAGCCAATAAGTGATAAGTAAATGTGTTTATTTTTTAATATGTTACTAAATGGATATCTTCTGTGGAATCCACCATTGTGCAACAACGTGCAATAATATTCATCTTCCAGTGTGTTCTTTTCCTTTATTTGAGCTAATACAGTAGCAATAGCCCCCATGTGTAGACCGCATCCCACTCCAGACGCCCACTTCAGTCCAAACACGTGGCCCAGTGCCACAGATCGATATCATGTAACATTGAAAGAGGAGAAACTCACAATCAAAGCGGTCGTCATGGCAACGGCCCAGCCGGAGTCCACCAATCAGTAGGCTTCATGAGGCTGAGAGATGCTGAGCGATGTGCCAGCGTCCTACATAAAGAGTGTGGGACAGGGAGACTGGGCAGCACATACCGAGAGAGAGAGGCTGGAGTGAAAAAAGCCAGGGAAGGACGACATTAATACAGGACGAGAGATGGTGAACTCCGGAGGAAGCATTCCTGCTGTGGTCTATGTGGCCAACCTTTGTGTTGCACTTTGTGTAGGAGGTAAGATCATAGATTTTAATAGCCATGTATTTCTGTATGTTATGAGATCTTTCCATTCATATTTTTGTTATATTCCATTTTTATTCCAAAAGCCATCATTTATATCATTTATTAGAGCAAAGATTAGGACTTTATTTTGTCATTTTCTATGCAGTAGTTGCATAGTGTGCACAAACGCACAATGATATATCTAATATGGATTACAAACATGATTTATGTAACTAAAAGCTTCCAAATGTCTGAAAAGTATCTCTTAATATTGACATACTGTTGCACAGTTCAATTGCATTTATAAGTGAAGTCACCATCTTTACAGGAAATGCAGTAGCTTTCAAATGAGTGAACTGATCAAACTGTCAGGCGCGAGTGAATGAGTCACATGACTTGAAGAGCAGCAAGTGGCAGTTGGAGCCTTTCATTAAGGTCTTGCTTGTGATTTTGTATTCAGACTTTTTCCTCCTTTTCTCAGCCACACTTAAAGTGCATTTGGAAGCCGAAATGCAATACAATTGCTCTAACACTTAATTTTATATGAGTCTGATTACTTGGAAATAGGAAAATTTTCAGTTGAGTGCCTAAAAGAACTGGATGGAGAGCCAGTTTTCGGGTGTGTTGTACACAGATGACATACAAGCAAGAATGGCTACAATTATTTGAAAGATTGTGCTCATGCATTATTCAATATCTGATAAAATATGCAGTGCAAAGGCATACAAGAACATCTAAACTCCTCATAATAGGCATTGTTCTTGTTTTTGAATGTGCAAAAATAGTTTGTTACTCTTCTGAAGTTGTGAGCGGTGTTGGGCTAGTTACTCAAATAATGTAATATATTACTCATTACTAGTCACTCCTTTCAAAAGTAATATTGTTACTTATTACTTTCTGGCAACAGTAATTAGTTACACTACTAGTTACATTACTTTTTCTTCACGCCCCACAGAAGTTGTAACTGTGTATCTTCCACATAAAATTCTTCTAGAATGTTACTAATAACATATTTCTGTCTCATCATTTGATCAAACTCCACATTGGATCGCAGTCAGAAGTTATTACAAACACTCAATAGTGATTGATAGTGACATTCAAGCAGAAGTGTTGTATTAATCGCATTAACTGTCATGTGTAGCTTGAAGCTAACTGTAATTTCTCCTTTTCCCATATGCGATATATTTCGTTGTATTTTATCAAATCACATAAGTTTGTAAGAAACTGTTTAATTTTCCAAAAAGATGTTTAATTATAGTAATATAATGTACATGTTGATCAGAGGGATGTGGGTGGGATGTAATATCAGAGTAAAGTAAAGCTACAATATACACAACAGTGTTCAGATCATATGTTTTTCCTGACAAAATCAATATAATGCAATATTTCTATCTGCTGAATGTAAGCTTTTCTATATTCCAAGCTTGCCTGTTGTACTGGGGACATCACATGCATGTGTGAGTCGTGAAAATTATGAACATAAATCTAGGAATTATTTGATTGTTGATTTTAAATCAGCGGGGTTGAGGCATCAAAAGTAACTAAGTAACTATGCTGTTTTATGGATAGTAACTATAATATTATTACTGAAATCTTATTAGTAATTAGTTACTCTACTAGTTACTGCAAAAAGTAATATTATTACAGTAACTAGTTACTGCCCAACACTGGTTGTGAGATATTTAAAAGGAGCACTTTCTTCATGCATTCTGCTCTCAAATGTCCCGTTTCTGTCCTGCAGCTGCATTGAAGTCAGATGTGGTGTTGGAGAACAGCGCTACCACACTGAACCATTCAATGGCACTGGTGCAGCGCATGGAGGCCCTGCTGACCCAGGGAAACGGCAGCGACGTGATCCTGCGCGTTCAGACCTTAAACACGGACGAGGTGAAGGTCATCCAGGTCCACTCGCTGGTGTTGACTCTACAGAGCGATGTGTTTGATGAGCTCCTACAGACCAGAAACTCTACTGCGATGATCCTCAGAGAGACTCCAGACTGTGCCGCTGTCTTTGATAAGTTCATTAGGTGAGTGATTCATTACCAATTTGGCAGTTAGCAAATTTTTATCGAAAGTGATTTACAGAAGACTTATTACAAGTACAACCCCAATGGAGCAACATAGGGTTGAGGTGATTGTTCATGCGTTACCCTTGAACCTACAACCTTACAGTTACCATTCTAAATCTATAATCAATAAACCATAACACTCCACTAACAGGCAGCAACCAACTGGGGTTTCTAGGAAAAAGTCTATGATGTAATCGTTTACCCTCGTAATGTACTCATTCTGTTGGACTGACTTCCTCTTGTTGAGTTTTACTGTGAAGAGCAGAGCAAAAGATTCAATGTTATATTTCAATTTTAATTTTAAATGATAGATTGTCAACAAAGATTTTTATTTTTATTTTATATTTTTGCATTTTGTATATTCTTTTTTTATTTCCTTTATTTTATTTTTTATTTGACATAGTATATTTTCAACAAAATACATTTATTATATTTATATATCTTAGTTTTATTTTTTATTTTATATTGTATATTTTTATTGTTTTTATTTAGTTTTTTGTTATTGTAGATTTTTCTTTTATGTTATTTATATATTCAGTTGTTTTTACTTTTTGTTTTATTTAATAATTTTTTTTAATTCTATTTTATATTGTAGATTTAACTAATCTCATTTGAAGGGAAATTTAAACCAAGTATTTAATCATTACATTCCACTACTATACTATAGTAGTCAATATTATTTTTATTTGATCTATATATCCTATTTTTGTAATTTTTGTATTTGCTTTATATTGTAGCTTTTCAACAAAATGCTTTTATTTTGTTTATATATTGTTGTTTTTATTTTTTATTATTTTAATTTGAGGGGAAAATTTAATTTGAGTTTTTAAACAATACTTTCCAATACTTTAGTATATTAGGGAATATTATGACAAAAGTAGGAATACAACTATTGCAATCAAAGTACACTGGACACAATGGTGATGGATCACAAATATCCTCATGTTTTAACCTAGAACTAGACCTCGCATTTTGTCAGATAAATAAATTGATAACGAAGAGAGAAAAACACTGTTTTAGTGTAGCATTCAATTGTGTTACGTTATCATTCTACACAGGCTATGGAGGTAAAGCTTCAGGGTAATCAAAGTTATCCAAGGTCACCCAGGTGAAAAACAAGTGCACTTCCATAATGTACTTAAAGTGCTCTATTTTCGCGCACTAATTTTGTACTTAATATACTAAAAATGATCCTTTAGTACTTCTTAAGATAAACTTAAGATCATCTAAGTGTACTCAACTGTGCTATTTTGCGACACCATGAATATGAACTAAAATGCACTTTTAGCATACTATCTTTGTATTTCAAAAATGTATTTAGCTACCACTTGTAGTACACTTGAGTGTACTAGTGTATGAAAGATGGGTTCAAGTGTACTACAAGTGGTAGCTAAATACATTTTTTTAAATACAAAGATAGTATGCTAAAAGTGCATTTTAGTTCATATTCATGGTGTCTCAAAATAGCACAGTTGAGTACACTTAGATGATCTTAAGTTTATTTTAAGGAGTACTAAAGGATCATTTTTAGTGTATTAAGTACAAAATTAGTGCGCGAAAATAGAGCACTTTAAGTACATTATGGAAGTGCACTTGTTTTTCACCTGGGAAAACATTAATAGTAAGGTTGATTTTTCCAACACAACCTCTTTCCCTGCAGGTACTTATACTGTGGTGACATCACAGTGCGTCTGAACCAGGCCATTCCTCTACACAAGCTCGCCAGCAAGTACCACGTGTGGGACCTCCAGCAGGGCCTTACCCAATACATGATCCAGCACCTGTCCAGCGACTCGCCCACGGGTCACGTGGTGAGCTGGTACCAATACGCCACACAGATCGGGGACATGACCCTGCGGAACAGCTGCCTGCAGTACCTGTCCTGGAACCTGTCGTCGGTTCTACAGAGTGCCGAATGGAGCTCCGTGAGCGAAGAACTGCTGCTTACTTTGCTGCAGCGTTCGGATCTGGTTCTGCAGAGTGAACTGGAGCTGTACGAAGCTCTGCAGACCTGGATCAACCAGAACCAACCTTCAGGTGAGACGGCCGAGAGCGCGCTCAAAGCAATACGCTACGCCATGATATCACCTCAACACTTGTTCCACTTGCAGAAGAAGTCGTCTGTGATGTTGAAGTATTATGAATCGGTACGCGATCTGCTCTTCCTAGCCTTCCAGTTCCACGCAGCCTCACCCGTCCAGCTCGCAAAGTACTTCGACGTGAACTGCAGCCTCTTTACGCCTCGTAACTATCTGTCGCCAGCATGGGGCTCTCCGTGGGTCATCAACAACCCAACGCGGGACGACCGCAGCTTCAGTTTTCAGACTCAACTCGGACCGAGCGGCTATGACACTAGCAAACGCGTGACCTGGAATGTTCTTTTCTCTCCTCGTTGGCTTCCTCTAAGTGTGCGATCCGCTTATCCGGAGCAGGGGTCCCTGCAGCCCACTCGTACCGATGGAGGACGTCCGCGGATCATCGTAACACCGGCCACCTCCAGCCCAGACTTTGCTGGCGTCAGCTTTCAAAAGACTGTCATCGTTTCGGCCCGGAAGCAGGGGAAGGTGGTGGTCCGTCACGTCTACAACTTCCACCAGAGCACGGAGGAGGCGGGAGACTTCCTGCTGGAAGCGGACCTGCAGCGTAGAGCATCTGAGTACCTCATTGACAGCTCGCTCTACCTGCACATTATTGTGAAGCCCCTCTATCACAGCCTCATAGTGGCGAAAAAGTAAAAGTCTAGCTCCTCTACCAATGGTTTCTGGTGCCCAATAGCTTTGAAAGCAAGTTTTACATGCACAAATATATTTACATTAGTGGATTTGGCAGATGTTAATTTGCATAGATTTTTCTGTTGCATTCTGGTGTGCAACACCCATTTTTCACCATTCAGTCAATTCCCAATGGATAAAATCAACGTTCACCCTTCTTAGTCTCATTTAATATCCTATTTCACTTTGGAAATAGGATATTGCAGAGGTAAAATGGGTTGTGAATGGTTGCTTTAGTAACCTTTTTATACCATGATGCATGAAAGCTCACCCTAATTTATTAGTACTTGGAAATCACCATAGTCACATTTGTAATATTGCCATGTTTGACTTCAAATTAACATCCATTAAGTTACAGTGAGCATGCTGATTGCTTTCATAAAATGAAAATAATTTTTTTTTTTCAAAAACTCAAAATTGTTCTTTGATGATTAATGCATTTGCACACATTGTCTTATGTAAAATTGATCTTTTGCTCACTTATGTTGCAATTCATGTTAATTTTCAATAAAATCACAATTTATGAACCCACAATTTACTGTCTATTCATTACCAAGATTAAGGCTATTTTGTGCAATGGTTCTACTTCAGTATCACTTAATTACACCAGACATTTAAGTTTTATTCCTATCATTTTGTTTTCTAAAGGTTTTTACAGATGTTTTGTTCATATCACATTCACCTTAGTTGACAGCATTCTCTGATTTATGGCAGAAAAAAAATCAAGAGGTTGTTAGAGACTTTGAATCCCAAGAAACTGGAACCAGTGAGTCACAAATTGAAACTTCATCTGTTCTCTCAATACCCTCTGGTGGTCAAAAAGTGCTACATCCTTTCGAGCCATTGAGCTATTAGAATTAAGAGAGTGGTTGAAAGGCTGGCCGCTGGTATGCAGATGCTGACTTTAGTGTTGACAGGTTTCATGATGCCATTTGACTGGAGTAAAGCTATCAGAAGATAACTATTAGAAAGCCAACTGGAGCACAGCAGTGCGAATGGAGCATTTAAAGCAGCTGCTGCAGTGATTATGGATGCTGGGCAGGTGCATGTTGGGAAAAGAAATATGATGCTCAGGCTTCAGTATGTTTGGAATATAATCTTATTGCAGCATATATACACTGTATACTACAGACTATAGAAAAAGGTTAAACAGCACAGTGAAAGATGCAAGGGTACACATTTAAAAATGTATAGGTCTGTAATATGTATTTAACCAAATTAGTGCGATAATATCATAACTTTTGGCAATCTGATCAATTAGTAAAGAAAGAGATGTTTAAAATCATGCTTAATATTGTTTAATATTGTTTTATTGTTTAGTTATCACACTGGTTGGGCCAAGTGCATTGCATTGTGGGATACAAACATTACACAGAGAGCGCTCTGTTGAATAATACAAATTTTGGTAAATGTATTAGGTAAACCATAATGTCCAAGCTGCATAGTTTTAGTGTTGTGATAGTCAACAACACTTGGTTCAGTGTGGCTAGAGGTCATTAATGGAAACAGCTTTATGTAATCAGTGTTGGAGGGAATGTGTTAGCTGTCAATACTGCTCACTCAGGAAATGTCAGACCGACAGAGACAATAATACAGTCTCTGGAAAAGAAACCGTCTGTTCATCTTGTGTTTTGACAGGCTATTTTAATCTTTATAATTCATAAGTTAATTTCTGTAGGCCTATGCCATGGAACTATACACAGTTTGTGCAAGAATGCCATTTCAATTTAGACCAATTTTGCTTTATGTTTTATATCTCTTTAAACTATTTTTTTCATGAAGCAGCTTTAAAGAAGATCATAGCCCAAATAGATAACCACCAATCATATTGTTGACCAAACTCATTTGACAAATTCTTGCTATATTGACTAGGCTATGATAGGCCTATATATAATTTTATGTATTTTATATAGCCTATTTCAGATTATTATTAAAATTAAAAGATCCCACTGTCTCTGTCTCGGACATGCTCAACATCCACTTCAAAACACAGTAGTTAAAAAGTATGTCCCTTTATGCTTTCCATAGGTGCTAATCAGTGTTTAGAAGTTAGCAGACTAGTTAAGTTCTTCTTTATATATATATATATATATATATATATATATATATAAGACAAAAAACAAAAACGTATTTGCTGGATTTTCGTGCGACATGGCATCGTGACGTGAGTTTTACAGGAACCGCAAGTGTTTCAAGCTCTTAAAAAGTGCAACCATTTATTCCGCTTGAGTGAGAAATATTTGGTGCTTATATTATATTATATTATATTATATTATTATCTTGATGGACCACAACATGAATTCAACCTAGTCAGGCTAGGTTAGTCATTCTTCGTTATGCCTGATTTATCGAGCATGCATCTCTGAATGATAAGAATTGTCGATTTTAAAACCGTAATAGCACCGCCTATTACATGTACCATCCCACAGCGCCATATGTCACCAAAGTCCCTAGTCTTTGATGTAATTCAACTCACTCAACACTTTTGTTTGCGGACTCACTGCAAACAAAAATCAGATAACTGATCGATTCGAATTCAAGAGTGAGAAACATATTGATGCAAATTCTTTAACTCGTTTGGCTTGAACTGAAACCTATTGACTCTACTTCACCATACATCATAGATTCCCCTGCTGAACAGATAGAGGGATAATCCTAATCTCACAAACAGACTTCATTAATCAAAAATAACATTAGAGATTAAACTGTAGAGAACACACCTGAATTGATAACGTTCACTGCAACAGCTGGTGCATATTACTTACTATAGCCTACTTAAATTTGTAGCTGGGATTATTAAGGATTTGAACTCATTTTAAAGGTGAGAGTGACTTTTCTCCCAGACTGCTTCCATAATACAGTAAGTATTTGTGCACATAAACACCTATTTATATTTCTGTTTTGATTGTTCATCAAGCATCTGATGCCCAATGAAGTAATTTAACTGCCCCCCCCCCCCCCCCCCCAAGTAAAGAGGACATGTCATTGAACAATGTGGAAAATTCCCTCAGGGTTAAATCAAACTTTCATCAAAACAAAATCCAATCCTCTCATTGTATCTCCTGTGTCCAATCAATTCTCTGTTTACACAAACTAGGGCCAGGGATTCAAATTAGTCCAGCCAGACAAGCTATGTCTGGATGATCTCAATGACAACTATTTACAGTCTGAAAATGAATGAATTGCTTCTGTCTAAATGTACAGTAGGTTCTGAATGTGTATGTGATGTCATACTTTGGAATGTTATCTATTAGGATTACATAATTTGTGAAGTGATTGAAATAGAGTTATCTCAGTAAAATATACAAATATGCTGCATTACATTTTAAAATATGGACTTGTTCACCTTGATATTGATACAGAACAAACCAAGGAAAACTTCAAATTAATTTAAAATCACACTGCAGATGATATTTTCAATCACTGGTAAGTTTGAATGTGATGGCTACTGTCACAGTTTTATATATAACAACCTTAAATCAGCTATTGGTTCCCTAATTTTTGGGGTTTTTAAAGCCTTCCAGCAATTCAAGTCTTTATTGCTTTGGTTGTAACACATTGTCATACAAAACAAAATAGTATTTTTAACCTTTTATCAAGATTTATCTTTTAGCGGCAGATAAGTAAAGTTCATTCATAAACATAAACTTTCATGTCTTCAGTCACTGAAGCTCTATTGCACATCGAAAGCACATATACTGCTATGAACATGACATTCTTTACATATTTTTCAAAGATTTGCTTTGCACAGTGTATATATTTACAACTCTTTGACTATTTATGTTGTATGAATGCCAGATTTCATCCAAACCCTGAGATGTTAAGTGTATTTTTGACAGATCACAGAAGATGCAGTACATATTATTAAAAAAACAAAAAAACAATAAAAAAAAACAACAAAAAAGGGGAAGTCGTGGCCTAATGTTTAGAGAGTCGGACTCGTAATCCAAAGGTTGTGGGTTCGAGTCTCGGGCCGGCAGGGATTGTAGGTGGGGGGAGTGAATGTCCAGCACTCTCTCCACCCTCAATACCACGA
The DNA here is from genome assembly GCF_936440315.1 of Barbus barbus. Taxonomy (NCBI): domain Eukaryota; kingdom Metazoa; phylum Chordata; class Actinopteri; order Cypriniformes; family Cyprinidae; genus Barbus; species Barbus barbus. The sequence goes on along the minus strand of NC_136731.1, from coordinate 22,493,633 downwards.
CTGAGGTGAGACCCTTGAGCAAGGCACCGAACCCCCAACTGCTCCCCGGGCGCCGCAGCATAAATGGCTGCCCACTGCTCCGGGTGTGTGTTCACGGTGTGTGTGTGTGTTCACTGCTGTGTGTGTGCACGTTGGATGGGTTAAATGCAGAGCACGAATTCCGAGTATGGGTCACTATACTTGGCAGTATGTATGTCACTTCACTTCATGCACTGAGGAGCTTTCCGGTACGTTCACTACGTGAAAACATTAAGTGTCCTAGATTAGCATTAACACTTACTCTCATTAAAAATGTATGGCTAATCTTCAATACTGATATTATAACTTAATAATTAACACAAGTCAATTATGTACTGTATATGAACATTATTTTCTTTTATACAGAATAGTGTTTATAGAAAGAGGAGATAAATACCATGTTGTTAAGAGACCAGCTCATTAACAGGTTTTCAAACCATCTGTGAACATACAGTACTTCACATGGGCATATACCGCCACCATAAAAATACCTGTTTTCAGTCACAGCCACATGTGAAATATTGAGGCTCGGATTCTAACCTTGTGTTTTGTTCATTTATTCTAAATCAAGACATCACTGCAGTGAGTTTTAAGTGTTAAAAATGTCCCTCTATTGTAGATTTAATGGCATAGACCAGATCAAAAGGAAACATATGGTTCTCATCTTCTCCATCCTTCATTGTACCACTTCTGCTTTAAAAAGACACGATTTCATCATGACATTGGATTTTGCACAAGGTATTATCTTGAATGTGCTGCAAGTAGCCTGTGTGCAGGGACAATCGGGACAAAACTGTCTGTCCTCCAGAATCATTGGGATCTGTTACATTATAGCTCTGCTCCAAAACAGTGAGCTACATATAGACATTCTCAAAGACTGGCTTCAGTCTAAGCTGTTCCAAAAGTATGTAGGTAGCAACATTATGCTACGACCCAAGGTAGCCTACTTTATATTTGTCAAATGTATTCTTAATGGAGAAAGTAATCCCAGAATGCATTGTGACAAAAAAAAATATGGTGGACAGAAAACTAGCTCTACTCAGTTAGAATCAATTAGAAAACTAGCTCTACCCAATTCAAATCAGCTATTAGGCTACATGACTGTCTGTGAACATCATATATGTCGTTTTCTTTGAAATATGTCAACTTTGAATGGTGAATGCCCAAGATCTACCGACTCTGACTTTAGACAGCTTGCATCAACCCTTCCAGACTGTAAATCAGGCAAAAATTCTGTGCAAAATTTGTGTGGTGTAATCTACCCTCGGTTTGAAACAGAGTTTATATTTTCTAGATGTGCTGTTCTTGTCCATATTATAAACTGATTACGTATAGACAGTTGGAGCAGATTTGAATGTTAATGTTTGTTGATCTGTCTTCTTGGATAACAAGCACAAGTACAAGTTACAAGACATCTGCAACCCAAACTTGTGTTCCTATTAAACCACTGGCTAAATTTTGCTCTCAAAAACAGCAGCAAAACAGCATTTTCTTATGCTATACACCATATAGTCACCATATACCATGCATCTTTTCTTTTTTAGAGCGGTCATAACTCAGGCTGTTGTCTTAAAGGTTTGAGTTGTAGCGGTAAAGTATCCTGACTGGAAGCTGTGCTTTTGACATCATCAGTATTGGATCCTTCCAAGGCCACACTGTCCCTTTTGATGTTCTTCTGGTCTTCTTCATCATCATCATCATCATCATCATCATCCTCCGTTTCCTCTTTATCCATGAAGGCTACTTCGTTCTCGTAACAAAAAGAGTTGGAGCTAGACCTGTTGTACTTCTTTTCGGCCAAATCTCGAGCGCTACATTGAGGCGTGCTGGGAATCTCGTAGGTGTTCTCGAAGAGTGAGTAGTCCACCTTGTAATGGTTTTTCTCCTCAAAAAGGACCGTCTCAAAGCGATGGCCCCACAGGATTTCGCTCGTCACATAAGAGCTGCGACACTGAGTGGTCATGGCTGTAGCTTCCACCATGCCCTCCAAAATCACCACTATTTCCAGCTCCGAACTTTCCAGTTCCTGTTTGCTCATGTCATACAAAGGACTGTCCTCATCAATCTCATGCACGATGGTGATGGGAGACACTAGAAATATGCGGTCAATACCAGTGTCGAATCCGACATCAATGTCTAGCTGATCCAGTGGGATGAACTCGCCTTCAGCCGTGGTGCGTGATTTGAGCAGCTGGGCACGAACGTGAGCTTCCACCAGGTGGCTCTTCCGGAGGTTCCCAACTCTCCACATTAGACACAGTTTACCATCTCTCATGGCTATTGTCGCATAGTGACTGAACACAAGGGTTTCGTTTCTTTTCTTAGGCTTGGCCATCTTAGCCATGACCGCACCAATGATGAAGGCATCAATGATGCATCCCAAGATGCTCTGGAAAACCACCACGAAGACAGCAAAGGGGCAGTCCTCCGTTACATATCGGTAGCCATAACCAATAGTTGTTTGCGTCTCCACAGAAAACAGGAAGGCTGCCGTGAAGCTGTCAACGTTCGAAATGCATATCTGCTCTTGATTCTCTGAGTCACCAGATGAAAGTGCAACGAACCAAAATATAAGTCCGAAGAGCAGCCAGGGCAATAGGAAGGAGAGGCAGAAGAGGACCATCATCCATCTCCAGCGAATGTCAATGCATGTCGTGAAGATGTCAGCCAGGTAGCGTTGACCTTTTTCACTCATGTTGATGAACTGCACGTTGCAGTGTCCGTCCTTGCTGACGAAGCGGGTTTGTGCTTGCTGCTGCGTGTGCGCTTTGCCGCCCACATTTCCATTGCCATAGCCATTTTGCATAGTGATGGGGGACAGCTTCATCCTGCCTTCCTCAGAGGAAACTATGCTGTACCGGTGTGTTCTCACACTTCCCATCACTGCTGTAAGAGGGGGTTGAGACTCGTCTGCTTTGGAAAACAGTCTGAGTTTCTGGAGGACGCGTTGGAGAAACACTTTCGACTTCTCACATGCACCACAACACAAAGAAAAATCTGTATTTCCTTGAAATCAAGCATGTGTTGAGATGGCCACTCCACAAAAACGTTTTTGCTGGGGCTACAAAAAGATCTCCTCTTCCGTGGAATGATTGGACCTCATTGGCAAAGCTGGGCTGTAGAAATAACACATAGACAAAGTAAGAGATCTGAAGAAATGAGAAGCCAAGCTGTTCAGTTTGCACAAAGAACATTATTATTTATGAACTGTGACATTACAGGGTTTTAAAGATTAACTGTCAAGATCACGATAAATGTTTCCATGCATGTAAGGTCATTTCTCCTTTGGGCGACATTAATATCAAGAGTGATGTAACATCTGACATGACCTGACAGAGCTATCCAGAAACACAGATGTACAGATTAGAGCTGCATATTCAGTCAGCGAATTATACACCACATATATGAAATCAAATATATAATATATAATGACAATTTTAGGAATATATAGTTGACAAATGGACATGGACAAATACATTTTAAAAGTACAAATGTTCCATTTATTTTCTCAATATACATGAGGTCATGAAAACAGCATCCACAGTAATTCTATTCAAATTAGAGGGGAAAAAATGCTGATTAAAAAAGTTTTAGATAAAGTTTAGCATATCGGGACAGTTTAAAATGAGATGATGTTTCATAGCTATAACGCTTATGATTAGCATTTGTCCTTCAATTCCCTCAATGTAATTTGTATTATCCAAAAAGATACAATACACTAATAGAAACAAGTTCTTAAATCAACTAAATTAAAAGTGTCACACTGTAAGACAATAAAAATAAACATTAAATAACAGGTTACAACTGTGAAAGGCAACAAAACAACACAAAATTCAGTATGTGATTACAAAGGAAAAAAGTTCTACAAAATAATTATTTAATGACCATGTGCTATTCAACACTCTCTAAATAGCATGATATATTTGAGACACATTGAGAAAGCTGATAAATAATAATAAAAATACATATTATGAAGGGGCTTCATCCCAGATATAGTTATATCTATGATATATGAAAGATATATGAATATATTTTTCATTATTTTTTAACTTGTTAAGATAAGCTTGCTCTTATTTGTTTTGGTCAGGTGGAATTAGAACAAGGTATAGGTGGATGGAAATACATTACATAAATACATTCGATTGTCTTTTGTTCTGTGGAGATCAATACAGTGTTGTCTGCTATAATATGACTGTCTGTTTCCAAGTAGACAACCGGAAAGTATGGACCTTTTACACATGAATACATTTTATTATTGTCATTTTGTAATATACATATAATATAAATATATAATTATGAATCTAGAAAATGTTACCACAAAATATTATTGAAAGATACTGCACATTGAAAGATAATTAATCTAACAATAAATAACCACATAATTAACCACAATTCAAACTGATGGCATAAATATCTGCTCAACTCTAATGACTGGACTAACAGTTTCAGCTACTGGTAAACAAAGATATCGCCACATAACTAAAATGAAGCTTACCTTCTGGAGTTCAAGAGCAACAGGAGTTTAGATTTACAGTTTTATATAAAGATACTGATACATGACTAAAAGTAAATCTTACCTTGTACAGTTCAAGAGCAACAGGAGTTTAGATCAGCACATTTCTGCAGATAGCAGTTGTTGTTATCCGGTGGGAAAGATCAGTCAAACATGATGGGGCTTGATGGTGGTTTCGATCATCTCACTCAGTGCTGGCCAAAGCTCAAGCCGATCGAAGAATAGTTTTAAAAAGCCTTTTAATCTCCGCCCTGCTGTCAGGTCATGACAGTCACATAGGCAGCCCTCTCCATAACATGATGTAATACACAATAATCAGCTTTAAATCATTGATACAATAAATTAGTAGACTATTATTTTTTTCTGTTCATATTTATTAAGTTCTCAAGAAAAAATTAATCACACTTTTTTGATACGTTAATACCCTAAAGAGATAACAAAAAGCCTAAAAGAAAAAAAAGCCTATAAGCACGAATATCATTGCAGTTTCTACGACCAAATCCTCACGCTCATGCTGCACCATAGCAACCAAGCAATTTCATTTGTCTGGAATGAAAGGATGCATTTTCAAATTATAATAAAATTATAATTGATAAAATTATAATTGATAAAAAATTATAATAATAATTATACAATAATAATAATACCTAATTAAGAACCTAATTACACCAAACTTTGCAATGGTGTGTGTGTGTGTGTGTGTAAGTATATATATATTATTATTATTATTATTATTATTATTATTGTTATTTTTTTTAAATGATGTAGGCCTATCATCAGCTCACTGCTTAAAAATAGGCTTTCGATCACAAAACATGTTTTTAAAAATTTAAATCAATATATTGTTTTCTGTGAGCAAATAAACAAGATGATTTTCACATAATTTTGAAGCAAAAATTCTAGGCTACAAGATCCAGTTCTCAGAAGTCTTGTGAACAAATGTTCTGTATGTTTTTTTATGGCCTTATTTCAGTGACTTCAAAATTGTAGTTTTTCACTAACCACACATAAAAGTTGCTTTCTAAAAAACACAATCATGTACATAAATGCTGCTAACATATTATTGTAGCCCAGTTTGTGCTGTTTACAATGCTATTAGACTTAGGGGGCCTGGAGAGGTTTTGACATGCCCTGACATTTGTGCTTTTTTCATTTGCTTATAAACATAAATGGCTAAAGTCTATAACACTGTAATCAGCACAAACTGGGCTACAATAATATGTTAGCAGCATTTATGTACATGATTGTGTTTTTGAGAAAGCAACATTTATGCGTGGTCAGTGAAAAACTAAAATATATAAGTTTTAATTTCTGTATGCTGACTACAAGCTTTTGAATGGTATAGGGTATATTACACTTGGAGTAAGACTGGAGTAATGAGGAAGAGAATTCTTTACAAAAACATTACAAAACCTGGCATTTCCACAGTGTATATTGTTTATGTGCTCTGAAGGAAAAAAAAACATTTTGAAATTCATTTCTCTCAGCAGATCTTCCAGAAACAAAGTAGCAGGGATGAACTTGTTTGTTTATGCGGTGGCGATGTGGGCGTTTACATTCGCGGGGCCTCAAGTGGATATTTGAATCTGAAAAGCGCGATGGGCGCGACAGCATTTAGGCCTTTCCACACTAAGCGCGATGCTAAAAAGCAAGGCGAATCGCCCGCGAATGTTGCTTTCACACCGAGCGCGAAACGTATGTTCGCCTTCTGCTAATTCAAGCCTGCACGCTAGGGGGCGACGACCAACAATGTATACAATACTCTGTTACTGATGAGTCGATGAGTATAAAGTACAGTTTATCTGTCAATCAGATACACCTGAAAGTTGTGATCGTTACTATAGCAACAGTAGAGTTTTCTTTCAGAATCATCCTGGGTCCATATGATCGTTCGCAAAGAGCTTGATTGACAGGCGATCTGACCAATTAGAACACAGATATTATGTGCTGCCACTGCTATCCATCTTGCCGGACATCTATGGGCCGGTCTCCATAGAAATCCATGTTAAAATGGGGTAAAAAAGATAAATTGAAAACTGGAAACTGTAGGCTACATTTAACACCACCACACACACTAGGCCTATATATATTTTTTCATAATACTATTATTGAATAAATATATTTTTGTACATTTGATCAGTTTTAACATGAGACGGTCCAAGAATGCTGATATTTCAGCAGTAGATCTGGCATTTTCCACTTTTGTATTATTCCTTGGTCAGTGTTTGCACATTTCATACATACTGTTACATCCATTCAAAATATGGCATATAAAATGTTTGGGATATGTTATTGTGTATTGTCAAAAATAAACAAACTAGGCCTATATCTTCTCAATTTCCAGTAGCGTGGATCCTTCATTGCAACATTTAATCTGATTCTCATGTTTAAGAATCTGTTATCTTGAAAAATAATTTATGCTACTACTGCCCACTGACTTGGTTTTAAACCCATATTGTTATCCAATTTACGAGCTTTAAAACATCTTAAAATGCACACATATAGGACAGGAAAATCGAAATTTTCTTGGGTGAGCATGTCCCCGAACCCCCTTACCAATCTCCATTTTGATTCCTCGGTTTTTATAAAAACCTGCGTACGGCCCTGGGTGTGAGTATGGTTCAGCACAGCCCACAGGGGTGTGTTTCTTCAAAGCAACGATGGTCGCAAGTTCCATTGTTATAAAGTTCAATGGAATTAACGACCACAGCTAACTGCTTTCGGGAAACGCAGCCCAGAGTGGCTCTCATCATAGTCGTCATTGGAGGCAGGTGCACTAATGATGCATTTACACTTTAAAAATGCTCAAGAAGTTTATTTAATTTGTTTTTTTTCTACACATGGCCAATATATATACACGGTTACAGATGCAAGTTTGTTTCTTGTTGCTCAAAGTAAATTTAGAGTGTCAATTTAATGAACATATGTAAATCCAGCAGCCGGTCTAATCACAACAGAAACGTCCAAAATGTAATATAACATATATGCTGTATAGTAAGCAAACACTGCATATAAACTCATTGCCTATAGGGCAGTGAGGTCAGGCAGATATCATATTAACATAATAATAATAAAATATTTAGGTTTAAATAAATGATATGATATATAAATGATAACAACCAAGCCTTAAGCGGAATATCCCATTTGTCAAATATAAAAAGTTTATCGAATGAAAAATATATAAATTTTCCTGCATTTTTTTTTTAATCAGCTCATTGTATTTTCAAAGATTAGCATGTATAGTCTCTAATCCCAGATGAAGGATTGCATCACTAATATTTTGTACTAATACATCTATTGCCATCAATTGCTCAGTATCACAAAGAAGATGAAGCATTGATGGTCATTCTCCAGCCCTTCTCAACCTAAACTCATCAGCGTCCTGGGATTGAAAGTTTCTCAGGCATTAATTTAATCTGAGCATATGTCATATCACTAGATCCAACACCTGAAAATACAGAAATGATAGAATATATAAGTATGAAAATACAATTACATATGTATACATATCGTATCAACATACCGTAATCTGCATGCAATGACCTTTTGGATTAGGTGAATTTCAGTTCAAAGCCACAAACCAGTATTAACTGTTATTGTTGTGGTTTATGTTGCTATTTAGAGTTGTGATCATTCGTCTGTAATGACCATTAAAGTTCACAACTTTTGTTTCAGTTTACCTTTGTTTTCTTGATTTTTCTCCTGTTTCTTTGTAGATTTGAGTTCAATGTCAGCATAGATGAGTTCAGCAGGCGCACTTACGCTGTCTACAATGAAAATAGAAAAAGGAATAAAACACTAATAGGCATCTTAAACAACTTTTGAGGTATTAATGCAACAATTCGTTGCCAAAGTTGTACAGTGTGAAAAAAATTTGGTGTTAGATACTACAGACACCATTTACATGCCTCATCCATAATCCATGTGATTTGAACAGTTACAGAAACACCATGTGTTTTTACCATTTGAAGAGAAAAAAATGTCAAATGGTGACCGAAATCATATGGATTAGAGTGAATAAATGTGCTTTACTATAAAATTAATAAAGAAAGGAATAAAGCACTTTTATTCACTCTAATCCATATGATTTCGGTCACCATTCTAATTGGTCAGATCGCCTGTCAATCAAGCTCTTTGCGAATGGTCAATTGGACCCAGAATGATTCTGAAAGAAAACTCTACTGTTGCTATAGTAACGATCACAACTTTCAGGTGTATCTGATTGACAGATAAACTGTACTTTATACTCATCGACGCAACTTAATTCCTGAAGTGAACTTTTATTATTGTAACCTTTATTATTATAACAGTATTAGCTGTTTTGGACTGCTGACTACTGTTTTGGAATACTTTTGAGCTGTGCTTCTCCTTGGGTGTGCCACAGCCTTATTCTTACTTCGCCCATGTATTAAACGTGCGTCCTTGAAAGCGCACAGATTTCTAACGTATTAAAATGAGAATCGCTAATTATTGAATATATTTTTAGACAAAGTTCTTAATGATTTTTAGTTTAATTTAACTCATTAAATCAACTTTTAGTTTAGTTTAACTCATTAAATCAACAGTTTTCCAATAACAGAAGAATATGTAAAAGTTGTCACGGTGCACCTAGCAGGGAGGAACAAGGAACACGCAGACGAGGATGTAACGCAAAATAACAGTCTTTACTGAAGACATCAAGGCAGGGCAAGGCAGTGCAAGGCAGGGCAAGGCAGTGCAAGACAAGGCAAGGCAGACACAGACAGGAACACCGGGGAGTAACGAGTAGACCAGACGAAATCAAACTGAACAGACAGGACTATAAATACACAGAATAATCATAGATAATGAGACGAACACGGCTGGACAAGAATTAACTAATGATCACATTTAACGGGAAACAAACCAAATATGGAAACATGATGCGGGAACACATGACACACACGACAGAGGACTGACAAAAGTATGGTATTTGGGGTAAAAAGCACCCCTGCTTTTGGGGCTAAAGGTACAATAACTAACATGATAATTAATAGATGGCTGACTTTTGCAATTGTTGACATGACATGGTTAGATTCAGATATATAGGCTAAATTTCATATATCATAGGACTATTTGATAACATTATATTAATAATATCATATAATAAAATATAATTTGTTGTTACTACTGCCCTTAGCCACATTGTACCCCTATGAATTATTTCAGATGTGTTTGAAATTACAAAATTATATATACATATATAGGCCTATTTAATCGTTTGATCAAAATTATTGCTAGGGACAATTTGGTAGTTGCTGGATATTGGTAGGGTCTAGGTACATGTCCCTAGCATTCCCCCTCTAATTCTATGCCCTTGGTGCTTTACAATACAGACTGTTTCAAAGAAGCTTCACATTATTAAACATAAAAATAACAGAATCAATGATGCAAAAAAAAAAAAAAAACTGTTTTAAGCATGAGGCATATTCAAAATCTTCTGTAAAGCAGCTTTAAAAAAGATAGTGTCATTATTCAGCTCATTATTTAAGTCAGTTCAGTATGATTCAGTTTAGTTAAGTGTTGATGTTGTTGTCTACCAATTATGAAAAAAGCAGGAAAACAATAAATAGATTTTTACATTTTCTTACAAAAATAAAATTTTAATGCCACTGATATAGATAAAGGAATACAAATGTTAACCTAACAATTATACTTAATAAAATAAGTAGTTAAAGCCTATTACCTAGTAACCTTTCAATTGCCATTGTCAAGCTCAGTTTAGTTTAAATAGTATCTGTGCAATCAAATCGACGATAATCGCTAGAAATTAAGTGTTCCCAACTGAGTCCAGTGAACACTAACGCTATCGTGTGAGACTGGAGACGGAGTTGTTGCAGAAGTTCGGCTGATTGCGTCATCGAACAGAGAACGGTGTGAGAGACTGGCTGAGAGCACGAGAGAGAGTTGTAATTTGTAATTGTAAAGAGAGTAATTTCTTCCTACATGTCATCCAAGTGCATTTGTCAGTGTACGAGAATACGTGTATAAAATGAAAGTGAGATTTTCACGGAGTGTTTAATTTTTTCACATTTGTTTCTGGATTTTTGCATTTTTGGAGAGACTGACAATCGTCTACGATTACATTTTGCGGTTGAGAACACCGCAAGTCAGACCCTGTTCAGGTGTGCCGTGTGCATCCTGTGGCTGATCTGCGCCATTTCAAGTTTTTCTTGGACCACGCTGAGTTTTTGCTCCTGTTTTTTTATTCTTATTACCCTGCCATCCTGACGACATCTCGTCGCTGTGCTGCCCCAGCTGTTCGTTTCATCCTTGCACGTCATTTCAAGTCATCTCATCAAATTCTTCGTTGCTAAGGACTGGTAAAAATGTTATTTGCACATACACACGCATGAACTCTTCACTGATGTAAATTGAACTGTACTGTGAACTTGAACTAAGCAAATGAACTGGGTTGGTGTGAGAATTTAATCGTACATTGATTCATAAGAGTTCAAACAATTGAACTGAGTCAATAATTATTCCAGAGTTCCTTTGAATTGAGTCAAATTATTTCAGTGTTCATTTGAAGTGAATTATTTGAATTCAACTGCAAGAGTCATTTACATGTTTCAGAGTTTCATTTGAGATTCCCAATGCTGTTTGAAAATCATTTTGTGTGCTCTGGTATTGAATTTAATTCTAGGAAACTTGTGTATATGAAGGTTTAAAGTGTTGAACGGTTTACCAAAACTAAAAGAAAACTTCAGAGAACTTGTCATCAATTACTTGTTTTATTTCTTTCTTTCATTTAATCAAAGCCAATTCTTTCAAAGCAAAGTTCAGTTTCCTAAAAAAAGGGAAAAATAATAAATTACTAATTGTTAACGGATCATTCAGTCTACAGTTATTTGTGCAAGTTTACTTGGAGTAGGGGCGTCTCACTTACACTATTAGGTTTAGGAGTGTTGGATTGTGAATGATTTGTTTTACCTCACATGAACACACTTCAGGGAGCCACCGTACTGACACTTGCTTGCCTGAAGCCTATTTTTCCTATTTCTGTTGTTTTACAATAGTGCAAGCTAAAACATATACACACATAGTGTATTCCGAGACTCAAAGCACTGGGGTGGGGGACCAAGAACCTTTCCTTCTTAAATCTTCCAAGAATACATAGTAAATTCCCCTACAAAGCAGGACATATATTACAACAGCATGGCTTCATAGTAGAAGAGTCCGGGTGCTGAATTGGCCTGCCTACAGTCCAGATCTTTCACCTATAGAGAACATTTGGTGCATCATTAAACGAAAAATACGTCAAAGATGACCACAAACTCTTTAGCAGCTGTAAACCTATATCAGGCAAGAATGGAACCAAATTCCAACGCCAAAACTCCTTAAACTCATAATCTCAATTCCCAGATGTCTTCAGACTGTTTTGAAAAGAAGAGATGCTACACCATTGTAAACATGCCCCCGTCCCAACAAGTTTGAGACCTGTAGCAGGCATCAAATTTGAAATGAGCTCATTTTGTGCATAAAATTGTAAACTTTCTCAGTTTAAACATGTTAATTTATCTATGTTCTATTGTGAATAAAACATTGTCTCTTATGATTTGAAATTCTTTTAGTTCTCATTTAATTCAAATAATAAAAAAAAAAAGTCACATTTCTGGAATCCGGGTTGTATCTTGACAGGGTTTTGTCACAGCAGTTTAGAGAGTGACCCAGATGCAGAATGATCAAGGGAGTGAGATTTATTGACAAGACTAGGATTAACAGGGCTGATGTGAGAGTCCAAACAGAAGGAAAGGGCAGTCTGCTGGAGAACAGGAGGATGGCCGAAGTCAGACATGGACAAAGTTTGGCTGGAGAACAAATGATAGCATTACCAGTCAATGAGAACACTGGAGATCAGGCAGCAGTTTGAGCAAACAGGGCTTGATACATTGAGCTGTAGTGAAACCAGTCCAGTCAGATAGCCAGGTCTTGAGAACAGCAGCGAGGGGGAATCAGGACACAGAACAGAAACAAACACTTGACAAAACACAACACACAAGACAAGACCACAAGAAAGAATGTCTCAGGTTATGCATGTAACCATGGTTCCCTGAGAGTTGGGAACGAGACACTGCGTCCTCTAGGGGTCGCTATGGAGAACGCCTTGGCATGGCCGGTGTCTTGAAGCATATATCTAATCACGACAATAACATTGGCCGGCGACAGCCTATGACGTTACTACCTGCGCGGCCGCAGTATAAAGGGGCGCCGGGAAAATACGTCATTCACTTCTTCGTCTGAAGCTTGCGTCCGAAGCATGGCACCGAACCTAGAGGACGCAGTGTCTCATTCCCTACTCTCAGGGAACCATGGTTACATACGTAACCGGAGACGTTCCCTTTCGAGGGAACTTCGAACTGCGTCCTCTAGGGGTCGCTATGGGGAACGGAATACCCACGCCACCATGCTGAGGGGAGTGCAAGCCAAGCACAAAAGCCAAGCACTAAGTACCAACTCTACCGGGCTAAGGGAGTTGCCCCTGGGACTGTACGATGGCTGTCAGTGACATTATCCCCTTCGGCCAAAGGCCTGAGTTGCATACCCCAGAACTTACCTGTTAGGGCCGGGCCTCCTGGACCCAGGATAGAGCTCAAAGGCTTGGAATCAGAAGAAGAGATTCCTTTAAGGGGATACGACCAAGCGCTTAGGTTAGTAACTAAGTCTTGGCCTGTCATCCAGGGGCTACTGCTTGCTATGCAAGAGCTCGCTGAAGGAACTGTCTCAACAGGTGGCCCTCTATAGTGAGGGGAGCAACGCTAGCTCTACCAAGGCAGAGCTCTGGAGAGTAACTCAGATGCTCAGAAGGGAGCAGCATGCTCATAGGTGACCCTCTAAGTTAAGGAGAGCAATCCCAGCTCAACCAACAAGGAGAGCTCGGGAGGGAGCAGCATGCTCATTGGTGACCTTCTATAGTGAGGGGAGCAATGCTAGCTCTACCAAGGCAGAGCTCTGGAGAGCGGAGAACTTAACTATCAGCATGAGAGGGAACTCAGACATTCAGAAGGGAGCAGCATGCTCATAGGTGACCCTCTAAGTTGAGGAGAGCAATGCCAGCTCGACCAACAAGGAGAGCTCGGCAGGGAGCAGCATGCTCATAGGTGACCCTCTATAGTGAGGAGAGCAATGCTAGCTCGACCAAAAAACAGCCTGCCAGGGAGGCAGAAGGTGGCCCAACAACCTGAAGTTGCTAACTCACAGAGCTCTGGGGAGTGGAGAACTCAACTCTCAGTATGAGAGGGAACTCAGATGCTCAGAAAGGAGCGGCATGCTCATATGTAACCCTCTACGGTAAGGGGAGCAATGCTAGCTCGACCAAAAAACAGCCTGCCAGGGAGGCAGAAGGTGGCCTAACAACCTGGCATGACTGTTAACCGGAGCTCTAGAGAGCGGAGGCCTAACTCTCAAAATAGGAGAGGGACTCAGACACTCAGTTTTGGGAGTGGCATGCTTATAGGTGACCCTCTAGGGTGAGGGGAGCACTGCTGAGCTCATCTGACAGGGACAGCAACCTGACAGGGAGGCAGAGAGGAGCCTAACAACCTGAAGTTGCTGCTCAACGGAGCTCCAGGGGGAACAGCATCCAGTGAGAGGAGTCCACAGACCCTCGAACGGGAGTGGCAAGCTCAAAAGTAACCTCTAGGTGAGGAGAGCATTGCCAGGCCTGACCAACAGGGTAACTCAACAGGGAGGCAGCAAGCAACCAACATCCTGGTGTCACTGCCACAGAGCTCATAAAGAAGCGGTCCTGAGGCGGTCCTTACGAATCAAACTGGGAACAGGAGGTGCATAGCTAGCTCTCGCAATGAGGGGAGCACACCCTAGCTCGACCAGAAGGCAGTGCCAGAATAAAAGGACAGTCCAGCAGCACCCAAAGGGAGACTATCATCTGTTAGTAGGTAAACGTAGTCCTACGCTCTCCATCTTGATAGAGAGCATAGACCAACGGGATAGCCAAAAACCATACATGTCTGAAGAGCTATCGCTCCTCAGAGCTAAAGCACTCAGGAAGGGTTTCCGCAGAAACATCTCTCACTCGTACCTCCGGGAAAGCAGTGTACTCAAGCCCACTCCACGGAGGGGCGATTCACTGGTTCGCCAATAAGGACAGTGTGATTTAAATCTCAGGAAGCCTCTCGATGCGAGACACGAGTAGCGCATCCTGGCTGGGGCAGCTTCTCAAAGCAAACACTCAGCCAGGAGCTCAGGGAGCACATCACGAAGCAATAATATCCGAAAAAGGCTCAGCCTGAATGGAGGACCCGCAAGTCCTGGGTTGCAGTGCTATACTGGGACCTGAAGGCCAAGGAGGCACCCGCAGAAGCCTAGCGACTTGGCTGCATGATCCAGCAAGCATGAGGCCGAAGATATAGGCCATCATCCAGGCTGGATCTAGTACTGACAGGTGAGACCATATCCACAGGATCGAGAGGGCTCTCGGAGTGCAGTATAATGTGGTTAGAACATGTTATAAATCACCTGCCCAATAACTGCAGACAGATACCCACATCATAATTCCTTACTGATAGGGAAGATTTCCTGTCAGGTCCTTTCCCTGTTCTGCCCATGAACCGCGAATTGTGGGCAATGGTCAGATAATTCTCACTGCACTAGCAACGTGCAGCATGTATTCAGTTCCCACGGGAGCTAAACATGCTCCACCCATGCGCAAGATTACCTATGAATAAAGCGAGAACGGAGCCGCCCATGAATGCGTCGCTATTCCAGCGAGAGGCAAACACACTCATGCAGAAACGGGTATTACAATTTGGGTAAAAAGTGAAGCACTCACCTTCCCTTTTTCTCAGTAGTCCTGCAAATGCATCACGATGAGCACACGAGTGCATTCAACTCCCTCGAGAGCTGAACGCGCTTGCTCTTCACCACACACACACAACCCGTGAGCGGTGTGAAACTAAAGCAAAAATAAAGACAGGAACTAGACTAGAGCAAAATAGCAAAAGCAAAGAAATCCTAATAAACTTCAAGAGAACTAAATGCAAAGCTAGACTGACAAAGAGAGTGGATTTAACTAAGCAAATAGGTAAGATCCTCCCATTGGATAATTACTGCATGGATGATTATGTTATGTGCCAAAAGAATGAGGTCAGCTGACTACCTGAATATACTGAATGATCAGGTTATTTCATCAATTAATTTTTTCTTCCCCGATGGCACGGGTATATTCCAAGATGACAATGCCAGGATTCATCGGGCTCAAATTGTTAAAGAGTGATTCAGGGAGCATGAGACATCATTTTCACACATGGATTGGCCACCACAGAGTCCAGAGTCAGACCTTAACCCCGTTGAGAATCTTTGGGATGTGCTGGAGAAGACTTTGCGCAGCGGTCCGACTCTCCCATCATCAATACAAGATTTTGGCGAAAAATTTATGCAACTCTGTATGGGAATAAATGTTGTGACATTGCAGAAGATTATTGAAATGAAGTCATGGCCTAATGGTTAGAGTCGGACTCGTAATCCAAAGGTTGTGGGTTCGAGTCTCGGGCCAGCAGGGATTGTAGGTGGGGGGAGTGAATGTCCAGCGCTCTCTCCACCCTCAATACCATGACTGAGGTGCCCTTGAGCAAGGCACCGAACCCCCAACTGCTCCCCGGGCGCCACAGCATAAATGGCTGCCCACTGCTCCGGGTGTGTGTTCACGGTGTGTGTGTGTTCACTGCTGTGTGTGTGCACGTTGGATGGGTTAAATGCAGAGCACGAATTCCGAGTATGGGTCACCATACTTGGCAGTATGTCACTTCACACACACACAAATAGTTAATTTAAAGCAACCTAAATATGCATCATATAAATGGTGAACTTGATGGAGGGTTTGACTTTTGATTTCAACACAGACTATGTGAATATTTAGAACTCTTTTTACCAATACTTTTCAGCAATGAATAAATTATACTACAAAGCTTACTTGTATATAAATCCAGTTTAGGATGGTTTAAAATGCTTATTTTGAGCAGGAGAGACAGATCAAAAGGTTTAAGAACAGAGTTAGTGTCTGCAAATGTGCTACTGAATGTCAATATGGCAGATGACGAACCTTTGTTGTTTTTGTAGAGCCACAGCTGGACCAAGAAGACAATGATCAAAAATATGACAGTCACTCCAGTTATCATGAGACAGAGGTGACCAGATCTTGATGTTCTGGAGGAAGCTGAGATGCATACATTTTACATTTAGATTAGTGCTGTAATTGATACAGGTATACTTTAATAGTGTTTAATCGTTCTCACCTGTGACTGAGACCCAGCTCTTGGGTGACTCTCCTCGTTCTGGGTGTTTGCAGTAGTAGAAGCCCTCATGTGACTTTGAGACATTAGAGATGATTATCTCTGTAGTTTGATTCTGGATGAGTGATCCATCTTTATAGAAATCAGCTGTGAGGTTTGGTGGGCTTGTATACGGATATAAACAGCGTAGAGTCATAATATCTCCTTCAGTCACAGGATGAACAGGACTCTCCAGAATAACACCAACTACATAACAGAGAAAACACAAACTTTATGTAAACATAGTAGTTTACTGCACTGTATAGCTACCACTGTTATGGTTAAATACCCAGTCCACTGCCCTTGTCTCAACTTTTTTAAAGCAGAAACGTGTTCTGAGTGAATAGCTCGCTAACCCCGCTTTGCTGTGCCAAAGTTGTACAGTGTGAAATGATGCCGTGTTAAAATGTTACAGTTAGATGCTTAGCAACAAACACCCAATCACGTCTCATTCATGTGCTTTAAACAGTCACAGAAACACAGCAACAGACCATTACCAGTTGCCTTAAACTGATATTGTAATCATCTTTCCCTCTATTATAATTGTCTTCCATCAAAACTTTACTGGTAAGATACTGGTTTGATTTATTCAGGCCATGCAGACTAGTCCTGAATTTCACGAAGCTATGAGAATAATCTTTGTGTGCAAAGAAAACAAATGACGACTTTATTCAACAATTATTCTCCTCCAAGTAACCATCCTCCTCCATTATCGAAAGTATGCATGCGTATGCATTTTCCTGCTCGTAAACAAGGTGCAGCACATGCTTGTTCTCAACACTATCTCACGACTTTATTAA
Organism: Barbus barbus; assembly: GCF_936440315.1. Taxonomy (NCBI): domain Eukaryota; kingdom Metazoa; phylum Chordata; class Actinopteri; order Cypriniformes; family Cyprinidae; genus Barbus; species Barbus barbus. The sequence goes on along the minus strand of NC_136731.1, from coordinate 22,475,994 downwards.
CTTTATTAAGCACTATATCCGAACAAGAGCATATGAAGAAATAAATCAGCTCACGTATACAGCAGGATTCATTTGAGACTCCTCTGACTGAGACCCAGCTCTTGGGTGACTCTCCTCGTTCTGGGTGTTTGCAGTAGTAGAAACCCTCATGTGACTTTGAGACATTAGAGATGATTATCTCTGTAGTTTGATTCTGGATGAGTGATCCATCTTTATAGAAATCAGCTCTGAGGTTTGGTGGGCGTGTATACGGATATAAACAGCGTAGAGTCAGAGTTTCTCTTTCAGTCACAGGATGAACAGGACTCTCCAGAATCACACCAGCTACAGAAACAGAGGAAGCGTGAGCTGATTGTAAATAGCTAGACGATATGATAAATATGATAACAAAAATTGTTTTTATATTTTATGACAAAACTAAATTTTTTGTACAGCCTGCATACTTATATTTTTCTCTTCTTCTTCTTCTTTTTTGCCCATTGATGCTTGCTGCACTAGTTTAATCAACTCGTTTTATACATTCATAGTAAACTGTCAGTGAAATAAATATATTCAGAAGCACTCACAGTGTACAGTCATATTAACAGGATGATTGTTCTCTCCAGATTCAGACTGACAGCAGTACACTCCAGTATCTGATGCGATAGTGGAGCTGATTGTACATGTAGATCCTGTTTGTGATCCCCACAGTGATGATGAACAATCTTCCAGCCCCCAACTGTCTGTGTATCTTCTCACTCTCCATCTATCAGAGTTACTCTGGTCCTCACAGCTCAGAGAGAGAGAGACAGATGTGAAGTGTTGAGTCCTGCTGGGACTGATGATCAGAGAGACTGGAGGAGAAACACCTGAGAAGACAATTAGAGTTAAGCATTTAGAAATTATTTTTTTAAATAAATGTTAAAGTGTCATGAAACCCTAAAACACATTTATTGAGATGTTAACACAAACAGGTTGCACATCAGTGAAAACAACAATAGCACTCATTATGTCTATTATTAAGGGAAAAGTGATTTTTTTTTTTTTCATTTTTTGGAGCAATTTTGTTCTTCAAAAAGCAAAGTTGAACCAACGTCATGGGAAAATTATGTATATGCGTTAATTTGGAGTGATCAGTTTTCCTAGCTTTTCTAAGTCTTATTCATGAGAATGAACTCTTGATCCAATCACTGCGCTGTGCATGAGGTCGTATTACAGAGAATTCAAATCTCATGAAAGAGCTTCCGCGCTGTCAGTTAATTTCTGTAAACACGACCATAACAATATTTAATAGGCCTATGTAGCAACACGTGGAGCGCGCACGAAAGAGCGGTTTCTGCGCTAAACGCGACAATGAGTTTAACACTTGCTGCGCGGATCATATCTGGACAGGAGCAAGTGCGTTTGAAGTTTTGTGAATATACTTCATATTCTCTCGTGCACCAAACGTGAACCAGCACCATGTATGCGTACATATGTCTTTTTCAAATGAAATATGCACAAATAAGGGCACTGATACAGCGGTACATCTGATCATGTACGCCATGACATAACGGATTATTGTGGTACACACCAAATTCGATACACCGAGAATTCAAAGAAGCGTAAACAAAAAGTAAATATGCTTTTATTCTTTCTGTTTTAAATATATTTTAATATGCATTTGTCTGTATCACGAGTGTTGTTTTATTTTTTGCTTTCTCCCTGTTGGAAAGGCGGGGCTGCACCTGTCAATCATCGCCAGGACGCAGCAGAATAGAGCGAGAGAGAGGGTGCTTCTCAATTCTTATTTGTGCATCCTCGTTTCCTTTCCTCGCATCTTAGCTCCACCCCTTCAGGATACGAGGGAAGGATGCACATAAAAGACGCGAGGATGGAGGAATTGAATCAAGTGAAATGATATATCCTCACTCCCTTTAGCATCACTTTAGAGTATCATCAGCTGCGCAAAATGGATCTGCCCTTATGTTGTTAAAGTTTGTTTTTTAAGACTTTCAAAATAAACATTAATAAAGCAAGATGCCCTGTTGAAATATATGACATGTATGGTTTATTTAAATTGCAAAGGTAAAATATAAATTAAAAATTATTACAACAGATGAGAAGGGGGAGGAGAATTTACACGTGCGTCAGGTTTTTCGATGAAAAAGACTTCCGCATAGGATACACCTGTGTATCCTCGCTCATAGCTCCTTTGGAAGGCTCCTCACTCCTCGTTCCTCACCTCCTCACGGTGCAATTAGAGAATTGAGATGTCCTTCAAGATGGCTAAGCTCGATCGGTTTCCGGGTCATAGGATGGAGGACGGAGGAGTGAGGAAGCGAGGAGGGATATTGAGAAGCACCCAGAGACTTATCCCGAGGGCGAGAGAAATAATCTCCTTTTGTGTGTTATTGTGTGCGTCGGTGACTAATTGTGAGTATCTGCTCAGCTCTAGGGACTGTTCTTGTTTATTCTAATAATCATATCTGAGACATTTTGGTATTTGTCCACTGTTCGCGATTGAACGTGTGAAATTAATGTAAGGCTATGCTAGCGCATTCAGCGCATGCACGAGTTGTGTTTACAAATACGCTATCACTATTAGTATTATCCGGTTTTATGCTGCTACATTGGTAATTATTACGGTGAAGTTTATATAAGAGTACTTAATTGTTCTGACTTGTGAGGTTTATTGCAAGTATTTGGGCACTGTCAGTTTAACGTGCCAATTATGTTTGCATAAAAGAGCACAACGCAAGATTGTGTGTATATTACCACTGAAAGTCGATACTGTATATTGTATTTACACACTACTACCTTGTATACATTAATGTGATTTGCTTTGATACAGAAGTCAAATATTGTTATGCTGATTATTTCTATATTTCTGTTTTATTGTAGAACCACACCATACACACATCCACATACACCCCCCAAATCCATCTTCAGTGTTCAATAAACTCCTTTGATTGAAGTTAACCGCTTGATCCACTCCTGTGTTCTAATCGACACACTAAGAGGAAGGCTAGAGAAATCAGAACCACCTTAGAATACAATCCTAGATCAGCTCCAAAACAAAATTGGTCCTTCGAGCCGGATCTCAGCCATTGCTCTTGGACCTAGAGGATCTATCAGCCCTAATATGCAACCAGAAGGGGTGAATCCTGAAGGTGCCAGACCTAAACGTCATGTTCATCCTCCCGTTTACCTTGAGGACTACGATCTCACAGCCACACGTCGTAGACCAGTCAGTACGCCTACACTGCCTCACGCTGCAGAGGAGTCATGGAGAGGTGGCACCTCAGATGCTGCCAGGATTTCTCCCTCCCCATCTGACAGAGCTTCCAGTCCGGTGAGTCAGTATTCATGGCAAGTGGTCGATGAGTGGCCCCTGGCTGCCTATGACGGAGAGCGTTCTTATGAAAGACAGCAAGCGTCACAGTCTAGAGCTTCCATGCCATCTACTCAACCTGCTCAGTCTTCACCATTTCACCGGCCTTGGGAAGAGACTGGGTGTCAGTCATCTCCACAAACTGTCGTTAATACCTCACACAGGCCTAATCAATCTCTGGTGTGCTCCGAGTCTCTTCCCATGCCACTTCCTCATTCATCTGCCATCAGTCAGGCATTGCCGTTGGCCAGTACAATCGCTGCACCAGTAACTTCAGTTCTTTCATCCCATGAAGATGATTGTAGCTCATTACCTAACCCCAAGCAGATTGTGAGTTATAGAGATCATTCTGTTTTGCCCCGACGACCAGAGAAGAATGCTGAGGAGTCGCAGAGAGAGCATGTGCTGGTAGATTTCCTGGGTAAGATGCTCAGTGAGCTGCAAGTGATGAGAGACCACATACAGACGGAACTGCCAGCCAAACGGGAAGTCACACAGTCAGTTCAGCCTCCTAATTATCCTGATTCCATTCCTGCTAACTATCCCGATGACTCTGTCCGACCAACTACCCGCCGATTAGCGCCGCCACCTACCGACTACAGTAACTATACTCATGATCCAAGCTGGTATCCGGAGCAGAAGTTTGAGCCTGTTAGAGCTGCCCACCTGCCTCCCCTTCATGAAAGCAATGAGCGAAGGAGACCTGGGTATCAGACGCCTAGGCACAGAGCTTCTACCTTACATCCAGTTGAGAGAGAGAGCACTTATCGCGGACCTACTCCAACCATTCCAGACTTCACCACAGGGGACGCTAGTGAGTTTACCAGACTAAAGATTGCTCTTGAGAACCTTCTACCTCCTGATGCTACTGAGCTCTTCCGCTATCAGATCTTGATGGATCATTTGAGATTAGATGAAGCTCGTCTAGTAGCTGACTCCTATCTTAACTCACCTTTCTCTTACAGGGATACTATGGCAGCTCTGACTGAGCGGTTTGGACAACCGTACAAGCTAGCCCTCAGAAGGATAGCGAAAGTGATGGATGCGCCTGACATTCGACGAGGTGACACAACAGGCTTTGACAAGTTCGTCTTGCAAATCAGATCCTTGGTTGGTATGCTGGAGACTTTGGGCCATGAAGGTCAGGCTGAATTGAGGTGTGGTTCGCATGTGGAGAGGCTGCTAAGCAAACTTCCTCCTGAAATGAGGTCGGAGTTCAGAAGACATATGTTTCGTCGTCCCGGTGCGGTGTATAACCTCCTGGACTTCTCAGAATGGTTACAATACGAGGCCTGGTGTCAGAGCAGGGAGAGTCAGATATCAGACCGCAAACGGAGGGTAGAGCAGAAGACAGTCTGGGGGAGAACCGGGAACCCTGCTAGCCGTTCCACTACTGTACTCCATGGATCAGACGAGGGCCCTGCTAAACCACCATCTGGACCAGCTCCGATCCCATTAACCAGTTCAGGGGTCCTCAAAGTACAGGCCAAAGCTTTCTGTCCGTATTGTGACAAGACCGATCATTACCTCAGTCAATGCCCTACTTTCAAGACCTTCAATAAACAGCAAATCACAGATTGGATTCAAACGAATCACCGCTGCTGGCGTTGTGGGCGTGCACACCAAGCAGCCAAGTGTACCTTCAAGAAGCCATGTAGTATCTGTAAAGGCCGGCATTTGCAGATCCTTCATGAAGTCAACTCCAAACCCGTGACTGAAGGTTCTTGTCTGGTTAATTCAGCGACCGAGACTCTGTATTTAGATAGACCTACGGGATGTAGGAAAGTTCTCCTAAAAGTTGTTAGAATTCTGCTTCGTAACGAAGACAAAACCCTGGATACCTATGCCGTCCTTGATGATGGTTCGGAGAGGACAATTCTCCTTTCCCCTGCAGCAACTAAACTCGGAATCTATGGTCCTGAAGAAAGCCTAGCTCTGCGGACTATCCGGCAGGATGTACAAACTGTGACTGGAGCCTCAGTCTCCTTCCAGATTTCTCCAGTGACTCAACCACAGAAGCTATACGGAATTTCGTCTGCCTTCACCGCTGAATGCCTCGGACTTGCAGACCATTCCTACTCTTTGAGTATCCTGGAGAAGTATCAGCACCTGAAGAACCTACCCCTACAGGATTTCGAGGGAGTACGCCCACTGCTGCTAATCGGAGCTGACAATACTCACCTCATTACCCCTATATCACCTGTTCGTCTAGGCCCTGCTGGAGGACCTGCAGCTATTCAGACAAGGCTCGGATGGACATTGCAGGGACCTGTAAGACTCTTGAAAGATCAGTTATCAAGACAACAGTGTCTCTTCTTGTCCCTTACCCCCTCCGAACTACAGTTGAAGAGGGATGTCGAAAGGCTTTGGCAGATCGATGTCTTGCCATACCGCTGTGAGAAGCAAGCTACCCGATCCAAGGAGGATCGAGAGGCTATCAGTCTCTTGGAGGCCAAGACTACGCGGGTCGATGTCAACGGAATCTTCCGCTACGCAACACCGTTATTGCGCAGGAGGGATTTTCCCTTCTTTTGTGCTCCAAAGGAAGCAGTCATGCCTAATCTCAGAGGAATGGAGCGTCAGCTCGCTCGGACACCAGCGAAGGCAGAGGTGTATAGGTCTGAGATAAAGAAGCTGGAGTTGACTGGTGCTACCGTTAAACTGCGAGAGGAGGGACAGGGACCTGCAGGAGAGAACTGGTATATTCCACACCATTTGATCACTCACAACGGTAAAAACCGCCTAGTGTTCAACTGTTCCTTTGAATACGAGGGGCTGAGCCTTAATGACTTCTTGCTACCTGGTCCAGTTTTAAGCCCCTCTCTCCTGGGCATCCTCCTGCGGTTCAGGGAGCATTGTGTAGCCATAAGTGGAGATATACGGGGATGTTTCATCAGGTCCTACTACTACCTGAGGACAGACCACTGTTACGTTTCCTATGGCGTGACCTGCGACGAAATGAGCCACCAGATACCTATGAGTGGCGAGTCCTTCCCTTCGGGACTACATCCAGCCCCTGCTGTGCAACCTTCGCCCTCCAGCGACACGTGGCTCAGCACAGTACTCCTGAAGAGGATGTGAGATTCTCAGTCGATAAATGCTTCTATGTGGACAACTGTCTACAAAGTTTACCTTCTGCAGGAGAAGAACGTCAGCTAGTGGATAAGTTACGGGCCCTCTTATCCTCTGGTGGTTTCGATATCCGCCAATGGGCCAGTAATGTCGTGGAAGTTGTCAGTCACCTACCTCCTGAAGCCAGGTCCACTAAGCTGGAGTTGTGGCTCTCTCAAGATAAAGCTGACCCCAGAGAGTCAACCTTGGGCCTGAGCTGGCACTGTGAGTCAGACCAGCTAGGGTTCAAACATAGACCTATCACATACAATGCTTTGACAATGCGGAGCATTTACCGCGTGATGGCGAGTCAGTACGATCCCCTTGGAGTCATCCTTCCATATACCACCCGAGCCAAGGTGATCGTGCAGCAGCTTTGGGCCACCCACCGGGACTGGGATGATCCACAACTCCCTGGTGAGCTCCGGCAAGCATGGATAACCTGGGAGGAGGAGCTTAAATATCTTCCCCAAGTAACGATCCCCAGATGCTATAACCCCTCATACATGGATCAGCCTGACATAGGACGGGAAATCCACATCTTCAGTGACGCCTCGGAGAAGGCATATGGGGCTGTGGCTTACCTGCTTTCAGAAGGTCACCAAGGGGAACCCCACCTTGCCTTTCTTCTAGCGCGATCCAGAGTGGCCCCGCGAAAGCAACAGTCAATACCGAGGCTTGAGCTCTGCGCCGCTCTGATAGGTGCACAGTTGGCAAAGCTGCTTGCAAATGAGCTCACTTTAAATTTGAACAAAATCACCTTTTGGACTGACTCCACCATTGGGCTGCACTGGCTCCATTCCGAGTCCTGCCGATACAAGGTCTTTGTAGGCACCCGGGTAGCGGAGATTCAGGAGTTGACCAACCAGGCAAAATGGCATTACATCAATTCGGAAAGAAACCCTGCCGACGATCTGACTCGTGGCAAGCACCTGCAAGATCTTATTGCCCCCAACAGATGGCTTCAGGGTCCAGAGTTCCTACTACAACCTCAGGAGAAGTGTCCCTCTCATCCCACCTCACGCATTTCTGAGACTGAAGACACCACTGAACTTAAAGGAGGAACATTCTGTGGGATAACTATCACCACGCCAGTGATTCCTGATGGAAAGAAATACAGTAGCTGGAAAGATTTGGTGGAGGCAGTCGCACAGGAACTGCATGGGGCGGCCGCCCAGGATAATTCCCCTCCAGCTAGTACTTATAGAGAGGCAGAGACTGTTGTTCTGAGAAGGATCCAGATGGACAGTTTCCCTGAGGATTATCGTCTGCTGAAAAACAACAAGCCAGTTCGCTCAGATAGTCGGCTACTATTTCTTTCTCCAGAGTTTGACGCAGAAAATCAACTCATACGAGTCGGAGGACGACTGAGGCGAGCAGAAGACCTTGACCCACATACAGTGCACCCTATCGTACTCGACCCTCATCATCCTAACACCCAACTGCTTATTAAGGACTGTGACACGAGACTTCATCACCCAGGACCTGAGCGGGTGTTTGCTGAGCTCCGGAGGAGAGTGTGGCTTCTGAGAGGCAGAGAGGCCATTAAGAAACACAAAAGGTCATGCATCGAGTGTTGTAAGTGGAGGTCAAAACCAGCAACTCAGAAGATGGTCGATCTTCCCCCTCCAAGACTCAGATTATTTAAGCCTCCGTTCTATTCCGCAGGAATGGACTGTTTCGGACCTTTCATAGTAAGACTGGAATGCAGGACGGAAAAAAGGTGGGGTCTCCTGTTTAAGTGTCTCACCACTCGGGCTGTGCACCTAGAATTGCTAACCTCTATGGACAGTGACGCCTTCCTGATGGCACTGAGAAGGTTCATTGGGAGACGTGGCCAGCCTGCAGAACTGTACTCCGACCAAGGCACAAATTTCCGAGGTGGAGATACTGAACTCCGAGAAGCTTTCAGCAAACTCAGTCCAAACCTACAACAGCTGTTAGCCAAGCAAAGGATAAGGTTCCACTTCAATCCTCCGGCATCTCCACACTTTGGAGGTGTGTGGGAGAGGGAGATCCGGTCGATAAAAGCTGCTCTTCGTGCCACTTTAGGCTCAGAAACCGTGTCTGAGGAAGTACTCCTGACAGTTTTGATCGAGGTCGAAGCCATCCTAAATTCAAAGCCTCTAGGATATGTTTCAGCAGATCTGGCCGATCCAGATGCTGTTACACCAAGTTGCCTACTGATGGGGCGGCCAGATGGTTCCTTACCTCAAGTGGTGTTCCCAGAGTCTGAACTCCTCACAAAGCGGAGCTGGAGGCACTCCTAGGTATTAGCCGACAGATTCTGGACTGCGTTCATAAGGCAATACCTACCAACAATGCAGACAAGAGGCAAGTGGCAAAGATCCTCTCCTGACATTGAACCTGGCACTGTCGCCATGTTAGTTGACCCACAACTACCTCGGTCCTTGTGGCAGATTGGAAGAGTAATAAAAGTCTAACCGGGAGCAGATGGACATGTCAGAACAGTGGAGATCCAGATAAAGGACAAGACGTATACCCGGCCTATTGCTCGGCTGATTGTGCTTCCTGAAATCCCTGAGGAGGATGAGCTCCCTGGAAGTAAAGACAAACAACAGGAAACCTGATTCCCTTCCAGGAACTCGAGCTGCGTCGAAGCGCTAGGGGAACGCCCACAGCGTGACCGCGCTCTGAACCAGAGTGTAACGTGTCTAATGGAAGGGCGAGACGTCATAGGCGGGTGACGTCACTGACCGGAAAGCATATAAGCACGTGCGGTGGAGCCGGCGTTTGCTTTTCGTCATTCAGCAACCGCTTCTCTGTCTGTGTGTATTGTCTTTGCATGTTGTGAGTCTTATTTAGTGTTGTTTGTCCTGCACAATCACTTGAATAGGCTCCAGCAATATGTGCAAGCACTGGGGCGATAGCAGATCGCATTCGGGCTGTGTGTTCCTCCCTGCACACATTATATCACTGCTTGGGATACACGCAGTCTGTGTGTGGTCTGCTTGAGAGCAGAGCGCGCAGATTCAGCTCTCGAGGGAGCTGACTGCTCGTTTGTGAGCTTTTTCTTTTCTACGCCTGCTCTCTGAAGGCTCTCTTTGAAAAAGAGAGGAGTGAGTTTCACTAGCCTTGAATGAAGACGGGCGAGCCCGTGTCTTCTTCCTCCTAGACCTGTCTTCCTCCGAGGAGGTGGACGCGTCAATGAAACAGTGTTTGCACAAGCATATTATGAATGAGAACGGCGCGCAGTCAGCTCAAAAAAAGGAGAAAGGGGGCTGATTGTGTTTCTCTCCGCTGTACATCTCGCATTCCCGCCGCTGCTGAGGCACGGCGGCGAGTGTGAGTGCGGGGATCGCAGCGCGCGTTGCCGAGGCGACGCGTGCGTTACGTATTCTCATTCATATCAGAGCGATGCCCCGGGTGGAACAGACGCTCGCGAGCTATCTGTCCACTTGCGTGGCGTTGTCTCTGAAGGCTCGCGGCTGCAGGTCAGGCTGGTGCGTGTCTGCACACCGAAAAAAAAAGAAAGAAAGAGAGTGTTGCAGGCGCACCAAGCTGACGTACCTGCTTAGAGAGCTGGATGAGGGATTGGGGCTCAACTTGATTGAAATATAAGTTGATCTCTGAGCTCCCTAGAAACGCTGTCTGTGGTCGACCCTATCTGACATGAAGGAGAAGATAGGGTTTTCCTCATGGACGCCCCGCTTGCGCCTTCTGGCCTGTTCGGCGACGCCGTCAATTATGTCGTCAACCGGTACCAGGAGGCTCGTAGACAAGTGGCGGCGTTTCAGCGGTTTCTCCCTCACCTGTCTCTAGCTCAGGGGGCTGCTGGGCGGGAGCAGCCCTCGCCGCGTGCCAGCCCCTCTTTAGAGAGGCGCAAAACAGAGCGTGGCTACTCGCACCCCACCGAGGTGGGGCCGTGGCGGCTAACGCTCTGGGTCGGGGACCTCTAAGGCTAAGCCGGATCTGCGGACCGTTCTTAAGTCTAAGGGGGTTCTCGGCCAAGAAGCCTACGGGCGTGGGAGATCAGTCTGCCAACCCTGCCAGAGTTCCAGGGCGCAGCTGGCTCCAGCGAGCGACGTTCTCAGTTCTTCCGCCCCGAAGTGTAGCGGAGCTGAGAAGCTCGCCACCCCTGCGGGGGTCTCTAGAGCTTCTGGTTCGGCCGTCTCCTGCCGGTCCTCCGCTTCAGGGCACCGAGCCAGCAGCTCTAGGCACGCCAGAGGCCAGTCTCGAGAGACTGGTTCCCTTAGGAGACCATCGGGCAGCGTGGGAACTACTGCCGATGTGTCTCTTTGGGTCCTGCCTTGCAGGGTCTGGTTCTTCAGCTTGGTCTTCCTAGGAATGACGCGGGTCTGAGGACCGTCGTTCATTAGGAGGCTGAGGCTGAGGCAGTCCTGGTGCTGTGCCCAGGACTTACGAGGGCAGACCCCTCTGGGGTAGATCGGGTGTCCGTCTCCCCCAGCGCCCTCGGGAGAACAGTCTGCCAACCCTGCCAGAGTTCCAGGGCGCAGCTGGCTCCAGCGAGCGGTGTTCTCAGTTTCTTCCGCCCCGAAGTGTAGCGGAGCTAAGAAGCTCGCCACCCCTGCGGGGGTCCCTAGAGCTCCTGGTTCGGCCGTCTCCTGCCGGTCCTCCGCTTCAGGGCACCGTGCCAGCAGCTCTGGGTACATCAGAGGCCAGTCTCGAGAGACTGGTTCCCTTAGTAGACCATTTAGGCAGCGTGGAAACTACTGCCAAATGGATCTCAATGGGTCCTGCGTACTGTAGAGAAAGGCCTTTTGTATTCAGTTCGGCGCTCCGCCACCGCCTTTCAACGGGGTGATTCCCACGTGCGTGGGCCCCCAGCAGGCTCTGATCATGGAACAGGAAGTAGACACTCTCTTGGGGAAGGAGGCCATCGAGGTGGTCCCTCCTCACGGAAGAGAGTCCGGGTTCTACAGCCGGTACTTCATTGTTCCAAGGAAGGATGGTAGATCTGCGTCAGTTGAACCGCTCAGTCATGTGACTGAAGTTCAGGGTGCTTACACTCATCAGTTGTGTCTCAGACCAAGTCCGAGGACTGGTTTGTCACGATGGATCTAAGGACGCATATTTCACGTCTCCATCCTTCCCTCTCACGGGAAGTCCCTCAGGTTTGCTTTTAGGGGCAAAGCTTACCGATCTCGGGTTCTTCCCGTTGGCCCTGCACTCGTACCCCGCATTTTTACATCAACGATTGGTTGATTCTAGCTCGATCAGAGCAGGTGGCGACTCGGCATCGAGATGTCGTTCTCGCGCACATGAAGGGGTTGAGACTGAACGCCAAGAAAGTGTGATTTCTCCAGTATAGAGAACCACTTATCTAGGCGTGGTGTGGGATTCGACCACGATGCAGGCACGTATGTCTCCCGCTCGGAGCGAGTCGATTCTCACCTCAGTCAAGAGAGTGAAAGAGGGCCAGTCACTCACTGTCAGGCAGTTTCAGAAACTGCTGGGGCTCATGGCAGCTGCGTCCAACGTGATTACTTTTGGCCTCCTGTACATGAGACCCCTACAGTGGTGGCTCAAGACCAAGGGGTTCTCCCCGAGGGGAAACCCGCTTCGCATGATCAAGGTCACGCGGCGATGCCTACGTGCCTTAGACATGTGGAGCCAAGCTTGGTTCTTGTCTCAGGGCCCGGTGCTGGGAGCCTCTTGTCGCCGCGTAATGCTAGCGACGGACGCATCCCTCACCGGTTGGGGAGCGGTCATGAGTGGCCACCCTGCCCGCGGTCTGTGGAGCGGTCGCCATCTAACGTGGCATATCAATTGTTTGGAAATGTTGGCCGTGTTTCGTGCACCCAAGCACTTTCTCCCAGACCTAAGAGATCACCATGTGTTGGTGCGCACCGACAGCACAGCGGTGGTCTCTTACATCAACCACCAGGGAGGTCTGCGTTCGCGCCCCTTGTACAAGCTGGCGCACCAGATCCTTGTGTGGTCCCAGGGCAAACTTCGCTCGCTCAGAGCCATCGATATCCCTGGGTATCTCAATGTGGGAGCAGACATCCTGTCGAGGCAGGGGCCGAGGCCCGGGGAATGGATATGGATAAGCAGATATGGAGGTTTTTGGCTGTGCGACTCGAGAGTCAGCGCTATGCCCCTCTAGTTCCTCCAGCTCCTTTGGACTGGACGCTTGGTACAGACCTGGCCGAGGCTTCGTCTGTACGGTTTTTCCCCGATTGCTCTGCTCCCGGGAGTTCTGGATGGCAACAGGGATCTGGTGAACAGGTTGGAGACGGGTTCGCCCTATCTCCTCCTACATTCCCCAGATCTAGCGCTCTCGCTCGTGGAAGCCCGCGTGTGCGGTACTTCCCCCTCTGAGTGAGTGCTCGCTGTTGCAGCGCACGTTGCCGAGGCGATGCGCGCATTACGTGTGGAAGTTCTGGCCTCTGAGGGGGCGCAGCTCATAGCTTCCGGTCTCTCAACCGAGGTTGCTGAGACCATCTTCCAATCCAGAGCTCCCTCTACGAGGAAACTATGCCCTGAAGTGAAAATATTTCACTTCTTGGTGTGGAGACCGCCACCTTGACCCAGTTAACTGCCCGTTTGGTACAGTGCTGCAGGTCCCGCAGGCCTGTTTCTCCGCAGGGGTAACTCACTCCACCCTGAAGGTTTACGTGGCGGCTTTATCGGCCTACCACGCCCTTCTCGGTGGCCTTACAGTGGGTCGACACCCCCTGGTTACATGTTTCCTCCACGGTGCGCTGAGGCTGAGGCCTCCTGTACGACGTGTCCCTACGGGGACCTGGCTGTGGTCTCTTAAGAGAGTGGGGATTTGTAGGCCCTTCATGGCCCCTTCTTATCTCGTCTTTGCCCCTAGTCTGGCCAAAGCGTTTTTCTACCCTCGAGCGGGTTATTTCCTAGATCCCCTCTTCTATACTACGGCCTGTCGTGCTGCAGGCCCTCAGTCCTCCTCCCTTTCGGGAGCCTGACCAGCGAAAGCATAACTGTGTGTGTCCAGTGCGAGCACTGGACGCATACGTCCACAGAGCTGCCCTGTGGAGAAGGACGGACCAATTGCTGGTTTGCTTCGGTCCTCCTAAGCGGGGTCTGCCTGCTTCCAAGCAGACCCTTAGCAGGTGGATTGTGGATACTATTTCCTTGGCCTATGAAACTCCAGGCATCCCTTCGCCTCTGGGGCTTAAGGCCCATTCAACTAGGAGTATGGCGGCCTCCAAGGCCTTTCTGGCAGGGGTTTCGATGCAGGATATCTGCAATGCTGCGGGTTGGTCCACGCCCCTCACCTTTGTTCGGTTCTATCACCTTGATCTTACGGCCACTCCCGGCTCTCCTCTTTCTCGCCCTCGCTGTGCTCCCAGTGATACACACAGGGCAGGTATTTTGGAAGTCTGGAGGCGTGGGCATCTCGTTCCCCTAGCGCTTCGACGCAGCTCGAGTTCCTGGAAGGGAACGTCTCGGTTACGTATGTAACCCCGGTTCCCTGAAGGGAACGAGACGCTGCGTCTCGAAGCCATACTTCCTGTATCCCTGCGGGCGGTTGCTTCATTCCTGGAAGCAAACGCCGGCTCCACCGCACGTGCTTATATGCTTTCCGGTCAGTGACGTCACCCGCCTATGACGTCTCGCCCTTCCATTGGACACGTTACACTCTGGTTCAGAGCGCGGTCACGCTGTGGGCGTTCCCCTAGCGCTTCGACGCAGCGTCTCGTTCCCTTCAGGGAACCGGGGTTACATACGTAACCGAGACGATCACTTTCCCACGGAGCAAATTATTTACAACTAAATTTGGGGGCGGCAGTGTTGGAAAGGCGGGGCTTAGTGCACCTGTCAATCATCGCCAGGACGCAGCAGAATAGAGCGAGAGAGAGACTTGTCCCGAGGGCGAGAGAAATAATCTCCTTTTGTGTGTTATTGTGTGCGTCGGTGACTAATTGTGAGTATCTGCTCAGCTCTAGGGACTGTTCTTGTTTATTCTAATAATCATATCTGAGACATTTTGGTATTTGTCCACTGTTCGCGATTGAACGTGTGAAATGAATGTAAGGCTATGCTAGCGCATTCAGCGCACGCACGAGTTGTGCTTACAAATACGCTATCACTATTAGTATTATCCGGTTTCATGCTGCTACATTGGTAATTATTACGGTGAAGTTTATATAAGAGTACTTAATTGTTCTGACTTGTGAGGTTTATTACAAGTATTTGGGCACTGTCAGTTTAACGTGCCAATTATGTTTGCATAAAAGAGCACAACGCAAGATTGTGTGTATATTACCACTGAAAGTCGATACTGTATATTGTATTTACACACTACTACCTTGTATACATTAATGTGATTTGCTTTGATACAGAAGTCAAATATTGTTATGCTGATTATTTCTATATTTCTGTTTTATTGTAGAACCACACCATACACACATCCACATACACCCCCCAAATCCATCTTCAGTGTTCAATAAACTCCTTTGATTGAAGTTAACCGCTTGATCCACTCCTGTGTTCTAATCGACACACTAAGAGGAAGGCTAGAGAAATCAGAACCACCTTAGAATACAATCCTAGATCAGCTCCAAAACACCCCCCTTTTCACATCCTCTTTTCCACAGTTGCATGCCCATTTCTGGAGCCTTTTTCAGATCTAAGGTGTGAAAGTTTCAGAACTCAAAAGTTTCTCATAGTCTAAAAACAGCTTATAATGAAGGCAGTCTGCCAAAACGACAGCTTGAATGTTCTAAGCCCTCTGCTGCTCTTCAGAAATTTTTCTGTTTTTAATTTTTAAAAATCACAGCTTCATTTGGTGACTTTTATGGCATTTGGAATGTGAACACACAAAACATTGAGGGCATGTTTGGAGCAGGCTAAGTGGTTGTAAAAAAAAAAAAAAAAATTCACACTTGTGGTCTTACCATAGGAAATTAATGGGAAATGGGAAACAAAAACACAAAAATGTTGAGAATTTTTGTGTGTACAATCTACAAATCTGACACAATGCAGAAAAAAAGTACACAGCAATGATGGTGTGAAACTCTAAAACATCAAGAGTGCAAAACCAACACATCCACACACACGCGCACACACACACACCTATGAACTGGTGTGACTGCAACACAGGAAATATGTAAAATAAAAGCAATAATTAAACTACAATGCAGTAAAAGTGGACAGCAAGAAAGAGGTTACACTCTAAAACATCAAGAGTGCAAAACAGGCACAAACACTCAAACACACACTCACAGACGCACACAAACATACACAATTATACACACTCAAATGAATTGGTATGCTATAACCATATAGCCAAAACGAGTTAGAAAACTGAAATAAGAGGTTGAAATCAGATCAGACCCAGAAGAATTAAGCTATGATAAAACATTCCTACTAATTTTTGTTACATTTTTATAGAATTTTAATGTTTTGTGTAACAAAATGCTTTCTCTGTGTTCAGGTTTGACTGTAGTAATAATAATTCAAAAACTGATGCTTCAAATCAAAATTTCAAACCAAAATATAAACCTATACAAAAAGTTGTCTTTGAGAAAGTCTAAATATATATCCAAATCCACAACTTAATAAAAATAAGTATTTATGTCTAAAAACAATTAGAGAATTTATAGGCCTTTTATATAGAGCTATATGGGAATCTATGGGCTACACCATGGAATTGCAGATGTTTTTCTTATTTTACTCCCACCAGATGACACTAATCTGGCTTCAAAAATTGGATTTTAAAGGCATAGACTCTATTTTAACATGAAATACTGCATTCATTGAAAAGTAATATAAATATATATATATAAAAAAAAAACTATTATTTTCAATGGGCAGAAATTGATCATAATTGCGTAAATATGAATTAGTGCCATGAAATTATCTCAAAATACAAAAGAAATAAGAAAAAATATTATTGAACAAAAATATATTACATTGATTTTACTGGGGCGAAAAAAAAAGTAAAATTTTATAGTGACCATTGTCCGGTCACTTTTGACCGTGAAGATCACAAGTGTGACTCCCAAATAAGGAGCACCAGAGGCCTAATCTATAATGTAATAGTGTGGGTAAACATTGCCTCCGCAGAAGAAGATCAACGCCTGCTTCTACATCACTGCCCATTTAGCCCTGCCCACTGATTCATGCATGTAATGTAAATAATTAGAAATAGAGATGAACGCAGGTCTACGCAGAAACCAAATGATAAAGATGCTCAGAAGACAACAAGAATCTGTGCAGTTCCAAGTTGTGAAAAAAAAGTGTTTGCATTGCCTTCTTTCTTATCCCAGCGTTAGGAAAGAGTGGATCAACTTTATTTTTAATGAAGTTCCAGATTGTGTCATTAACAACTCTGTCCTTTGTTCACTTCATTTTACCACAGATTTGTTTACAAACAAGGCACGATTTGATGTGGGATTTTCAGAAAGATTAAAACTAAAAGATGATGCTGTGCCGAAAATATTGGATACAACATTAATGTCGCAACACACAAGTGTGAATAACTGTTTTATTATATGATCACTACTGCTTTGTCTGTTAAACAGATAGATATTATTAATTTTTAACCTAAATCACAGCAGCGTCCATCCATCTGTGTAAACTGTCAAAGATATGTGTGTAAGACAATCATAGCAGGTGTTTACTTCTGAGTCTACAATCCACCACAGCTATTCAATCAGTGTTCTGAAGAGGAGGGTCAAAACAGGACAGAAAGTAGCCTATTACATTCTAAATTATGTTTTTTTTTTTTTTTGGTGTAAAAATCTTGATAACATTAAGCTGACCTCAGAGAACAGAAAAATAAAATCAGAGGCAGTTCATCACCCCTTTAAGTGTTTGAACTCACCAGTGACCCACAGTGGTTGTTTGTTGCTGTAGGTTGTTTTATATGTTGTTTTTCCTCTCTCTGCTCTGCACACATAAACTCCTGTGTGATTTAGTGCAGCAGAACTGATGGTGTAGTTTCCTCCAGCTCCTCTGCTGCTGTCTGAGAGCAGCTGATAATGATTGCTGCTTTCTGTATAAAGTGAGAATGTGCAAATGTTCACTAAAGGAACTACCAAATGCACTTTATGAATGACTTCCACTTTAATCTGATGTATTAATTCAATACTTTTAATCTCAGTAATACTTTTGATAGAATCATATAATAGATATTCAGATATATAGATATTTGGGGTTATGTCTGCTTTGTCTGCAGCTCAGCAATTTTAGCAAATAGTTTACTTCATACATTCAGTTCAACAGCATTAACTTAAAGAGGGTGAACTTTTTCACTCAGTTGAACTCATTTTAGACACTTGTGTTTTCTTGCTCCTTCCAAACAATAAATGCTCATTCTTGAATGAGTGCTATAGTGTATTAGTTCAACTGCTTAGCTAATATCAGTACGACCCATTTCAAGGGCTGTCAAAATTACAATTTAAAATCAAACAGAGCTGCAGAAATGTGCCTTCATATTTACAAGTGCAGTTTCATTTCATACGTAGGCTGCTTATAGTTTTTACGTTCATCGGCCTTCAAGGCTTCTTTAGTGGGACTGGTGGGGCCTGGTTAGCCATTCATACTGTAGGCTGACTTCTCAGGGATGTGTAAACACTGTAGCAATATCAAAACAATCCTGCTTCTGTTTGAGCATCAAAATCAGCTTGGGTCGGGATGTAATTAGATCAGCTTGACTTAGTTATATTCAATAATAATTTTGATTTGAAAAAAAAAAAAAATCTCTTAAAGGGATGGTTCACACAAAAACTAAAATTTTCTTTTCATTTAGGCTACTTACCCTCAAGTTCTCACCAAACAGTTGCTGGTAGCCAAATACTATGAAAGTCAATGGTTTGGAACAACATGGGTCAATTTTTGGATGAACTATCCCTTTAATTTTAAGTTACCACATGAAGCACATTATATTTTACCCGATGAAGCAGTTAGAGTGTACCAGCTGAATGTCCAGTCTGTAGAGGAGCCATAAACCTCACAGATCAGAGTCACTGGATCTCCTTCAGTCGACCACTTCTGTGGAGAAACACTTAAAACTGCCTGGGGTCTATCTGAAATAGAGAAATCACTAATTAATAACATGTTAAACCTGTATGTGTTTATGAAGCAATGATCAAACTCACCTGATACTGTCAGTGTAACTTCATCACTGATGTTTGATGTTCGTGATCCTCCTCTTTCTGCTCCATAACAGGAGTATTTACCTGCGTCAGACTCATTAACAGGACTGAATGTGTGTTCCTGTAGTTCATTGAAAGCACTTACTGAACCATCTTTATACCAGCTGTACTGCCAGCTAGTGACTCCTCCACCATCAATGTCACATCTGAGAGTGACTGTCTCTCCTCTGAATACATGTTGATCAGGTTTGATGCTCACTTTGGCATGAACTCTTGAACTCTTTGGCAGCACAGTCAGAATCGGTGTGGTAAAATCTGTCAGTAGAAAATCACTAGTAGCATGAGTTGTGAAGGGGTTTCAGCAGAATATCTCATTCTCATCCTTAGTGCTTTTAGATTTCACAGAGAATGGTGCGAAACACCATTTTCATTCTGAAGTGTTTCATGCTATAGTTTGTTTTGTGGAGGGCTGCATATATAAATATACGTATCTAGATAAACAATTATATTTTCTGTTTATTTTCTGAAAACTGTTTATGGGGAATTTCTAAAAACAAGCAGTGGACTAAAATGTGTTCTTACTAAATATAAAGTACTAGTGAACATCTAAGGCAACAGACTACGCAAAACAAAACTACAGAACTGATTCAACCAACACCATTACAAAGCTCAAAACCGAATGACTGAAAAACAGACTGACCTACAGTAAACACAACAGAACATTTCTCTACCACAAATAGCACAACAGCACACTTGCTCTCTAAAGTTAATTGTTGATTCAAACAGTATATTGTGGATTTGAAACTTGAAAAAAAATTAATGGAACACTGAATCACTTGATCTAATTCATATTATAAAAGCATTTTTCATCAACTGAAATACAAAGAGAGAATAATACTCACAGAGCACAAGAGGAAGTTGACTGAGCTTCATCCTGACTGAATGATGACAGATGGTTAAAGACACAGACAGTGTTAAAGCCTCAAGACTTCCCCAAACCTGCAGTCTGATCTTTAGGAGCATCATGACAAGATACCTCATATCTTGCAGAAAATTGTTTGGTGATGTTGAGAATCTTGTGTTAACATGTTTTCAAAAAAGTTCACAATGACTATCATGCAAGTTTCTACAGAATTTTTGCCATGAATCACATTTTATCAATTTGATAAATTCAGATTTGGCATCATGAGAATAAATAATATTTTGGTGTGTTTAAAGAACAAGGAAAATCAAACAATATTTTGATGGCTCATTAATGTAATGTACTTTCTGCATTCATAACTTTATGGAAGCAGCAAAAACTAGTGAACAACTGCTGCTTGTCTCACACTAGTTAATGCCACTGAACTGAAATAGAACAAACCAAAGCACAATTATGAGCTCATCTACTTCTATTAGACCTCTTTACAGGTTATCTGTAGGTGTGAACACAGTTTAATATCCATACACCAAGACAAAGGATGGGAATCATGAAATGTAATGTAACAATTCTGTTTTGAGTTCCTCTTTTAATTATTTTTTTTATTTATTTTATTCTTATTTTTCTTTACACTATGGACACTCTCTATGTGCACTATGGACACTTTACACTATGGACACTTACACTTTACACTATGTGCACTACGGACACTTACACTTTACACTATGTGCACTATGGACACTTACACTTACACACACTGCTGCGTGTGCACAATCTCACAAAAGACTCCGCAATATATGTATGTTTACATGCTCATGCACTACAAATCATCCTGCACTGTTCCCCAACCAGCTGCTGACTCAAATGTCTCTCTTTGCACATGTACAGTATTTGTGAAGCATTCGTATAGTTTGTATTTTTTATCTTCTATTTTTTAGTTTGTATAGGGTAATATTTATGTGAAGCATTCGTATAGTTGCATTTTTTATCCTTTATTCTTTTAGTTTGTATAGGGTAAATACTTATATATAGTATACTTATAGTTAAATCTGTTAGTAGTGTATAGGTTTATAGTGTTTTTTTACTTCATTGTTGTATGTCTGTATTTATGTTGCACCGTGGTCCTGCGAGACACGACATTTCGTTCCACTGTATGTCCCCACATGTAGCGGAATGACAATAAATCTCAACTTGACTTGACTTATTTTTGTTCTTTTTGGGGAAAAAGAAATGCAGTCCTTATTTTACTCAACTCAAAAGATTGTAAGTCTTTTATTGTCATTTTTACAGATCACACACTTAAAAACGTAGTCTATGTACATTCATTGGAACAAAATTACAGTAACGACAATACTACTATAAGTTCCTCCGATTTCATTTTCCCTATAACTGATACAGTGTAAGATGTCAAAATTCAGCTGACAAAACTTCTTTCTGAGGACAGAAAACGCTCTCAGTAAACAAAACCATAGAACACTTTTGAAAGTTGCGAAAATTACATTATCTAGGGGACCTTTATAAAATGTGGGCCACTGTAAATACTGTAATTCTATCCTTCAGCCTCGTTTTCAGGGCTGACGACTCCAGGGGGCAGACCGACGGTGATGGAGGAGCCCGAGGCGGAGAGCCGATGAGCCAGGGCGACGGGGAGGATCTAGAGGGCCGATGCGGAGCAGATGGCTCAGGTGACCAAGGCGGAGGCGGGCATCTGGAAGGCCGGGGTGGTGCCGTAGAGACAGAGTACCGAGATGGAGCTGAAGAGAAGGAGGAGCCTGACAGAGCCGGAGGTACAAGGCGCAGCCAGAGAAGTGGAGTCCCGAGGCGACGGAGGGTCAACGATAGACCAAGGCGGAGCCGGAGGGACGAGGGAGCCCGGCGGAGCTATTGGATTGACAGCCCACGGTGGAGAGGAGGGAGCTAGGAGCCATGGTGGAGCCAATGGGTCGAAGGGTCGA
Source organism: Barbus barbus (assembly GCF_936440315.1). NCBI lineage: Eukaryota > Metazoa > Chordata > Actinopteri > Cypriniformes > Cyprinidae > Barbus > Barbus barbus. The sequence goes on along the minus strand of NC_136731.1, from coordinate 22,454,601 downwards.
GGCTGACTGAGTACGGTACTCAGTGGCTGGAGGCATAGACAAGGGATTTTCCAGCCATGACGCCGATGAAGACTGGCAGAACCGTGGTGATCCCACCACACAGATGGTGGGCTTAGGGTGAGCAGAGTGGAATTTGTGAGCCTCCAGGCTTTCAGGGCTGGTGTGCGCTGCCCACACACACCAAACTGGAACTCCCAGCACCGGGAACACATCAGACAGGGGAACGACAGGGCTAGTAGACAGTTCAGGGCACACTGGTAAGTCCGAGGAATGTGGGAGGAGAATAGGCATGTCCGCATAAATATCTGCCTCCCAGTCTGTTTGGTCCCCAGAGTCCAGGGTACACTCACCCTCAGTAGTGGTGCAGTGGACAGGGCTTTTCTCTAAGCCCTCATGCTCCCTTGCATCATCCACCGTCGCGTGCTCCGTTGCCGGCTCTCGCGCCTGGTCTGACGGCACAAGCTTGGGCTCTGGGGCAATACTCAGCCCTGTCGCTCTCTCAGGAGATAGCTCGTCGGTTGCGGCGGACTCGCAAGCGATGTCCAGAGACAGTCTGGCATGTCCCTTGAGTGACCTTTCCCCCTGCTCCAGCAGGAGGAGGAGGTAACCTGGGCGGGATAAGGAGTTGAAGGGGTCCGTGGAAGAAAACAAAACAAAAATACTGTACGAAACACGGAAAACAAACGGAGAGGAAACACGCAGTTATGCTTTTTGTGGGTCCGGTGTTCTGTCACGGTGCTACTGTGAGAAGTTCAAGGAGCACAGAGATGAAGGAGAAATATGAATTACAATCTTTAATAATCCAAAACAAGGGGTAACACAAGGCAAGCAGAAACACACACGTAGCACATAGCATGGAGGACACCGGACAAAGGAATCACAGGACAGACTACACCTTAAATCAGCGGTTCTCAATTCCAGTCCCCCCTCTCTGCATATTTAGCATGTCTCTCTTAGTTAACACACCTGATTCAGATAATCTTCTCGTTAGAAGTGAGCTTCGTGCATGAGCTGTGTTCCGATTGACATGGACCCTACCCAGTGTTCACTGCTCCCTACTCCCTGAGCAGGGGAAATCCGTTGAAGTTTACTTCACTTCGGAACATTCATTAATGGATTTGCGCTGTGCAACGTCTTCACACACGGACGAGTGTGACATAATATACCTCCGTAAATATATACAATTTAAATTCACGTCTCGCACACTTCAATGCACTTTGAATGGAACATATACGTTCACTTCGAACTGGAATCATGGCAGAATATGTTGTTATGTCCACTTCGCAGGGCACTTACTTTCGAATAGAACAAACGCCTGACCCGATAAGAGAAACATACAAAATGTGCAGAGCGGGGGGACATGAGGACTGGAATTGAGAACCGCTGCCTTACAGACTAAACCAGGGGTCACCAAGTTCAGTCCTGGAGGGCCAGTGTTCCTGCAGAATTTAGCTCCAACCCTAATCAAACACACCTGAAGTAGCTAATCAAGGTCTTACTAGGTATACTTGAAACTTCCAGGCAGGTGTGTTGAGGCAAGCTGGAGCTAAACTCTGCAGGACACCAGCCCTCCAGGATCAAGTTTGATGACCCCTGGACTAAACGAGGGTAATTGACGAGACACACCTGAACCAAGTGATCACAATCAAATAAGGGAGAAACTGGGTCACGGGGAGCACATGGGGACAGAAAACACAACAAAATGGGGTGTGAAAACTATGAATTCATTCTGCCCAACAGAAAATATTGTTGACACTGAAAATACAATGAACTAGAGGCTAAGTATTTATTTATGGTAAAGACTGATCAGACAGCAGTGTGTTGTTTCCTGCTTCACTCTGGTTCTGCTCCGATGTCTGACTGCTGTTCTAGAGGGAGACTGAGATCTTCCACCGAGTCAAACAAACAATTTTAATGTACACATCTTGAGGAAATAGGTGGTCAGAAACAAAACACAACTGACATCTGATCTCTTTTATGCATATATAAATGGGTAACTTGGCGCAGTCTTGATACGCGGTAACACTCATGGTGTGAGCAACAACATGTTAAAAGCTTGTTTAAGTGAACGTTTGGGGAAAAAACCTCTGCTGTGTAACATAATGTGAGATTTATTTTGATTATTTTATATTGTGTGTAAATTGTTATATAAGGGGGATAATCTGGTTTGTTTATATATGTGACATAAGGGACAGGTTGGCGCGATGACATGCGCAGTGGTTCTCATGTGAATCGGGGCATTCGCGGGGAGTGTGTCAGTGGAAAAAGACATGTGATGCAAGCTGTGAGCTGAATTCATACCTGAGTTCTGAAAATAAAAGGCAGTCAAGTTCCCATTTATGTGTATGCCTGCATTATTTCGACGGACCCATTCTAAAGAGACTGGAGTTTCCTCCTATGGTCTACAGCCCCTCTTACAATTGTATTAGATCCATGCATTTGTCACAGAACGGCCAGGCTCTCCCGTCAGCCAATTACCACGATCCACGTCACCTGAGTTCTGATCACACGCACCTGCACCCCATCACCATCATCACCCAGAACCACATAAAAGCACTCACCTCCATTCACTCAGTGTCCGATCTCGTTATCGCAACGTGGACTCTTCCCCGACAATCTCCAGACGTTGAGTATTATCTCTGCAATCCTTACCTGTTGAAACTTACCTCCTGTTCTCTTTCTCGTTGTCTTCCCCGTCTCCAGACCGTCCTGTGTGTCCTTGGATAACCCCGCTCTCCTGTGTTCCACATCACCGCCTCGGCCAGCACCTGAAGACATAAGACACTTTAGAAGCATGAATCATCACCTGCAAGACATCTCAAGTTCACGACTCCCCTCACCATTCACAGTCCCCACTCATCCTGTAAAAATAAACATCACCTCTGTTACACCTACCTCCGTGTTGAGAAGTTACTGTTACAGAAGATCGGACCGACATTGGATACAGGATGAGTGCCACTGACCTCTTTCAGGAACTCGTCGACACCCTCAAGAGAATCCTCACCAATCCTTCTTCACCTCCAGCAGCGGCACCCACATCCACTCATGTCAACAACATCACCAGCTCTTCTTCTCCGGTAATGTACGCCAGTCCCATGGCCCGACCAGCGCCCTACTCAGGTGCTCCGGAGGAGTGCAATGGCTTCCTTTTGCAATGCTCGCTCACCATTGACTTACATCCACAGATGTTCACCACTGATCAAGCCAAAATTGCATTTGTTATAACCTCACTCATGGGTCCCGCACTTAAGTGGGCAGAGACAATCTTGAATCAAGCTGGTCCCGCTACCCAATCCTTCGCCCTATTTCTGGCCCATTTCCGTGAAGTGTTCAGTAGTTCTCCGGGGGATTCTTCAGTGGGCGAACAACTGTATCAGCTGCGACAGGGCTCAATGACCATCCACCAATATTCCCTAAAATTCCACACCCTCGCGGCCGCGAGCAGTTGGAATGAGCCCTCATTATTGACCACTTTCCGCCAAGGGCTGAATCCCCGGTTAAAGTTACAGCTAACGGCATTTGATGACACCTATGGGCTCAAAATTCATCCAGTTAGTGATCCGCTGCTCGAATCGGATGTGAGCTTGCCCACCAGATCCAGCGACCTTCACTGCCATTGCCACTCCTCCCAGCCAGCGGTCAGAGACCCTCCAGAAACCAGGCAAACTGATATGCATCGTCTAGAGCCTGCAGAGAGACAGCGACGAATAATGAATGGTTTGTGTCTGTATTGCGGTGGTAACGGTCATATGATCCTGGCATGTCCCCTTCGTCCTACACGGCTGATGGTGAGTGGAATTCGGCCTTTTATTCCCAAAATGAACCCCTTAACCACTCATGCCCAACTGATCACGGATACCACTGCTCTGACAGTTACCGTACTCCTCGACTCCGGCTCCGCGGGGAACTTCATTTCCGGGAATCTCTGCAAAGAGCTCCACCTTTCGACCATCGCCACAGAAACCACCTACCAGATCCAAACCATAACAGGTACACCCCTTACTCGTCGCCTGGTTAAATTCTGTGTTGGACCCTTACAGCTCCGAATAGGCCAACTTCATCATGAATCGATCCATTTGCTGGTTCTGGAGGGCTCCACAGTGGATGTCATCTTGGGCCGTCCCTGGCTGGTGAACCATGATCCCACACTGTCCTGGAAGTCAGGAGACGTCCTGAAGTGGGCTAACAATTGCTTCCCTCGGTGCTTCCCCATTCTGCCTCGTCCTGTACACTGAGTCCCTACACCCATACCACTCCAAGCCACCTCCATCGAAAGCCCAATTGAGAAGCAATCAGTAGACATCCCCTAAGATTATACCTCCTTCAGCGACGTCTTTTGCCCCAAAAGGGCTTCCCAACTGTTGCATTAATGTTAATCTAACAATAAAAGAGAAGAGGGATTCACAGGCTGCTCTTTATTGGACTACTTTTGTAGTTTTAATAATCAGTTTATTTGTAAGGAATACACTAAAGGGATTTTTTACATTTGTTTTTTTACTTGAATGCTTTTTAGATGTAAAATGGAAACGTTAATGTACACCTATCACTTGTTTCTTTCTTATGTGTTGCTTTTTGTATGTGTTCTTATTTATAACAAAGATAAAATAAAAATGGCTATTGTGGTTATTAATGCAGTAATTATTATTTATTATAAGAAAGGAATTGGAGGAAAAGATGCAACGTCGCTAGTTGATTTTTCTTTGGCACCTTCAGAAACTAATTTTTTTTTTTCTCATAATTGAGTTTGCTGACTCTGTCGACTGACTCTGTTTTGAAGGTCCTTTAATGGATAATGTGACATGAAAAATAACTCATTTTTGAAAATTGTGACTCATTTTGCCAGCACCAGTCACATTTATGTGCATTATTTGACAGTATATCAGGGTTTAACTCTTGTAAGATAACTAATTATTTAATAATTTTAGCAGTTTTGGATTTACTTCTGAAATTTTGCACTGTAAATATTTTACACTGCCGTTTGTATTGCAATATCAATATATTTCTTATATTTTATGACATTGTAGTTATAATATAATCCCTCTCAGAGCTATCAGACCTGAAGAATCTATGGTTCAGTTAATAAGCAAGAATTTCAAAGTTAAATTAACTTAGATACGTTTCCAATTTTATGCCCTTAATGATGTGTCAATTGTTCCCTGTGGTATATAATTTAGATTTAATTTTTTTTGTAAGCATTGTATATATTTTTTTGTAAATATAAAGTAATTTGTATATTCTGTTATTTATGAAAGACCAAACCTGCAAAAATTTAAATAAATAATGTAATATGAATAAATTAAAGGAATAAATGGTTTGTCAAAACAATACATTTTTAAATTAAATTTAGTTCTAAATTTTGGAAACTTTTTTTACTTTATTTGTACTTTTTAAAAAAATAAATTTTCACATTGTATTTATCTTCGTTATTTATTCATTATATCATATATCCTTATTTAGACTTTTTTTATATATTATTTTTCATAATTCTTTAAATAATTCAGATTTTAAATAATATTGTCTATGCAGGTGCATAATGAAGGACCGTCTCTGGATGAAAGGGTGATGACTTGTTTGAATCTTCTGGCTCTTATTAAATGCTGAAATTCAAAAGTTTACAATTTTTCAGAATGTTGTTTATTCGGTTGCTTCTTAAGAGGCTTTTATTTTATTTGTGTTTTAAAGTTTTTATATCCTGTTTTTATATCCCTATTTTTTAAAGTTATTATATCCTGTTACAAATGTTTAAATGTTTGAGCAGGCTAATAAAATTTCCATGTTATTCATTTAAACATTTTTCATGTTAGTAAAGCATGTACTATGATTCTAATCTTAAAAAAAAAAAGGGGGGCTTTATAGGATTGTTAGTGCATAATGTTCCAACAGTGTTATGACTGAAGCATTTCAGGAAAACATTCTGGGAACTTCAAACTACCAACTGAAAACTTTATAATAATATTAAGGTATCATGTTCGAACGTTTTCACTAAACATTTTGAGAATGATTTTAGAAAACATTATCCTATCTTTAAGAGAACATTCTGAGAATAAGAATAAATCTATCTGCTGAAAACTGTAGAAGAACATGAGGGAGTAATGTTCTAACAATGTTATCACTACACTGATTTATACGTGTTTTTGATTCACTAAAAAGAACCGTCTCATAATGGTTAATTCGTTTGTTTCACATTGTAAACTGAGTAGCTACACAGTCAGTAAAAACTGTAGCAAATGAGTTGTTTTCCTCAGAAAAGAAAAATGTAGGCTGCACTAGACAATGTCTACTGAAATTTAGGGTGAAAGAGGAAGTACTATAAAAAAAGTTACTAAGAATTTCTAGTTGATAGTGCCATGATGCCTACCAGTGGGGATTTCTTTAAGACTGCAAGGGAAGCTCGGCTTCCCCTATAATGTCAAAAAATTAATGGTCAAATATGTACTATTGTGTTAACATTTATTGATTAAAAATGCATTAGAACACGTTCATCTCGAAGACAAGTTCGTTCAGAATCAGCTACATATAGCAGGTGACTTGATTTCCTTCTCATATATTCCCGTAGCGTCACAGTGTATTTCCCTGTTGAAGCCTAGCGTCCATTGACTTGTATGGGGCTGCTTTGAACAGTTTTTTTCAGTGCTTCGAAACTAGACGGTCATTGGATAAATGCTGCGATTATGTCTCCGGGATTCTGTGTGATGATTGGAGGGTCTGTCGAAAGACTGCATCTCCTTTTGATTGACAGCGATTGTGTACTATAAGAAGTCGCTGATGCTGAAGCTATTCGAGCTCAGTCCCATAGCGGATTGACAAACTGCTGCAACCTATTTCTTGGTATTTGCTTGGCGAAATTGCTGGCCAGTTTTCAACATAACAGGAGAAAGCTGTGATTACTTGGTGTTCCTTAACCCACCGGTGCGGGCTGTCTCGTTTTTCTTTATGAAGCGAAACAAACTAAAAATACTCCACGAGTTTTGATCGTATAGATAAGAGCAAGTTATCATTTGAAACTGCAAAGGGTCTACTTTTATTTGTGTATAGTCATAATAACAACAAAACAATGTGCTTTTAAAAAAATAGAGAAAATAAACAGTGTGCTCTGTCTCTGTCACCTCTTCACAGACACATAAATAAAACAACATGAATACAAAAACAAATATTCTATGTTAAAGTAATCCGTATGAAACCAATGTCAACTCATTATATCTAATGCTGTCAGCGGAAACAAACAAGTTCATCCCGGATACTTTCTGTTTCTGGAAGAAGATCTGCTGAGAGAAATAACCCAGAATTTCTAAATGTGTTGTTGTTTTTTCTCCTTCAGAGCACATAAACAATATACACTCAAAATGCCAGGAGCAAAAGCTTGTAGTCAGCATATAGAAATTAAAACTTTTATTTAGCACACAGGTGATGATAAAGACACGTATCATGTTACAAACTATGCTGTTCTTCTGAACTTTCTATTAATCAAAAAAATAAAAAAATTCTTCTTAGCTCTTTTCAACATAATAATAAATGTTTTTTTAGCAGTAAATCACAATATTAGAATGATTTCTGAAGGATCATGTGACTGGAGTAATGATGCTAAAAAGTCAGCTTTGAAAGACAGCTTTGATTGTTCCTAATAAAATGTTTAACTGCACTCACAAGTGAATCTCAAGTTATTTTGTGTGATAGCTAAATATATACTTAATAAACTACAAACAACAAAAATATTTAAATGTATTTTGTCCTCATATTCTTTCTTGTAACTCCTCCTCTCAGTCACATGCTTGACTAAATGGCTCATTATGAAGCTCATTATGAAGCTCATTATGAAGCTCATTATGCAGCTCATTATGCAGCTCATTATGCAGGCCTGTCTTCTCAGGTCTGAATGTGAAGGTTGACGCCTTCTCGCATAGACCCTTTTTACTCAAAAAATCAATATATTGTTTTTTGTGAGCAAATAAACAAGATGATTTTCACATTATTTTGAAGCAAAAATTCTAGGCTACAAGATCCAGTTCTCAGAAGTCTTGTGAACAAATGTTTTGTATGTTTTTTTTATGGCCTTATTTCAGTGACTTCAAAATGTTAGTTTTTCACTAACCACGCATAAACGTTTTCTCAAAAACAAAATCAAGTACATAAGTGCTGCTAACATATTATTGTAGCCCTGCTTTTGCTGTTTACAGTGTTATTAGACTTTAGCCATTTATATATTTTGTAAGAATTACAGAACCTCAGACACTTTGAACTCCTGAGATGGACAACACACACACAGTGCATTAACATACAGACATCTGTCTCCACATCCCACTGAGAGAAAATGTGGGAAAATGCCTCTCTCACATATGCATCAGTTCCTTTTCATCCCCTCTTCCCCTCACCCATCCTTCCCTTCACTCAGCTCACTCAGAATGGTCGATAGTAGAATATAATGTTCTACGTGAATGCAAGTGATATTTACAGTCATGTTTGATATCATTTGAATTGTCTCAGGGTGTCTGGTACAATGGTCTCATTCTTACAAGAAGTAAACTAAAAGGTAATACAGATCCTAAGAGTTTAGAGATGTATTGCACACCGTAGAGGGTGGGTCAGTTCCCAGTACCTTTCATGCAAATTACCTTCTGTCCCTAAAGGTGTTAACTCGACTTGATTAAAGCAAATTACAATTGTTAGCTCCTGTCTCCATCTCGGGGGTATTGGTCTTGGTCTGAAGTATACTTAAGGAAATGTTGCAAAAGGATCGGCGCAAATTCTGTAGCCAGAAGCCCGTAGTGTGGTGTCTCAATACTCACACTATGTATTTCTATAAAGTCAGGTATGCATCCTTTACTCGTAGATTTATCTTTGAGAATTCAATGTTTTGTATTGATATGATTTGATCTCTTTGAATTGCTGTGTAATTGACATAGCACATACAGTATTTACCTGACTGATAATAAATTGTTACATTTGACCTTATTCTGTTTTACTCTGTAATTATTGACTCTAGTAGATTACGTTGCATCCTTGTTAGAGACATGAGCAACCGAATGAACGAGTAAATATAAAGTCAAGAGTTAACTAGAATAATCAAATATCAGAAGAATACTAATTAGAAATAGACAAGCAATCAATTTGTATTTCAAGTTAAATACGAGGTCATAATAAAATGGAGTCAGATTAAATAATAAAATGGAGTCAGATTATAGAGTTTAACTTAAATTGAAGAACTTTGCACACTGGAAAGACCGAACACGCAGGAAACCTTCTCCACCATCGGATACCTTCTTTGGGCCAAATGTGTGGACCTTACAATTTATAAGCAACTGAAAAAAGCACAAATGTCAGGGCATGTCAAAACTTCTCCAGGCCCCCAAAACACCCTCAGAGCCCAGGGGGTTAAAGACATGGAGCTGGACAGTGTTCTTTACAAATTGTTCTCATTAGTGGCAACAATTGGAGCTACATCTGCAGGTGTAAAAAGGAGCTTCTCCTGTTTAAAGCGGCTCAAGTCCTACACCCGTAACACAATGGGCCAAGGCCATTTAAGCAGCCTAGCTCTGCTGGCCATTGAGAGGACACTGGTCAAGTCACTGGAAAAGATGCCTAGTTGGTACGGCAGGGTCACAGTGCATTTTCTTGAAAATAATTTACGTATAAATAAATGGACAATTTTTATGAAAATTGAAAATGAAAGGCCGAAAATGAGCTTCCCCTCTTTGAAAGACCAGCAGCCGCCACTGATGCCTACATACAAACACACGTGTGTGTGTGAAGCTCAAAGGTGGGTTTCATATTTTGATTTATTAGCGATTCATGCAGAGAATGAGAAATGTTAGTAACATTTAACAATTTTCATTAATGGTGCTTGCTAAGCAACATTTCTTGTTGCTCATTCTTGAGGTTAAGGTTTTTAATAAATCTCTAACCTTAATACAGTTTTCTCAATTGCTTAGACATTAAAATCTGTTGTAAAGGCCAAGTGTCACAAACATAACAGCATTTTCTAGAAGATTTCTCAGAACTATTAACACTATCCTTGTGTTTCACAAATTTAAACACAAATTCAGTATTTGACACCATGTGTTCCTGTTCAGTTGCATTTAAAAAACATTACAATGTTACCACAACAGGCAGCTCTCACCATGTGAACACTAGCATGCATTTTTACACACCAGTCAAAACAGTATAAGATTTTATAAGCACAATAAGCATGTGAATTCACTGGCTCTGGAAACAACAAACTTATCAACAAATATTTAGAGATTGACATGTAAAAGATGATTCATTGTAATAAGAGGCTATTGTTCCTTTTCTTTTACTGTTCAAGTAACAAGGTCACACTTCAAAAAACTAACAAAGCGTATGCTTCAATATTACTGTAAAAAAACAAAAAATAAAACACTTTATATAAAACAAGGAAACATGGACAGGTAAATCTCAAAGACCTACAGGGCATAGCAGCGATATAAGTTAGGAATCTTGTGCTAAAATAAGGAATATACATGCTTATACAAATTACATTGTTGTGCTCATGTGGTTATAATGTGAAGCAGGCATACACAGAAACAGCAAAAGTTTAGCCATTGTGATACAGAGTGACTTCTGTATTCCTTACACAGTGATTACAATAACTAATGGGATTCATTCTTGCATTTAAATTCAGTTATCACCCTCAAAACTGGTTCATTACAGTGAGTAAACTGCCAGTGGGCAAGTAAAAGCTTGTGATATGGAAATGAGAAATAAAGAGAAATTCAGGATGAAGTTGACATTTCTCACTCAACAGAATGTCAAACAGAAGTTTCTTCCTCTTCAACAGATGATGTAACTGTTAATTAAATTCACAAACATCTCAACATTCACTTGTTTTTTTTTCCTGTGTTAATTGCTACAGTCATCTTTTAACTTTTAAAGCTAATTTAAAAGCTACAAAAGAGGTAGCTGTTTATCAATAAAAATATGATTGCAGTGGCTTCAAATAAATCAGTCAGACTTTTTACCTCTTATCTTGTAGCATTTGAAGATCAGCACGACTGTCACTAGCAGATATGGGCAAACTGCCAGTACAGAACTGAGTGTGTGGAGGACAGAGATCTGAGATTCTGACTGAGACACTGAAAAAGAGACACAAATGAACTTTATTAAGCACTATATCCGAACAAGAGCATATGAAGAAATAAATCAGCTCACGTATACAGCAGGATTCATTTGAGACTCCTCTGACTGAGACCCAGCTCTTGGGTGACTCTCCTCGTTCTGGGTGTTTGCAGTAGTAGAAGCCCTCATGTGACTTTAAGACATTAGAGATGATCATCTCTGTAGTTTGACTCTGGATGAGTGATCCATCTTTATAGAAATCAGCTCTGAGGTTTGGTGGGCTTGTATACGGATATAAACAGCGTAGAGTCATAATATCTCCTTCAGTCACAGGATGAACAGGACTCTCCAGAATAACACCAACTACATAACAGAGAAAACACAAACTTTATGTAAACATAGTAGTTTACTGCACTGTATAGCTACCACTGTTATGGTTAAATACCCAGTCCACTGCCCTTGTCTCAACTTTTTTAAAGCAGAAACGTGTTCTGAGTGAATAGCTCGCTAACCCCGCTTTGCTGTGCCAAAGTTGTACAGTGTGAAATGATGCCGTGTTAAAATGTTACAGTTAGATGCTTAGCAACAAACACCCAATCACGTCTCATTCATGTGCTTTAAACAGTCACAGAAACACAGCAACAGACCATTACCAGTTGCCTTAAACTGATATTGTAATCATCTTTCCCTCTATTATAATTGTCTTCCATCAAAACTTTACTGGTAAGATACTGGTTTGATTTATTCAGGCCATGCAGACTAGTCCTGAATTTCACGAAGCTATGAGAATAATCTTTGTGTGCAAAGAAAACAAATGACGACTTTATTCAACAATTATTCTCCTCCAAGTAACCGTCCTCCTCCATTATCGAAAGTACGCATGCGTGTGCATTTTCCTGCTCGTAAACAAGGTGCAGCACATGCTTGTTCTCAACACTATCTCACGACTTTATTAAATTTATTAAGCACTATATCCGAACAAGAGCATATGAAGAAATAAATCAGCTCACGTATACAGCAGGATTCATTTGAGACTCCTCTGACTGAGACCCAGCTCTTGGGTGACTCTCCTCGTTCTGGGTGTTTGCAGTAGTAGAAGCCCTCATGTGACTTTAAGACATTAGAGATGATCATCTCTGTAGTTTGACTCTGGATGAGTGATCCATCTTTATAGAAATCAGCTGTGAGGTTTGGTGGGCTTGTATACGGATATAAACAGCGTAGAGTCATAATATCTCCTTCAGTCACAGGATGAACAGGACTCTCCAGAATAACACCAACTACATAACAGAGAAAACACAAACTTTATGTAAACATAGTAGTTTACTGCACTGTATAGCTACCACTGTTATGGTTAAATACCCAGTCCACTGCCCTTGTCTCAACTTTTTTAAAGCAGAAACGTGTTCTGTGTGAATAGCTCGCTAACCCCGCTTTGCTGTGCCAAAGTTGTACAGTGTGAAATGATGCCGTGTTAAAATGTTACAGTTAGATGCTTAGCAACAAACACCCAATCACGTCTCATTCATGTGCTTTAAACAGTCACAGAAACACAGCAACAGACCATTACCAGTTGCCTTAAACTGATATTGTAATCATCTTTCCCTCTATTATAATTGTCTTCCATCAAAACTTTACTGGTAAGATACTGGTTTGATTTATTCAGGCCATGCAGACTAGTCCTGAATTTCACGAAGCTATGAGAATAATCTTTGTGTGCAAAGAAAACAAATGACAACTTTATTCAACAATTATTCTCCTCCAAGTAACCGTCCTCCTCCATTATCGAAAGTATGCATGCGTATGCATTTTCCTGCTCGTAAACAAGGTGCAGCACATGCTTGTTCTCAACACTATCTCACGACCAATTCGTACGTATTTTATGAGGTGGCTAATTCGTACGATTTTGTTTGATTTGTCTAAACCCCAGTGACGGGTAGGTTTAGGTCTAGGTCATTCGTACAAATTCAGACGAATTGGCAACTCGTAAAATAGGTACGATTTAGAAAAAAATCATATGAATTTGTACGAGTGCGGTCCTACGAATTCATACGAATTAGCCCCCTTGTAAAATATGTATGAATTGTCGTGAGACTGGGCTGGTGTTCTATGTCGGCAGCAATTATGAGTAATTAATGACCGAATTTTAATTTTTGGGTTAACTAACCCTTTAAAGTTAATTAATGACGGTGACCAAGAGAGCTCAACGCGCTGCAACTTCAGAAAACACATGCAATTAGAAAAGTCACCAGCAAATCAAGAAAACAGCTTCATCAATTTGACAGCAGGTGCTGCAAATGCTCACAACACAATTTTATTTGCAGCGCGTTTCTTTTTTTTGGTTGTGTTGTGAGTATTTGCAATGTTTTTCTTTATTTGGTTGTGTTGTGAGCATTTGCAGCGTGTGTGCTGTAAAATTGAAGAAGTTGTTTTCTTAATTTGCAGGTGTTTTTTCTATTTGCAGCGCGTTGAGCTCTCTCAGCCACCATAATAAATAGAGTATGTTTGTTCCCACCAAGCGCTGCACAAGTTATTTTTAAAGGAGACCTATATGGTTTTGATTATCATGTCTATCTTGCTGAAATCATGTCTTTTAAAGCCATATTTAAAGTTTTGATATAGGGTTTTCTGAGCGCACACATCCGAAACACATGCACAGAAAGCAGCAGTCACACGGAATGTAATTACTAAACTAAGTTCTCTTTCATGTCTACACCGTTATCGCTTGCGAAAACAAAATGGTAGCTCCGTGGGTGGAATCGTTAAGGGGTGTTAATATTATAATAAGATCCCCTTTCTATGTCATGGGGGCAGCAAAATCTGAACAGCTCATTTTTCACATGCTTGCTGAGAAATTCTTACCAAAACATAGTTACTGGGTTGTCCTTTTTCACGTTTTCTGGCTTAGTAGATGCACCAGGCACCCGATTAAAGCACTTAAACATGGAAAAAGTGAGATTTTCATGATATGTCCCCTTTAAGAGTATAGATCCCAGGTAAAAATACACCTCTAAACTTATACCACTAATATAAGTTGTGTCCCAAATGATGCACAATACACTATTCACTATTAGTCTGTGCACTATGCACTCAACTGTCTAGTGTATGAATTATAGCCTATAAGGTTATTGTGTCATCTAACATCAGAATCTCATAGCCACACCCCCTCCAGTATGTAATTAAAGCTGTGACAGTACATGACCTGTACAACAGTACATAAAGTGAGCAACATTCCCACACTTATTTTTGTTAAGTGCATCATTTGGGTATTTGATGTGCATTTTTTCTTTTTGGAATTTTCAGTGTGAACACACTAATCACACTATTTATGCTTAAAAAAACTAATACTGGTGTCTTTAAAAATGATAAGAACCCCTGCTTCCTGTACTAACCAGCTTTATGCACTGACTGTAAACTGCCTGTGAAATTAATAAATACAGAAACATATACTCACTGTGTACGGTGATATTAACAAGATTATAGCTATCTCCGGATTCAGACTGACACCAGTACACTCCAGTTTCTGTTGGGTCAATGGAGCTGATTTTACATGTAGATCCTGTTTGTGACGCCCAGGGTGATAGTAAACAATCTTCCAGCTGCCCACGGTCTGTGTATCTTCTCACTCTCCATCTATCAGAGTTACTCTGGTCCTCACAGCTCAGAGAGAGAGAGACATATGTGAAGTGTTGAGTTCTGCTGGGACTGATGATCAGAGAGACTGGAGGAGAAACAGCTGGAGGAGAAGGAAATTACAGCTACAATTTAGAAATGTTTTAAATTTGTGCATTAAAAAATTAAAAAATAAATAAATAAATACTGACCCTGACTGGTGACCCAAAGTGGTTGTTTGTTGCTGTCGATTGTTTTATAGGTAGGGTTTTCTCTCTTTGCTCTGCACACATAAACTCCTGTGTGTTTTAGTGCAGCAGAACTGATGGTGTAGTTTCCTCCAGCTCCTCTGCTGCTGTCTGAGAGCAGCTGATAATGATTGCTGCTTTCTGTATAAAGTGAGAATGTGCAACTTAAGTATTCTGACCTTTAAAGTGAATGTAATTGCTTTAAATGTTAATGTCTCCTAGCTCAGCCTAATATGCAGAGACGGAAGTCATCTGTAGTCATCAAAACATTGCTGTTTGTTTGAAAATCCAGATCAGTCACAGAAATTGTAAGAGTTTGGGGTAGAATGTTATTGATGTAACCCACAGTCAGGTTGATTCAGTCACATTAAAGGGATAGTTTACATTAAAAATACTGTGAAAAAAACGGACACAAAATCCATGCACTTTCTTTTCTGAGGTGAATATATGTTGTGCTCGTCGCAACAAGTTATCGCTTTCATCTTTCAACTGTCATTTTGACTGTCATAACAAGAGTTCTGGAGATGTTCAGCTGTGATGAAAGTACATGGATACTTTCTGGGATTTCAAGGCACTGTATTTCATGTCATGATTTATTAATCCATTAGGAAAGAAGGGGGTGAGTGTGGGAGCACACTTTTTTTTTTTTTTTTATTCATTCGAATTTTGTTCTTGATTTAAATAATCTTCTGATCCAATCAAGTAATGCCTCAGTGTTTGTAAAGTTTTCAGTGGATAAAATAAACTTCAAGACGCAATTGTAAAGGTGAACTGATGTGTCACAAGTTAGCCTCATCTCTTGTGGATTTGGTTTGTTTTTGGCTGCTTCACGTCATTTATAGAGAATAATCACATTAGGATTTTTGTTAAATAATGCATTGTTTTTCACCAAACTATATCATCTACCCCAAGAAAACCTGAAATATACAGCACGTGTCGCATGGTACCATTCTCTGATTCATTTGTGTCTTTATTCAAAAGCTCGATGCTGATCATACCCACTGCCATTATACAGTGTGGATGAGTGTGCACATATGGTCCGAAAAAGAAAGAAAGAATGCATACATGCATTTAAATGAAATGGGTTGAACTTTCCCTTTAAGCAGTAATTTGCTTGAATAAAACCAGTTCATTCAGATGTTACCACATGAAGCACATTATTACTTATACCTGATGAAACCGTTTCAGTAAACCAGCTGAATGTCCATCCAGTAGAGCAGTAAACTTCACAGATCAGAGTCACTGGATCTCCTTCAGTCATCCACTTCTGTGGAGAAACACTTAAAACTGCTCTGAGATCTGGAATTGACAAATGACTCATTAATAACATGTTAAACCTGTATGTATTTATGAAGAGATGATCAAACTCACCTGATACTGTCAGTGTAACTTCATCACTGATGTTTGATGTTCGTGATCCTCCTCTTTCTGCTCCATAACAGGAGTATTTACCTGCATCAGACTCAGTAACACAACTCAATGTGTGTTCCTGTAGTTCACTGAAAGCACTGACTGAACCATCTTTATACCAGCTGTACTGCCAGCTAGTGACTCCTCCACCATCAATGTCACATCTGAGTGTGACCGTGTCTCCTCTGAATACATGTTGATCAGGTTTGATGCTCACTTTGGCTTTTGTTTTTTCTGTAAAATGACAACAATTCACAATGACAATAATCTGCTGGTTTACTGCATGACTGCAGTTACTTGATTTTGGATTACAACGTTTTATTTCTATAGGAAAATGTGCTGCAGAAATATATCATGACTTCTGCATCATAAAATGCAGCATCTTATTATTTACTCATCAACAAGGCTGTAAATGGCTAATGGTTGTGTAAATTGAGAGGACAATTCAAAAGAGTTAACACATTTTACAATGACTGATGATCGAGATAGAAACTGAAATCATCTTGTCCAATCTCAAGACTTCAGAGGTATGAACATATTTCTGAAGAATTTTTGTTCACTGGAAATGTGAACAAATGCAGCTGAGAGAGGGGCTCGGAAAACTGGACAGCAGCCAGCTTCCTGGGAAGTTGAAGCAATGGTGCTACCGAGTCACACTTTTCCAGCGTGTGATGTGGCCTCTGAAGGTCTGGCTTTCCGTGGGGTCTTAAAAAGTCTTAAATTTAGTTGTATCAAATTTAAGGCCTTAAAAAGTCTTAAATTGTACAAGAAAGTCTTAATTATGATCTAGAGGTCTTAAATTTGGAGACGGAAAGTCCAGAATTGCGATAAGGCTGAATGTGACGATTAAACTTCAAAAGGCTATGATTTCATGAAATAAACATGACTGCTGCACGTTCAAAGTCTGGTGCTGCGCTGCTTCGTGTAGCCTGCTGTCTTTACCGGAAAACCGTTTTATTTCAGCCAAACGCGACACCTGCTGGCAGAGAATGAATCCGTTAACAGAGGTTAAACTAGTGCGCGTACGAGTTTCACTGCACGATTCAGGCTATTAAAATACATTTAGAATGATCACATAATTTAAAAGTTAATATTAAGAGACTTACGTTTTAGACACCATATTTCCTGCTTTTGCTCTATTTCTCCAACTAAAATAATTCAGCACTGTTTGGCGTCTCTGAGCAACATGACGGTGATTCCTTCCTGAATGAATCAACCTTTTAAATGATTCGGTTCAATCGCAATGACTCACTTATTAACGATGGCTCGCTGCCACCTGCTGGTGGTTTTAATTTCACATTTAAAGTATCTTCATTTTTTAAAATAATTTCAAACATCAGTTTTCAATGTTTTAGGTTTCAAATATCAAAACATTATTTATGCATTTGTAACTGAATGTTAGCATTCTGTGTAATTTATTGATAATAATTGTTAAAATCAAAACAATTAATACTTTTGACTTATCAATTTTCTTAAAAATGGTTTAAAGTCTGAAATGTAAAGTTTATCATTTTATAAAACTTTTTGTTTTTGTGAAAGCTTGTATCTGAATGCTTTTGGCAGTCATTTTACAGTTTAATATGCTACTATAGACATTGCCCTACCCTGCTTATATGGTATTAATTTTATTTGGCCAGGTCTTAAAAAGTCTTAAATTTGAGCTTAAAAATCCTGCAGAAACCCTGGAAGGTGTCCGAAATACCATCATAGCTGGCTAGCAGGATGGACACCATCTCCAACACCTACATCAGGAAGTGGTTGGTCCTCCCACGCTGCTTCTCTGATGCAGGCCTCTTCAGCAAGAATGCCCTTCAGCTTCCTTTGAAGTCCATTAACCTCGGATACAAGCAGGAGAAGACCCGTCTTGTATTCGAGCTGAGGGAATCCAGGGACGAAGCAGTGAAGAGTGCAGGGGTGACCAGCTGCACTGGGCGTAGATGGAGGGCCAGCAGGAGCTCGACCAAGCCGTTAACAGGCTACAACATAAGGAGGTAGTGGGAAGAACCAGGGTTGGGCTGGGGAGAACCAGTCCAGTTTTGGTCCAAAGCCACAAGGGAGCAGAGGAAGTCCATGGTGGTGGAAGAGGTCTCACGAGTGGAACAGGACCGTTACCTCATCAAGGCTGTTTCCCAGGGCAAACAAGGAGCATGGACCCGCTGGGAGGACACCAATGGCAGCTGCTGGTCTTTCAAAGAGGGGAAGCTCATTTTTGGCCTACATCATAAAAATTGTCCATTTATTTATACGTTATTAATTCTGCCCTATGTTCCTTTTCAAGAAAATGCTCTGTGACCCTGTCGTACCAACTAGGCGTTTTTTCCAGTGACTTGACCAGTGTCCTTTCAATGGCCAGCAGAGCTAAGCTGCTTAAACTGCCTTGGCCCATTGTGTTACGGGTGTAGGACTTGAGCCGCTTTAAACAGGAGAAGTTCCCTTCCAGGAACTCGAGCTGCGTCGAAAACGCTAGGGGAACGCCTTCAGCGTGACCGCGCTCTGAATCACATGTGTAATGCGTATGCTTGCTCTCGGAAGGCTCATCGAGATGTCGTTCTCGCGCACATGAAAGTGCTGGGGTTGAGACTGAACGCCAAGAAAAGTGTGCTGTCTCCAGTTCAGAGAACCACTTATCTAGGCGTGGTGTGGGATCCGACCACGATGCAAGCACGCGTGTCCCCTGCTCAGTTTGAGTCGATCCTCACGTCAGTCAAAAGAGTGAGAGAAGGCCAGTCGCTCACTGTCAAGCAGTTTCAAAAACTGCTGGGTCTGATTGCAGCTGCGTCCGACGTGATACCTATTGGCCTGCTGTACATGAGAGCCATACAGTGGTGGGTCAGAACCAAGGGGTTCTCCCCGAGGGGAAACCCACTTCACATTCAAGGTCACGCGGCGATGCCTACTTGCCTTAGACATGTGGAGACGTTCTTGGTTCTCGTCTCAGGGCCCGGTCGCATAATTCTTTTTTTTTTTTTTTTTTTTTTTTTTTTTGGCCTGTCAGTAACACAGATAACACATGACAGTACGTATGTGTAGTTATGCTATCATCATTCACAGCCTTTTTTTTTTTTTTTTTTATATTATTTTTTTTTTATTAATTAATTAATTAAATTTTATATACCCTTTTATTTAACCATACTATGACCGACAAGACCAGGGGACAGAGAAAACAAGAGAGAGAAAAAAAAAAAAAATAAAAAATAAAAAAAAATAATAATAATAATAATAAAAAAATAATAATTATAATTATAATGATAATAATAAAAATAATAATAATAAAAAAAAAATAAAAAAAAAAGGAATTAGAAAAAAAAAAAAAAAAAAAAAAAAAAAAAAAAAATTGTGGATAAAGTCAACAGAGAAGGGGGAGAGAGAGAGAGGAAAAAAAAGAGAATGGGGGATAGAGAGAGAGAGGAAAAAACAAAACAAAAAAAAAAAAACAGACAATTTGCTTCGATACCTGCTGACAAAAAGAGAAAACAACAGAAGACACAACAGAAGACACAACATCAGAGAAACTGCAGCAACAACCAACATCTGTATGAATCACAATAAATTCTAAATGTTAAATGTTATTGAGCAACACGCATAACTAATATTACAAAATAAGTTTTGAAGCAACAGCAGATCAGAACAATGTGTGTCTGTGAGCACCCGTTTTTACACCAATGTGAATGCTTGAGTGTACACCTGTGTGTGTGAGCGCGCTTGTGTTCATAAGGTTCCTCCATGTAAATGTTTAATAGTGTGTGTGTGGGGAACAACAGCCCCATCCCGCAAGGCATGAAGCAGGCATGGAAGAGACCCAGGCCCCAAACATCCGGAGGCCCCCCAGGGCACGGGACCCCCAGGGGAACCACCGCAGGGACAACTGCGGCCCCCACCCAGAAAAGGGCAGAGGAGAGCCCGAAGGTGGGACATCCGACAGCCACAGTGTAGACACCCCAGGGTGCCGTGGCGGCAAGCCCGCAGGCTCCGCCGGCAGCCGACCACACCAGGGCAGACCGAGCCCTGGGCCCGGAGATCCAAGGGCCCCCCACCCCCCAACCGGGGCCCAGCAAGGCCAGTAGGGCCAGGCCCCGCCAAGCGACCGCCGAGAGTGGGCCAGCGCTCACCCGAGCATCCTGCCCCGGCGCGAGAAACCACCAATGCACCGGCGGCATCCTCCACCGGCAGGGCATGGTGGTGGGGTGGGGGTCGACTGAGATGATGAGTGAGGTGGAGTCTAAGGCCCGACCTGACACATAGACGTAGACGAACAAGCACACATATACACAAGCATACGTTCCCACCCTCATGCACGCAACGAATATTCTCACCCTCGCCCCACATGTAGACACACAAAAATGGACATGGTACCCACACTCACACTCCCTATATGCACTCTATACTCCTAGATCCAGGCACCACCACCCCCAGAGGGGTAATCAGCGCCCGATCCCGGAGCTGAACCCCCTTCGCTCTGGCGTGGGGACAGGAAGACCACCCCGGTCCCCGCAGCAGCAGAGAAGACCACCAGCCCAGACCCCGACCGGGCGGCCAGCTCATCCTCGCAGCCCCCGGCCCCGGACAGAGAACAGAGAACAGGGGTTTGAGATAAAAAAAAAAAAAAAAAAAAAAAAGAGACCCCATGCTTCACCTCACCCGCTCAAATGTAGTGTTGGTGTGTGTTGTTCTAAGGTGCTTTAAAACAGGGGTGCTTTAAAACAGGGGAGGGGCACCCTCCACAAGCTTGTGTCAGCTCGTCCCCTCCCTAGAGCCCTCAATGTCTATGTGCAACTTAAAATTGAGAAGTGGGCACTGGCACCAGAGGGAAGGCTGAATGAACAGACCGCCCTCCGGATGCCATTCAGTGTGCCCACCCCCAAGGCCCTATATGTATGTGTCATGTGACAGTAAGTAATGAGAATGTCTAAGCTGTAATGTGTGATTGAGATGCAGGTGGCCACGAGGAGACAGAGGAGTACCACCTCCCCCGCATCCCAGCGACACACCCGCACCTCAAAACCCTACCTATGTGTTGGTGTGATGGAGCGGGAGAAGTGAAGCCTTAGGGATGGGGAGGAAAGCATCAGAGGGGGCAAAATACCCCCCCCTTCGGAGCCAGCTCCCCCGCTGACCCCCATAGGCACCCCCGTTACCCCAAATCTGCCCAGGGCGGGGGGCCCAGGCCCATCCAGACCAGGGCCCATGGCAGCCCGGGGCGGCCCACCAGACCCCACAGCAGAGGAAAAACTACCCCACCCCATCACTCATTCAACTCCCAGACTACATAAGACAATAAGACACCCAGGTTAGGCCCGTTTTCCCTGCCTCTATTGGATCCCCCCCGCGGAGGCACCGATGCATCGAAGACCCCCACACCAGGGCCGGGCCCAAGCGCATGCACCAACCCATGCTCCCGGCGGCACACCAACCAGGACCCAAGCCCCCCAGGCCCAGCCGTAACCCCAACCGGGAGGCAGAGCGCCCCCAGAACCCCAAGCCCCCCCCGGACCAACCCTGGAATAGTGCAGCCGCCAGGCCGGCAACCTACGTCCGCCGGCACAGGCATCCCCAGTAGCGCCGCATGCAGCCGCCAGAAAAACAGCACCCAAGAGTCACCAATACCCCATCCAGGCCAAGATTGCAGCCCCAGCGCCGAACCCCCCAAGAAACCCACCCCCAGGGAACTCCCAGATGCCCCAAGCCCATATGGCCACCCCAACAGCAAAAACCACAGCCGGACAGAATCAGGACCCCCACTCACACTAGGTGATGGAGCTGATCAAAGGAGTCCAGAGAGATTGATCTAATGTGGCAGCAAAAGCTGTGTCAAGACTAATATAATCCCACAAATAATTTCTATATTGGTTGATATTAAGATTATTTTTATTTTTCCAGTTCATGAGGACAGTCTTCTTAGCAATGCATAGGGCAGTGAAAGCCATGTGGATTGTGTTACCTTCTGTAGTGACACCATCTAGGTCGCCCAACAAGCAGACTGAAGGAGAGGCTGGAATAGAGCATTTAAGACACTTTGATAAATCTTCACAAATCCTGTACCAGTACCTCTGAACAGGTGGACAGAACCATAGAGCGTGGATGTAATTGTCAGGTGTATTGCCTTGACAGTGTGAGCAGTTGTTAGAAGCTGTAAGACCCATCCTGAACATCCGATGACCTGTGTAGTGCACTCTATGCAGGATTTTGTATTGTATTAATTGTAAACCAGGATTTCTAATCAGTTCAAAGGTTTTTAAACATATCTGAGACCAGAAATTATGGTCCCAGTTTACTGCTAGATCTGCCTCCCATTTTGCAATAGGAAGTGATACTGATTCATCTATTTTGGAAAGTGTCCTGTATATTTTAGACATTAATTTGGGGGTTTTGAGATTAAGAAAATCTGCCACACTTGGTGGTATTTGTAATTTGATATGATTAGATTTAAATTTCCCTTTTACAATAGATTTAATTTGTTGATATTCTAAAAATCTGTTTTTGTTAATCCCATATTGTTTAACTAATTTGTCAAAGGGAATAAAGTCTGTCCCTTCTAATATATGTTCCAGGTATTTAATACCTTTACAACTCCAATCTGTGAGGTTCATCATATTATTGTTTAGTAATATGTCAGGATTGTTCCAGATGGGGGTACGTTTGCATGGGATTAGTGAAGACTCAGTCATTTTTAGAAACTCCCACCATGCTGTCAGAGAAGAGCTGATACTGATGCTTTTGAAGCATACGTGTCGTTTGATGATCAAGCTAATGAATGGCAGATCCGAAATCTCTATATTATTGCATAATGCCTGTTCTACATCTAGCCAAGGCTCATCTAAGAGGGTGTGTTTTAACCACCCTGAAATGTGTTGAAGCCTGTTGGCTAAGAAATAGTGGTGAAAGTTAGGTAGATCTAGTCCTCCTTTATCCTTGGTCTTTTGTAGCGTTTTTAAGCTAATACGCGGGGGTTTACCTTTCCAAAGGAATTTAGAGATGGAGGAGTCCAGAGATCTAAACCAGTCAGGTGATGGTTTGCTCGGGATCATTGCAAATAAATAATTAATTCTTGGCAAAACCATCATTTTTATTGAGGCGACTCTTCCCATGAGTGATATGGGTAGAGACTTCCATCTGGTTAGATCATCTTCTACCGTCTTTAAAAGTGGGATGTGGTTTAATTTAATCAAATCTGTCAGCCTAGGAGAAACATTAATACCTAAATATTTAATATTTCCAGATTGCAGTGGAGTGGAGGAATTCTGGAAGGAGCAATTAATTGGAAGAACTGTTGATTTTAACCAGTTTATTGAATAATCTGAGACTCTTGAGAAAGAGTTTATTAATGTAATTACCTCAGAGAGAGTGGTTTGTGAATGCTGAAGAAAAAGTAACACATCATCTGCGTAAAGACTAACTTTATGTTCTACATTCTTGCATTTAATGCCTTTAATCACTGTAGCCTGTCTAATTGCTGCTGCTAGTGGTTCAATAAAAACTGCAAACAGTGAGGGGGAGAGGGGGCATCCCTGCCTGGTGCCCCTCTTAAGATAGAAGCTAGAGGATGTTTGGCCATTTGTCCTGACACATGCTGTTGGAGAGTTATATAATATTTTTAACCAGTTTATGAAAGAGTTTCCAAAACCAAATTTGTGTAAAGTTGCAAATAGAAAATTCCAGTTAACCCTATCAAAAGCTTTTTCTGCATCTAGAGACAATATTGTAATTTGAAGGTTTCTATTGCATGAATAGTCTATCAAGTTAAGTAACCTATGTGTATTTGTTGAGGAGTGCCTCCCTTTTATGAAACCAGTTTGGTCGGAATGAATTATGAGAGGGGTTATCTTCTCTATTCTTTTTGAGATAGCTTTGCAGATTATTTTAGTGTCCACATTAATAAGGGATATTGGACGATAGCTGGTAGGCAATACAGGGTCTTTGCCTGGTTTTAGCAAGAGACTAATGTTGGCAGAATTCATATTTGGTGGAAGTCTACCATTTTCCTTGGTTTCCTGCAACATTCTGTAGAATGTTGGTGACAGAATTACCCAGAATTCTTTATAGAATTCTGCTGGAAAGCCATCTGGACCTGGAGCCTTTTTATTGGGCATACTGTTCAAGGCTTCCTGAAGTTCATCTGATGTCAGTGGAGAATCCAATGTCATCGCTTGATTTTCTGATAATTTCGGAAGAGTTATATTGTCAAGAAATTGGTCAATTTCGTCTTTAGATGGGTTTATCTGTGGAGAATATAAAGATTTGTAAAAGTCCCTGAAAGTGTTGTTTATTCTTTCAGGGTCATATACTGTATCCCCAGTTAAATCTTTAACAGCACATATAGTTGTTTTTTCTTTATTTATTTTTAACTGGTTCGCTAGGAATTGACCTGATTTGTTACCATATTCAAATTCTTGCCAGCGAAGTCTTTGTGCTAAGAATTGGGTTTTTTTATTAATAATTTCATTTAATTCTAGTTTTGCTTTACGTATTTTTTTCAGCATTTCCTGTTCCTGGGAGGATACGTAGGCTTCTTCTAAAGTTTTTATAGTTTCTTCTAATTCCTGAATATATTTATTTTCTCTTTTCTTTTTATGCGATGAGAATGAGATTATTCTACCTCTCATCACAGCTTTGCCTGCTTCCCAGAGAACAGATGCTGATGTTCCAGGCAGGTCATTATAGTCTAAATATAAAGCCCACTCTTCTTTAAAATATTTAATAAAATCATCGTCTTTAAGCAATGATGTATTGAATCTCCAGTTATTACTTGGTGGAGTGGCCTTCTTATTTACTAGAGTTAAAGAAACAGCAGCATGATCGCTGACAGCTATAGGGTTTATCTCTGTGTCTGAAATGTCACTCAGCAGAGAGCTGCTGACTAGGAAATAATCCAGACGAGAGTAAGAGTGATGGACATGTGAGAAGAAAGTATATTCCCTACGGTTGGGGTGAAAAGAACGCCATGCATCGCAAAGTCCATAGTCGCTCATGTACTGTTTAACTATATTTGTGGATTCCCAATTGCGCTGAGTTCCAGCTGTACTCAGCCTGTCCATTTCTTTATTTAGTCCAAAGTTGAGGTCTCCCCCAAGAACAAATGCACAATCTAGGTGTTCAGAGAGTGCGGTAAAAAAACCGTGAAAAAAAGAGGGGTCATCAACATTTGGACCATATATACTAACAATACATAACTTTTTGTCAAATATAGATAATTTAATGATTAGAAATCTACCTTCTGGATCTATAACTGTGTTGAGTACTGTGAAATTAACATTTTTATGTATTAAAATTGCTACCCCCCTTTGCCTAGAGTTATAGCAGGCTGAGAACACATTAGGAAACTCAGTTGTTTTAAGTTGATCTGTAGCTGTGGCAGATCTATGAGTCTCTTGTAATAAAACAACGTCTGCCTGTAGTTTTTTAAGCTGGCTAAATATTTTTAACTTCTTTTCTCTGGAGCCAGCTCCATTCACATTCCATGTGACAAACCTCAGTGCGCCCATAGATGTGTGTGTGTAGCTAATGCTGTTCGCTGCGTGTGATGCTCAAATGAATAAGATATGAGCGGGCGTACGCGCTTGTATGCGAGTATGTCCTTCATGTCTGTGTGCGCTGTAAGGTCGGAGTGGTTGCGTTGACGCTGAATGTATATGTACATGGTCGTGCCGTGCAGATGTGTGATATAGGGTGTTGTGTGTGTATGTGTAGTAAAGCAGGTGATCGGTGCAGTGAAAGGAGTTAGAAGTAAGAAAGATATACAAAGAAGCAAGCAGAGAGGGATGCAAGTAAAAACTTGAAAGAAACAAAAACATTGCAACAACATTTAAACGCTGCGGAGACTGACGGTATCGTGTTTGTTATGATATCATATTAAATTAGCGAATTGACATAAATAGTTAGAGGTAAATGGAAGAACAAGCGAGGAAAGAGGAAAGAAAAAAAAAAAGAAAAATATAACGGATTCTTATCTGGAGTGGTGTTAATATAACCACGGAGTGGTACTGAGGTTACGGTAGAGCTGCCCGTCCACGTAGAGCCGGTCCACGGCGATGACAGCTCGGGAGCCCTTTTGGATAAGACTGCGTCGGATTGGGAACAGAATTTTGCGTCGCTCCAGGATTTCTTTGGGGAACTGGTCGTTTACGCTGAAGTCGGTTCCTTTCAGCTCCCTGCCGCGACTCTTCACCTGCTCTTTCTGCTTGAAGTATCCAAATTTGGCCACAATAGGACGCGGCCTCGGGGCTCCAGGTTTCTTCGCTCCCATCCGATGGACTCTTTCGAAGCAGATGTTTTCCACGGTGTCTTCCGGAAGCTTCAGGTATGTCTTGATAAAGGTTTTAACCGTAGTTTCTACGTCCTCTTCGGCAGATTCCGAGATGCCCGAAAACACCAGGTTATCTCTCATGCTACGGGCCTGGAGATCGATAATAGTCTCTTTTATTTTTTTATTTTCTTCACTTATACGGGTCACATTCTCAGTTAGAGACTTGACCGAGTCCCGTAGTGATGCGTTTTCAGCAGCAAGTGTTTCCACCTGCTGCTGGCTGAATTCCAGTGATTCCCTCAGGGATTTGAATTCACGGTGCAGGATCTCGACCAGGGACAACCTCGCGTCGAAGCTGGATAACCGCTTGTCGATTGAATCCAGGATGTCGGTAAAGCTTTTACCTGTCGGCGATGTTGTTTCAGGCGAGTCTGTCGGGCGACTTCTTTTGGAAGACGGCGTCTCGCTTTTGGCTGGGGAACATGCATTTTGGTTTTTCTTCATGACTATAACGTCGAAGCACCAGTCGATGTATTCCTGAAGAGTTTCCAAATTTTCCTCGTTGTCCTCGCTGTTCATTCAGTTTTTCTGCCAAGTCTCCAGCGTCTGACGTCACCTACAGCATTTCCGCATTTCTGAGGCAATTCATAATTAAGTGTCCGTTCTTACCCACACGTGTCTGTATGTACAAACTAATTACCATGCATGTACCTTCTAGCATAATTCTAGCGACGGACGCATCCCTCACCGGTTGGGGGGCAGTCATGAGTGGCCACCCTGTCCGCGGTCTGTGGAGTGGTCGCCATCTCACATGGCACATCAACTGCCTGGAGATGCTGGCCGTGCTTCGAGCCCTCAAACACTTTCTTCCAGACCTAAGAGATCACCATGTGTTAATGCACACCGACAACACAGCGGTGGTCTCTTACATCAACCACCAGGGAGGTCTGCGTTCGCGCCCCTTGTACATGCTGGCGCACCAGATCCTTGTGTGGTCCCAGGGCAGACTTTGCTCGCTGAGAGCCGTCTACATTCCTGGGTATCTCAATATGGGAGCAGACATCCTGTCGAGACAGGGGCCGAGGCCTGGGGAATGGATGCTTTACTCCGATGCTTCACCTTCTCAGAAGTTGGCCTTTGGGACATAGGCCCGACCACTTTAGCCACTCATGGCCCTTTTTCTCTCGCCCTCGCTGTGCTCCTGAGGGATACACACAGGGCAGGTACTTGGAAGTCTGGAGGCGTGGGCATCTCGCTCCCCTAGCATTTTCGACGCAGCTAGAGTTCCTGGAAGGGAACGTCTCAGGTTACGTATGTAACTCTGGTTCCCTGAAGGGAACGAGACGCTGCATCTCAAGGCCATACTTCCAGCATCCCTGCCGGCGGTTGCTTCATTCCTAGAAGCTGACGCCGGTTCCACCGCATGTGCTTTTATGCTTCCTGGTCGATTACGTCACCCATCCGTGACGTCTCACCCTTCCATTAGACAGATTACACATGTGATTCAGAGCGCGGTCACGCTGAAGGCGTTCCCCTAGCGTTTTCGACGCAGCCTTCCCTTCAGGGAACAAGGGTTACATACGTAACCTGAGACGCTCCTTTCTACACCTGCAGATGTAGCTCCAATTGTTGCCACTAATGAGAACAGTTTGTAAAGCTGAGGCATTACACTGTCCAACTCCATGTCTTTAAGGAACACCAAGTAATCACACAGCTTTCCACTGTTACCCTGCAAGTCCTGATCTGAATACAGGACTTGAGGTTCAGACCTCAGTCTCCCTGAATCAAAGTGATGGCCATAACTTTTCAAGACATTCTGGAAGGCATCCTCGGGAAATACTTGTCTCGTGTCATCAAATTTCCCTGGATTGACTAATTCTAAGAGCATACTTTCAAAATTTGAAAACCGTCGAGGAATATGCTCCAAGATGTTATCAAGGATGGCCATGTACAGATTTCTGTAGCGCTCTTGGGGATCCTGCAATTGGGTCAGACGGTGCTTTCTTATGGGCTCATCTCGTGGGTCTGATGTGAGATCTGCTGCTTTGGCATAAACAGCTTGGAAAGCCCCCTCTGACCTCTTCTCTTTGACAAATGCAAGAAGAGATTCAATTCTTTTCTTGCAGTACAGAACATCCATCACCCTCTGCTGGACAATATCAAAGACCACATCAGTCTCAGGGTGCTTTCACACCTGGCTCATTTAGTTCGGTTTCCCTCTTGGTGCGGTTCGTTTGGGCAGGTAAGAAAGCAGCAATCGCACTCGGGTGCGCACCAAAAGCGGACCAAACAAGCGTACCGAGACCTCCTTGAAGAGGTGGTCTCGGCACGCTTTCAAACGAACCCTGGAGCAGTTCGTTTGGGCAGGTGAGAAAGCAGCAATCGCACTCGGGTGCGCACCAAAAGCGGACCAAACAAGCGTACCGAGACCTCCTTGAAGAGGTGGTCTCGGCACGCTTTCAAACGAATCCTGGAGCGGTTCGTTTGTGGTAAGAAAGCAATCCGACCCAACGGACGAACAAACCAATTCTAATTAATTAATTACTCTTCTCCGTGCATTACAAGAATGCTGTCCTGACGAAGCCTCGATTCCCTCTGGCTGTAACTGCTATATATATATATATATATATATATATAAATTGCATTCACAGATTATATATAGTGAAAATATAATTATATAGAGAGAGATATATTAGAGAGGAATGACAGCTACATTCGTTTTGCATTTGCCAGGACAGCTATAAAGCCGCAATAAGCCCGCGGAGCAAACTTGTCAATCCATCTTGATAAATGACGCAGAGGAACGTAAGCAAGTGAACTCTGACCAATAAGAGGACAGCTTTACTCACATGTGACTTGCATAAACACAGTTTGGTACGCTTTGCAATGTTGCCGTGTGAATCCCTGTTTCGGAACAACGCAAACGATCTACAGGTCTGAAAGCACCCTCAGAGAAGATTTGTTCATATGTGTACAACATGAACACAAACTCAAAACCTCCAGTTTCCTCACAAAGCCTTTGGCACAATCCAGTGTATCATCATCCATTGTCGTGTCTGCAATGATGTTATCAAATGTCTGCAGGAGGCCATCATAATTGTTTGCCACAGTGCTCACTATCCGTGATGTGAAATTCCATCAAGTAGAAGAGTTTCTGGGCAACCTTGAACAGCCTGCAGACTCCGGAAAAGACATCTTCTTTGTGGATTTTGAAAAAAATGTGGCAAACCCAGAGAGTGATGCAAAAACAAATTCTGCACTCAGGCAAGCACTTAGCCCCCTGTGACAGCAGCAGATTCAGTCTGTGTGCATAGCAATGCACAAACATTGCACTGGGGCCTATTGCTTTCACTTTGGCCTACAGACCATTGAGAGCTTCATACTTCCTTCATACTGACTTCATACGTCATACTTCCTGGTTCTAGTCAGAACTCTAGCTGCTGCATTTTGAAGATTGAAGATTGGTCTGTAATTGATTAGTTCTTTGGGGTCAAGTTTTGTTTTTTTAATGAGAGGCTTAATAACAGCCAGTTTGAAGGTTTTTGGGACATATCCTAATGGCAATGATGAGTTAATATTATTCAGAAGAGGATCTATTAGGATCTGGGTGTTGGTCCTTTGTGTCTTGACCAACACCCAGGGTGTATACATTCAAGAACCAGAGCCTAGCAGTACCTTTTTCTCTGCAAGACTCATTTTCATTGCTGATTTGTAACATTGCAGAATCACCTATATCTTATGAAATACATAAATCAAATTGACTCACCATCAGTGTGTCCAGAGTGGATGTTTAAAATCAGCACTAAAAACAAAAAGTGACAAACATTACAGCGTGAACATGGAGCTGATCAACTGATGTATATTCTTCCTTCCATGTAAAACACCATCATTTTATGCTCCAATGTTTTTCAGTTTGACCACAAGAAAATTATTTGTTTTTAATTTGCAGAAGATTTGTCTAATTTGTATATAACTAGGCGTCTATATGAGTGCAGATGATTATTTGCGGATGTAGAAAACATTTAAGGAACCTGGAAGTTTTCCGAAGGCCTTCCAGAGTCTGAAAAAGCAGAGACAAATATTGAAAATAATTCTTATTTAGATATTTTTTTGGGAAAGAATATGTGTCCTTAAAATGACTGATATTTTACAAATTTTGGCATAGCAGAGAACTGTTTATGGAACCTCAAGTCAGCAGTCTGATCACAAGCATAAGACTAATTTTAAGTGTCCTGGTGTTTTTCTTCATGCACATTATTTCATGTATATGGAAGGTCTGTTTATATCAATGTGTAATATATACATTAAAAAGCACAGATGAGTTTGTAATTGACATACATGGGAAAGACAGAGCTTTATGATGATTTCGTTAGGTGGCAAAATGGACTTATGCCACATTATTGTTTACAATGAAAAGTTATATTTTGAAAAGTTGAATATGAAAAAGTTGAATGAAAAGTTATATATTGTTTTAACCAATGATACACATAAGCACTGCAACTGAATGTTGATATCACTGTATTTGCCATTACTCTCAATCATAGGACCATACTGAATTACGGGGCACTGAACAAGATTTCTGAATAAAAATAATAATGAGAGGAAGAAATTGTGTTGCATTGCCCCAACCGTTCTATATGACATCAGTCCATTTCTTTAGGCAGCACTCAGGGACTTAATTTTGGAATCCAGTGCCTTAGCGAAGATTGGATAAAAGTGTCTCTAAAGTGCATAAATATAATTTAATGTTATATTTAATTAAATACTTAGGAAGAAAATAATACTCACAGAACACAAATGGAAGTTGCCAGAGCTCCATAACTGACTAAATGATCATAGATGGTTGAAGAGAGACTGTTAAAACCTCAGAACGTCTTCTGCACCCGAGGTGTCAAACACCGTATACTCTACAAGAATACATGTCTAAAGAATACAGAAACAGTATTTTTGATGGTTTCATGGTAAGCTACTGCTTTTATTTATAACGTTAGGGAAGTAATGAAAGCAGAAACTAGTGAAAACTGCTGCCCCTCCTAACCACAAGTTTTAGCTCATCTCTTTTAGTGTTAATCAGTCCTCTGACCTGAGTTTCACCCTTATATTGTCACAGTACTGTCACAGCCAAACAAGGAAACTTAAGTATACACTAATAACAAACTAAAATACTAAAAGGAGTGATGATCAAATTAATCGCCACATTAACTAAAGAGAGCAGGAAACTAGAATAAAGGCAACAGGAAATGAAACAAACTAAAGCTGTGTCGGAAATTGCTCATTCATTCACTCATTCACTAATCACTCATTCATGCACCCCGTCTGCAGTGGGCTTTGGCTTGTATTCTGTTGCAGCCAGGTTGGCAGTGGGCTGGGCTCTGGGTCCGGTGATGAGATGGATCAGGGGTAGAGCAATGTCGCTTTCACACTACACTCATGTTCCCGCGCAGTGAAAAACAGTGTTGCCAACTTCTCAATTTTGTTGCTAAATTTAGCAACTTTTCAGACTACCCTAGCAACTTTTTCTTCCAAAAGCACTTAGCAACAAGTTTAGCTATTTTTTTATATTTGGAAACTTTTAGCAACTTTTGATAAGTGACTCAAACAATAAAAAGGCATGCATGTTCCATCTAAATTACACAAAAAGAGGAAATTAAAGATGCAGTACACAGCAAATTCACACTCGCAGTGTATAAATTAACACTTTTTCAGTGTTTATATAGGTCCACACTAAATTTAGTTAAACTAACACTTGAAATAATGCTACTTTTTTTAACACTTCATACAGTTAAAACAACACTAATTTGGTGTAAAAAAGGAGGGAAAACACTAATAGTGTCAAAACTACACTAGGTGTGTCAATAACACCAAGGGAGTTATTTCCAGACTAATATAGTGTTCATATTAACCCTGATTTGTCATTAAATGTGATCTGCATTCAGTTCAACTACAAATGCATGTGTATATTGTATCAGTTTGAACCTTTATTTTCAAAAACTTAAGAACACTTAAAACAAAGATACAACTTCATATCACACGTGAAGTCTGCAGGTCAAAAGACCTGTAAAACTTAAAAATGCTGGCTGTTAGAAGTACTCAACTTAAAATATATTTGTAATTAAAATACATGATGCTCTGAAAAATGTGTCAAAAGTTTATCAATGCTTTGTATGCAATTCCTTTACTCTTGGCAACTCACTGGTATGACCAACATCAATGTTGTAGACTAGTGTAGCAGGAAAATAAAGACATTGAAAAGGACCTGCTCAACAGGTTGAAAACATAGTGGACTTAGAGTTCAATAGTACTCAAGGAGCTGGTTCCTTCAGAAGGGACGAGAAGCTTGTCCGACCACATGGTGATCCTGCCCTTGATCCTTCTCAGTAGCAGTAGGTATGGCAGGTCCTCCCTCTGACTGAGATGGGTTTCAATACTGGTGCAGGTGCGGGACTGTAAACAGCAAAAACAAAAATTTGTTTAAAGAAAAAAAAAATGGAAAAAGTTAATTACTCTGTGCAATGATGAATGTATAAACTTTGATGATGAAATGTACTTTAAAGGGTTAGTTCACCCAAAATGAAAATTCTGACATCATTTATTCACCCTCATTGTGTTCCACGCACGTAAGTCTTTTGCTCATCTTTGAAACAAAAGTGAATATACTTTAGTGAAAACAGAGATTTAGGTCCATCCATTGAGTCCACACAGCTACCACTTTGATGCTTCAAAAAGTTCATAAAGAGAGTGTAAAATTCATCTATAGGAATTGAGCAGTTTTGCTCAAATTTTCTGATGAGACATGGTTGTCTTATTGAAATTAGGCTTCTATTCACAAACTGTGATCAGCAAACAAACAGTTCCTGTGAAAGGTCCTTCTTCATTCAAAACAGTTCCTTCCATTTACCATATCTGATGTGTGTTGATAAATGTTTATGTGAATAAAAAGCCTAAATTCAATATGTTCATCATACAAAGCGATCAAGTCTCTTCAGAAAATATAGAATAAATTACTCCATTCATATGGATTAGTTTTACAATCTTTTTATGAACTTTCTGAACCATCATAGTGGTATTTGTGTAGACTGTCAATGCAGCGACAGAAATGTTAGGAATGACACGAGGGTGAGTACATGACTACTTGGATTTCAGTAAATTAACCCTTTCATCAAAACAAAAAAACTTGTCTTGGACAATCTGATTAAACATGACAACAATACAAGTGACAATTTAAGACTAGTAAAATTATTTATTATATATAAATTATTACACAGACAGATCAAATGTTAAGAAAAACATGCATGCATACCTGTTAGCCTTAGCATCTATGCTAAAGCTTTTGCTGGCTGATGCCTATTGATTTTGCACTGCTCTGTCTCTTTATGGTCAGCTGAAAAGAGTGAATACTTGGAGGATCTTGAGGGTGACTAAGAGAAGCAAACTAATTTCCTGATTCATGTCTGTCAAGGCTAAATTCATACAGGGCTACAGATAAACCTTTTACACTATCATATTATAGATGCCTTCAAAGAATGTGTGAAGTGTGGTGCATCTCAAATTAGAATATCGTGGAAAAGTTAATTTATTTCAGTAATTCAACTCAAATTGTGAAACTTGTGTATTAAATAAATTCAATGCACACAGACTGAAGTAGTTTAAGTCTTTGGTTCTTTTAATTGTGATGATTTAGGCTCACATTTAACAAAAACCCACCAATTCACTATCTCAACAAATTAGAAAATGGTGACATGCCAATCAGCTAATCAACTCAAAACACCTGCAAAGGTTTCCTGAGCCTTCAAAATGGTCTCTTAGTTTGGTTTACTAGGCTACACAATCATGGGCAAGACTGCTGATCTGACTGTTGTCCAGAAGACAATCATTGACACCTTGTACAAGGAGGGTAAGCCACATACATTCATTGCCAAAGAAGCTGGCTGTTCACAGAGTGCTGTATCCAAGCATGTTAAAAGAAAGTTGAACGGAAGGAAAAAAAAAGTGGGGAAAAAAAAAAGATGCACAACCAACCGAGAGAACCACAGCCTTATGAGGATTGTCAAGCAAAATCGATTCAAGAATTTGGGTGAATTTCACGAGAAATGGACTGAGGCTGGGGTTAAGGCATCAAGAGCCACTACACACAGACGTGTCAAGGAATTTGGCTACAGTTGTCGTGTTCCTCTTGTTAAGCCACTCCTGAACCACAGACAACGTCAGAGGCATCTTACCTGGGCTAAGGAGAAGAACTGGACTGTTGCACAGTGGTCCAACGTCCTCTTTTCAGATGAGAGCAAGTTTTGTATTTCATTTGGAAAACAAGGTCCTAGAGTCGGGAGGAAGGGTAGAGAAGCTCATAGCCCAAGTTGCATGAAGTCCAGTGTTAAGTTTCCACAGTCTGTGAGATTTGGGGTGCATCTGCTGGTGTTGGTCCATTGTGTTTTTTGAAAACCCACGTCACTGCATCCGTTTACCAAGTAGTTTTAGAGCACTCCATGCTTCCTTCTGCTGACCAGCTTTTTAAAGATGCTGACTTCATTTTCCAGCAGGATTTGGCACCTGCCCACACTGCCAAAAGCACCAAAAGTTGGTTAAATGACCATGGTGTTGGTGTGCTTGACTATCTTGACTTCTTAGTCACCCTCAAGAAAGAAATTGGAAGTAGGAAGTTGACAGCCTCATATCACAGTTTTTTTTTACCTCTTGAAATCCTTTATTTGGTTCTTTGCTTGCATGTCATTTAGATAGAAAACATGGATGACATCTAGAAAAATATTTACAAAAGGAAAATGACAACTATAACCTATAGTTTCCGGTGACCTTATGCACGGTTACTTCCTGGTTGTAGATAAGCCAGCTCAGTCATTTCCGGTCAAGTTTACTGTGCTGTAAGAGGATGTCACGGTTCATGAATTCACTGGTTTCTTCATGTCTCGTGTATTGTTGTTCTCTGTGTGTGTGAGTGGGCGTGACCGCTCACTCCAGTCATCAGCGTGGCAGCTGATCTCAATTCCTGCACCAGCTGCTGCCAATCTACTCCCCTATAAAGTCTCACCGCACTTTCCTCTCCTTGTCAGATCGTTGTTGATGTCCTCTGTGTCATTCCCCGTGTGCCGTCTGCTTCAGTGTTCCTGGTCATCGTCTGTCTGGAGTCTTCGTGGGTTTCGTCTCGTCTGGCACTGGATTCACCGTCGTCACTCGTCACCAGCACGCTGTTCATCGTGTCCCTGCGCCACCAACCCATCCGAGAGACTGTGCTGTGTTCGTGTCATGTGACTATATCAATAAATACTTGCCATTGTTTCACCTGCATCTCTGCTTCCTCCTTCTTATCGTGACAGAACGATCTGACCTACAATGGAAGCAGCAGGTGGAACTACTTCTTCGCGGGAGGATTTTCTAAGATCCAGCGTCTCTCGGATGGATGTCCAGGAAAAGAGCATGAAGGAGTCGGGACAGGCGATTCGTGCTCTTGTGGCGCAGGTGTCTGAGCTCACCCAGCAAATGCAACATCTGCTAAATCCCGCTGCGCCACCCACACCGCCAGCTCCCTTCGTACCACCGGAGAGCGTCTCCCAGTCAGAGCCCCGCCTACCAACTCCGGAACTTTACAGCGGTGAGCCGAACTTTTGCCGTGCCTTTCTGACTCGCTGTGCTATGCA
This sequence comes from Barbus barbus, assembly GCF_936440315.1. Taxonomy (NCBI): domain Eukaryota; kingdom Metazoa; phylum Chordata; class Actinopteri; order Cypriniformes; family Cyprinidae; genus Barbus; species Barbus barbus. The sequence goes on along the minus strand of NC_136731.1, from coordinate 22,418,371 downwards.
TTTCTCCCTGCAGCCCAAGACCTTTGCCAGCGAGCAGACCAAGGTGGCGTTCGTGCTCACGCTGCTGACTGGGAGAGCAGCACTATGGGGAACAGCGGTGTGGGAGAACCAGGATCCATGCTGCGCCTCGTTTCAGACACTCTCCGCCGAGATGAAGAGAGTGTTTGACCGCGCGGTCGCTGGGAGAGAAGCCGCGCGGATTCTGGCGGATCTCAAACAGGGGGAGAGATCCGTCTCTGACTACTCCATCGAGTTCAGGACCTTGGCGGCAGAGTGTCAGTGGAACGAGGAGGCGCAGTGGGATATGTTCCTGCATGGGCTGGCTGATCGCGTCCAGAAGGAGATCTATGCCCTGGACCTACCCCCCACACTCAATGGGCTTGTCGATCTGGCGTTGCGTGTAGACTCCCGACTCTCTCGAGTCGAGCGGCGGAGGTTACCCGCTCGGCTTCCTGGGGAGACGTCTACACCACGAGCCAGCGGCAGGGACGCGGTCAGTCCCGTCTACGATCACGAGCCCATGCAGGTCGGGCGAGCTCGGCTTTCCCGGGAGGAGAAGGAGAGGCAAAGATCCCAGGGCTTGTGCCTGTACTGCGGCACGGCAGGACATTTCGCCTACAACTGTCCAGTAAAAAGGGCAAACCCGGCAGTAAGTCTGAGGCTACTGTCGGGTGGGATCTCCGCTGAGAAGACCTCATCGACATCTACACTCCTCCCGGTAAGACTACGATGGTCAGCCCACACTCAGGACTGTCACGCACTGCTGGATTCTGGGGCTGAGGGTAATTTCATGGACTCTGCTTTTGCACATAGGACTCAAGTTCCCCTTCGACCCCTCACACAGACCATCGCAGTTCACGCCCTCAATGGCCAAGCCCTTCCCATCATTTCCTTCACCACCGGACCCGTCACACTCATTGTATCTGGCAACCACTCTGAAACCATCTCCTTCTACATTCTGGACTCCCCCCTCGCACCCATTGTTTTAGGTCACCCCTGGCTCACCAAGCACAACCCCAGAATCGATTGGCAGCAGAGAACAGTATCGGAGTGGAGCAGTAAATGTTATGAGTCTTGTCTTATGTCTGCTTGTCCGTCTGTTTCTGTTTTTACGTTTCAGGAGGAGGCAGTGGATTGGTCAAACGTGCCCACGGAGTATCACGACCTGAAGGAGGTGTTCAGTAAGTCTCGTGCTGCTTCTCTCCCTCCGCATCGTCCCTATGACTGTGCTATAGAGTTACTGCCAGGTACGTCTCCGCCTAAGGGCAAGTTATATTCACTTTCTGTTCCAGAGAGAGAGGCTATGGAGAAATATATTTCTGATTCTCTAGCAGCGGGGTTCATCCGGCCCTCCTCTTCTCCAGCGGGGGCGGGGTTCTTTTTTGTGGGGAAGAAGGACGGATCCCTGCGACCTTGTATTGATTACCGGAGACTGAACAACATCACGGTAAAGAATACTTATCCTTTGCCGTTAATGTCTTCAGCCTTCGAGAGATTGCAGGGAGCGTCTATTTTCACAAAATTGGATTTACGTAATGCTTATCATTTGGTCCGCATTAGGAAGGGGGATGAGTGGAAGACTGCTTTTAACACCCCCAGGGGGCACTTTGAATACTTGGTCATGCCCTTCGGGCTGTCCAACTCCCCAGCGGTCTTCCAGGCACTCGTCAATGACGTGCTGCGAGATATGGTAGATCAGTTCATATATGTTTACCTGGATGACATACTGATTTTTTTCTTCATCTCTCCAGGAACATGTGCAGCACGTCCGGCGAGTGCTTCAGAGGTTGCTAGAGAATGGGCTTTTTGTCAAGGCGGAGAAATGCGCTTTTCATGCACAGTCGGTTCCTTTTCTAGGGTACATTGTGTCGTCCGAGGGAGTGCGCATGGATCCTGACAAGGTTAAGGCTGTGGTGGAGTGGCCAAGTCCAGATTCCCGTAAGGCCCTACAGAGGTTTCTGGGCTTCGCCAACTTCTACCGGCGTTTTATTCGCAATTTCAGCCAACTAGCCGCGCCTCTGACCGCCTTGACCTCCCCCAGGACTACGTTCAGGTGGTCAGACGCAGCTGAGGCTGCGTTTGCCAAACTGAAGGGCCGCTTCGTTTCAGCCCCCATCTTAGTCACCCCTGATCCATCACGTCAGTTCGTGGTGGAGGTCGATGCGTCAGAGGTGGGGGTAGGTGCAGTGCTATCCCAGCGCTCTCCGGCGGACGACAGAATGCATCCATGCGCGTTTTTGTCCCATCGTTTGTCCCCTGCCGAGAGTAATTATGACATTGGTAACCGAGAGTTGTTGGCAGTCAAGTTAGCATTGGAGGAATGGCGTCACTGGTTAGAAGGGTCGGGGGTACCTTTTATCGTATGGACCGATCATAAGAACTTGGAATACATCAGAACTGCCAAAAGATTGAACTCCAGGCAGGCTCGGTGGGCACTTTTTTTCGGACGTTTTGATTTCACTCTCTCGTACCGCCCGGGTTCCAAGAACATCAAACCCGATTCCTTATCACGTATTTTTGACCGTTCCGATCGCCCGTCTACTCCCGAGTGCATTTTTCCAGAGACACTAATTGTCTCCACACTCACATGGGAGGTCGAATCGAAGGTCAAGACAGCCTTACAAGGGGTAACGCCTTCGGTCGGATGCCCACCGAACCGGTTATTTGTGCCGGAGGGATTACGGTCCGACGTTATTCAGTGGGGTCATTGTTCCAATGTGGCTTGTCATCCAGGAGTCAGTCGCACTACATCTTTAGTCAAGCAACGATTTTGGTGGCCGCTTATGGCTCGTGATGTTCACAGTTTTGTTTTGGCTTGCTCAGTTTGTGCCACTGGTAAGACTTCCAATAGACCCCCAGATGGGCTCCTTCAACCGCTGCCGGTCCCTTCGAGACCCTGGTCCCATATCGCTCTAGATTTTGTCACCGCCCTCCCACCCTCTCAGGGTAACACGGTAGTTTTGACCGTGGTGGACCGATTCTCGAAGGCGGCCCACTTTATTCCCTTGCCCAAATTACCCTCAGCCAAGGAGACAGCGGTAACAGTCATTGACCACGTCTTTCGGTTACATGGCCTCCCGACGGACGTGGTTTCCGACAGAGGACCCCAATTTGTGTCCAAATTTTGGCGAGAGTTTTGTAAATTGCTGGGTGCTACTGTTAGTCTGTCCTCAGGGTTTCATCCCCAGAGCCAACCAGGATTTGGAGAGAACGTTGCGATGTCTGGTCTCCAAGAATCCTTCCTCATGGAGCCAACAACTGTCAATGGTGGAGTACGCCCACAATTCGTTACCAGTGTCATCTACGGGCCTGTCTCCGTTTGAATGCAGTATAGGTTACCAGCCACCAATTTTTCCTAGTCTGGAATCCGAAGTCGCGGTTCGCTCCGCCCACGCCTTTGTCCAGAGGTGTCATCGCACTTGGACTAGAGCCCGCGAGACTCTACTCCAGGTGGGAGCGCGCACCAAGGCCAAGGCCGATCGCCACCGGTCTAGACCTCCCGTATACGTCGTCGGTTCCAAAGTGTGGCTTTCTACTAAGAACATTCCTCTCCGCTCCGTGTCTAATAAACTTGCTCCTAAATTCATTGGCCCGTTCGCTGTCACCAAGATCATTAGTCCGGTGACAGTCCGCCTCAATCTCCCTCCAGTGTACAGGAGGATTCATCCCGTTTTCCATGTGTCCAAAATTAAACCCGTGTTTTATGCACGCATAAATCCGCCAGCCCCGGTTCCCCCACCGCCGCGACTCGTAGAAGGGGAACCCGCTTATTCGGTCAATCGTATTCTGGACTCTAGGCGGAGGGGACGCGGATTTCAGTACTTGGTGGACTGGGAAGGTTACGGTCCGGAGGAGAGAAGTTGGGTGCCTGCTAGAGACATTCTGGATCACTCCCTTATTGATGATTGCAATCGACAGGTAAGGGAGTCTGGGAACACCAGGAGGCGTTCCTAGGAGGGAGGGTACTGTCACGGTTCATGAATTCACTGGTTTCTTCATGTCTCGTGTATTGTTGTTCTCTGTGTGTGTGAGTGGGCGTGACCGCTCACTCCAGTCATCAGCGTGGCAGCTGATCTCAATTCCTGCACCAGCTGCTGCCAATCTACTCCCCTATAAAGTCTCACCGCACTTTCCTCTCCTTGTCAGATCGTTGTTGATGTCCTCTGTGTCATTCCCCGTGTGCCGTCTGCTTCAGTGTTCCTGGTCATCGTCTGTCTGGAGTCTTCGTGGGTTTCGTCTCGTCTGGATGTTCACCGGCACTGGATTCACCGTCATCACTCGTTGGATATTCACCGGCACTGGATTCACCGTCGTCACTCGTCACCAGCACGCTGTTCATCGTGTCCCTGCGCCACCAACCCATCCGAGAGACTATGCTGTGTTCGTGTCATGTGACTATATCAATAAATACTTACCATTGTTTCACCTGCATCTCTGCTTCCTCCTTCTTATCGTGACAGAGGAGCGCCCTTTGCTCGGTTTCTCTACATAATCCATTCACAATTAGGAGAAACGTTTTGTTTGTCTAAGATGACCAAACGTCCACGTATTCCGTTTCAGGAATGACAAAATGCGAATGTTAAATTTACACGAGAGAATCCGTTAAATCATGGCGCGAGTCATTGCTATGATTGACAGTGCCAACGGAATGAAGCCGATGTCAAAATAAAGCTGTGCATTAAGTGATTCAGACTAACAAAACTACAGGTCTGTGTTGGATTAAACTTAATGTAGCCTAGTTATTAAATTAAATCTAAACATTTCTAAATATTGAATGCATTATTTATTTGTTATACCAACTTATTTAATTTGTATTTGACTATATTTAAATAATTTGGCATTATATGCTGTGACTTTGTGACTTCCTGCACTTGCTATACTTCATTGCGACAAAGTTCTAAATTAGTTAAAATATTTATTTTCTAATAAATCAAAAGACGTGAAAAACTAAGTTGAAATGGCAGCTGCAGCCAATGATTGATCCTATACTGCCATCTCCTGGTTATAATGGTAATTTTCATATTCATCTTAAAAAGTATATTTTTCGCCGAGACACGTTTTTACCATATTTCTTCATGAATGAAAAATGAACCTTTAATATCGCACAGAGTTAAGAAATAATAAATGCTTTAAAATTTTATAAGATTTTAAAAATGTGTTCATGGCTATGAAGGTATATCGAGAATAGCATTACATTGTCCTTTAAGAGATTAGCCTAACTGCCTAAACAGTTACGATAGTGTTTATTTGTCAGCATTTAAATGTACAGTTATACTCACGTGGGTACTGTCCTGGGATTACCAGACTCTGCATATAAAAGTTCTTTAATAACAAACTGTATGTTAATTCCGAAATCATTATTTACGGTGTTGCAATTATTTTGTTTCTCAGTTTATGATAAGAATGAAGCAGGAGATGTTTCTGTGAGAGTCTCTACCTATATATAGCACATATAAAATGAGCTTCACCGGAAGATTAGGAGCTGGCTTATCTTTATCCGGAAGTTCTAAATAGCGCTCCGTGCATATGGTCCTATGTCAACTCTCTGTATTAACGCTGACTCTGAATACTGGTTTACACTGCAAGTGTTCATGTCGTTCAAATCAACACTTGTTAACACTGGAAAATTAACACCATAAAAACAACTCTAGACAAAACTGGAAATTTTGCTGTGTACACACATCACATGAATTAAGTTAGCTGCTATTTGCAATTGTTAAATTTAATTATCATAATAATAATTGAATCATTGTTCATTTATGATACACATTGTTAGTAGCCTAGCTTGTACCTGTGATTGTTAATCAGTTAGTACACTGTAAGAAAAAGGTATTATATAGTAATTGGATATTATCCATTATCCGTTACCCATTGTAACCCTGTGACCAGAAAACACAACGTATAATTTAAAATGCAGGTAAAAAAAAATGAAAATCAGTAAGGAAAATTCCTTCATATTAGCATAGTGGATTGTGCCCTATTTTTAGAGACCTTTCTTATAGTGTAGCACACTAACTAACCACTAATACACTGCTTAAAACTATAGTTGTTCAGAATGTGTAGTTTTATTAGTTTACTAGCTAATAAAAATATAAAACTTAAATTGTAATAGTTCAAAAATGTTTGTTTATTAATTCATTGACTTGTTGAACAATTAAATTGTGTATTTAAAAATAGTTATATTTTAATATTATATTCGTATTTATATTATTTTATGAACAAATCTGAATTAACATGTATAAAATATATTTTTTACTTGATTTGATTTAGTGACACAATTTTGCATCGAGATTACATAATGACAGGCCAGTTGTAGACATGGCATGAGCTATAACAACACCTGTTTCTATGAGTTAGAAAATGATTTAAAGAAGAAGAAAAAGAAGAATTACTACTACTTATGTTGAATAACCCATTCAATCCTTTACATTATTTGTTTCTTGCTATTTTAATTCTACAAATATTGGAATTTTGAAGGATTTTTTTTCTGTTTGTTTTGTTATGCATTTTTATGACAGTCCCTTAATTTGCCCAGCGACTGTCAAGCGAATGTCCAGCATTAACCAACCGGCTCCATTTTTATTATATGCGTGGAGCACGTTCAGGTTCACACCGGTGCCCTATGTTTTGCTCCGGGTTCCGGGTTGAACGACATGTTTCCTGGAAACAGTGTGCAACGGGGTTTGAGATACGTTTTCTCTTGTTTGGAGAGTGTGTCAAAAATGTCAGTCCAATCAGCAGCAACATGCATATAAACCACGTGGTATTAAAGAGACAGATCGCACAATGTGTCCAAGTGAAGTCATTTGATATGTGTCCGCTGCAGCTCGGTATATGCATAGATATTAGAAGACATGTTTGTTGTAGTTTTATAGTAACATAGCATATCAACATGATGATGATGAATTTGTAAGTAAATGTAATTAACATCTAAATAAATTCACAAGAGCATATTGTTTGCACGTTTATTTACATTAAAGGCAAAATAACTGAAATAATAAGAGCACAAGTATAGATCTGGAACTTCTTTAAATCTGTCTAAATATGTAGTAATTTCAATGTCTTCTGGTCCATATCCTTTCCTCAGGAAGATGTGCTAGACACTGATTGATGTAACATAAAAATACTATACATATTTATATATTTTGCTATTGTATTGTGGAGTAACACTTTCATAAACTTTTCTATGCTCCTCTGATTATATAATAGTAAATATTACAATATCATAGCACAACAACAGTGATTAACAATAATGATAAGCTTAATAGGCCTACTCACAATAAAAAACAAGGTCATATAGATCATAACACAGTTTCGGAGGTAAGAAGTGGATTATCCTTCACCTGAAATTTGTTTTCATTCTGAAATGCGAGGCAAATGTTGGATCACAATAATTAGGAACCAGTTTCCACAAATCCCTTCACTCGACTGGGATGCTCTCTTTTATTCTGGACGGCAGGGGCAGTGACTGTAACATCGAGCGTATTTTGCAGCATTAAAAATGTATTTATACCGATTTTATCAGGCTCTGAAAATTCTTCAAAAAGAACACAAATTAAAATGAATTATTTTTATTAAAATAAAAAGAGCAATAAAATGCATATATGGATCAAAATAAATGACCTGAACTACCCGCACGGTGGCGTGCTTTCACCACCATATTCTTAAACTGCACTACTGCTCGGCAGAAACTGTTACAAGACATTGTTTAGAAACCAAATTAATTCATGCCTAAAACAGTATTTGTTTGTTTTTTATTTATTATTTGTATTATTTATATTCAGGGTGCTGACTTCCACTGTATGGAACATTGAGGCATTTATTTAAAATGGCTGTGTTCCACGTAAGAAAGAAACTCATACAGGTTTTAAGTGTGAGTGATGAGAGAATTTTCATTTTTGGTTGAATTATGCTTTTAAGGGGGTTTTGTGCACCTGGGGCCAGACCTTCTGTGGTTTTGTTGTTGGACTGTAGATTAAATCTATTTTGTAGTCTTTTGTGATTTTTAAATGGCGTCTTTTTTTTTTTTAATACAATCATATTGGGGTATGTCTGACACTGGGGTTTGTATTTATTCATCTTTTATTATATGACTCACCATTAATGTCTATTGATCAAAATATGGCCTACTATTATGCAGAGTATTACATAATTGTCAGAAGTACAAGCTTAAAAAGCTGAAAGAGTGTCCCTAAAGGTTGATGATTTACAGAAAAGAAATGCAATACAATTAATAAAAGCAGACAATTTGCAGTGAATGTGGGTGAAGTTAAAACTGATTTAAAATAATACATTTTTTGAAAAACAAGAAGCATTATTGTTCCTGACAGGCAGCTCGAAATACAAGATAACTCTAATGGAGAGTTCATGCGAGACTAATATCAGTGCTTGATGTGTTTTTCATTGGATATCAGTTCTTTCCCAAGCAGAAATATATTTATAAGGCAAACTAAATGACCATTTTTTATAATTTGTTGTAATTAGCATCTTGTGTCTGTTGTTAGTGTTCATGTTTATTAACAAATACCACATCTTTTTGCACTGGTGTCATTTGAAAACATATTCCTTGCTCAAAAAAAAGGATTTAAAAAGTGTGCTTGCTTTTCAAGTATTGTGACACAGAACTGTTATTGTTCAGGGTTATAAGTTACATGCATTTTCATACCTTATCCTAGAAACATATAAAACAATATTATTATTATTGTGTTGTAGTCTGAGTATTGTAATACTGTAATCAATATAAATATAAACACATTTTTAGCAGTCAAAACTGAGATTCATATTCCATATGAACTGATGCAGCCAAAATCAAAGTCATGTGTTCGTTGTGCTCTGGCAAGTGCATGAATAAATTCAATCCCCCTTGTCTCCAGGGCATATTCCATCCAGTGTTAGCGCTTGTCCATTATCAGCAGGGATGAGGGTTGAGATGAGAAAACTAATGTAACTATTATTTTTAATACTGCGAAAAAAGCTCTTCACATTAAGGACAACAAAAACATACCAACAACAATAATAAAACAAAGCAGCCTTTGAAAACATGCCTAAAAGAGCAGGTAAGTTTGAAATTTCTTCACAACAGCTTATCCCTTTTAAAAAAGACTTAATTGTACTTAATTTTATTGAATGTACCTCAGTTGTTAAAAGTATATTTTTAAAACACTGTACTTGAAGAAAATATAAATGAAAGAAAAGGCCACTTAAGTGCATTGAATCCATTGTTTTAACACACTCAAGGACACTTTAAAAACCTTGTAATAATGTCAAGTGAAATATTTTTAATCATTTGTTTTCACATAATAATCTTTTGTCATGCTTTAAAATACACTTATCCTGATGTGCCAACTAACATACTAAAGCACTTGTTTTATTTTTAACTGTAGGGTTATTCAATATAACATTTAAAGTTAAATTGCAACTTAATCATTACAAATGTATAATTACAAATATATTTAAATACATAGAAATTACATTCGAGTATGTTTGTTAGTGTATGCTTGTTCGTTCATTAACATAAGTCATTTTGAAATTACATGTAATGATGTACTTAAGTACTGCTTAAGTGTATTTGATATTAAATGACATGCAATTAATCAAGTATAATAAAAAAATATATAACATATTAAACATGTGTTGGCTTTAACAGGTAACATCATATAATAACGATGTTGGCTACACAATATTTTTAAAAGGATAGTTTACCAACACATAAAAATTCAACCACACTTTAGTTTGGGGACCAGTTCTCACTATTAAATACATATTTTGCCTCAATAAACTACTAATTTGCTGCTTATTAATAGTAAGGTAGTTGTTAAGGTTAGGTATTGGATAGGATTAAGGGATCTAAAATATGGTCATGCAGAATAAGGCATTAATATGTGGTTTATAAGTACTAATAAACAGCCAATATGCTAGTAATGCTAATTAGCAACAAGCCATATAGACTGCTTTTATGGTGTTTTACGTACTTTGTGGTCATTTTGGGTCAACTATTCCTTCTACATCCCTGTGTTTCATTCCCAATAGGCTTCGGTGATGTGGAACTAAGGATATTGGTTATCGGGAGCAGTGGTCCATCTCAGTTCCTCCTCACCAACTTAATTTTGGGAAGGGAGGTGTTCTCAGAGGAAGTCTATAGCATTGCAAGCAGCCAGAAGAATGTGGGTAAGTCAGTAGGAAGACGAGTCACAGTAGTCAATGGACCGAACCTGTATGACAAAGACCTGTCCAAGTCCAAGATGAGAAAAGAGCTGAGAAGATCAATGTGCTTGTCAACTCCTGGACCTCATGCCATACTCATCGCATTCGACCTGGACAGGATCTCGCCCAACGATATGAAGACTCCCAAGCTGGTTAAAGATAAATTTGGAGAGAACGTCATGAATTACACAATGATCCTCTTGGTTTACGACGGGCATCTGAGAGGCAGAGCACTCAATGATAAGGTCATGAGAACCGACTGGCATCTGAGGGAGCTCGTGGAGCAGTGCAACTGCCGCTATCATGTCTTCAGTAAGAACTGGAGGAACCGCAGCGGGAGCCGGGAGCTCCTACATAAGATCGAGCGGATGCTGCAGACTATGGGCGGGCACCATTATATTAACAGATCTTACAAGAGAGCAGAGGAGAGCGTCAGAAACGAGGAGAGAAAGCTGCGCAAGAAAAGACAATCTGAGACCGAGCGGACGTGTCGAGAACTGGAGGCACAGTTTCGGGGAGATGAGCTGCGCTGGCAGATGGACGCCTATAATGCAAGGGTCGGGGCAGAAATCAGGGCTGAGGCTGAGCTGCAGAATAACTGGCTCAGGACTTCACTGGCTGTGGGACTGGGACTGGGGTTTATGGTTGGAGCCACCATGGGAATGATCGTGGGCTCTGTGGAAGGGCCGGCAGGAATGGCAGTGGGAGGGGCTTTGGGTGGTATCGTGGGCGGGGCTTCGGGTGCTGCTGCACAGCTGGCCATTGAACACTTGGATGACAGAGTGGGATCACATCCAGCCAATTTTAATACAGCTTTTATTAACCGCTTCTATCGGGCACCTCCAGTCTGAATGCAGAGAATATTTGGGTGGGGATTTTTTTGTTTTCAAAGCTGGCCAGGGTTGCCAGGTCTGCATAACAAAACTAGCCCAATGGTTCTTAAAACTATCACAGCCGAAAACTAGACCAATCACGTTCTGAGAAAATAGCTAAATCCAAAATCACTCCAAAAATTTCTTCCAGGGTTTCCACCTTGGTCCACCTTGGGGTTTTGCATCAACCCGTGGATTAAAAACAACCCACAGCAGCAGTATAAAAGTAGCCACAGACCTGGCAAACGTGAAGGCATCATCAAATGGAACTGCAAGAATAATCCCTGTGTCCAAATACCTATACCTTCCCTACTATACAGTAGGTGGAAAACAGCATGTGAGATGGGTAATATCTGAACCCATAGTACACCGCGTACAGAATTATTAGGCAAGTTGATAATCTGGTCATATTTTGTTTTCCAAGATAATTTTAGCTATTCTAAACCACATCAATCTTAATAGCTACTATTAATCTAGTATTTAATCATGTATAAGTAATATATAATTGTCCATGAAGGCTGGAAGTCAAAAACTCCTTATATTCAGGTGTGCAGAATTATTAGGCAGGTTTTCTTTTACATATAAAATGAACCAAAAAAGAGATTCAACTCAGACTAAAAGTCAAAAATTATTAAATGCCCATGAGAAGGATGTAATATTAATGCAATAATAGAATTTTTAAAGTCAAGGCATGACCATTGGGCAGCGAAATGCTCATTGGGTCAGCACGGTCAGAAAATACAGGTGGAGAAGAAAAGACACGTTAACTGCAAAAGAATTAAAAATTAAGGTGAAGAATTAGGTGAGAAACCATCAGGAACAATATAGGCTTATATAGACATATAGGCATATATGGCTTATATATTTATAGGCTTTATGGACAGATAAGTTGAGAGTGACTCTTGAAGGACCAGCACCACATGCTCTGGTACCACTGTTTGAAGAATTTATCTTCCAGAATCTGGCAGTGAGTTTTGGGAGCTCGTTTTTAGCCCATCTCCTATCATGAAAAGTCTGTCTTGCAGAGATTGACTAAAATTAGCTCCTTAAATTTACTGGCAGATTCTGGAAGATAAATTCTTCAAATTGATTTTGATAAACCTTTCAAGACAGACTTGTTGTAAGCACAGAGGTTATTACTTTTTTTGGAAACAAAATTGTGTTTAACAGTGGAAAAACAACATTACCCATTTTCTGCTGTGAATCTCCACCAATCAAAATCTTTTTTTTTTTCAGCATAATTTTTTGTTTGATTATGCCATTTACAGTGCTTCATAGGATTGCAGTTCTTTACCTCACTAATATACCTTTGGCTGGTCGGGTTGATTGATTGCCTAAATGCTTTATCAAAGACTTTTCAAACAATCCCTATGGGATAAATAAGTTGAAAAATACACAAATACCTATTACATGCATCTAGAAATCAAATAGGAAAACAAATAACAAATTTAATTTAATGTAAATTTTAAGTTGGAATGAAAATTGTCTATATATTGATATATATACTGATATTTCTATATCAGTAAAAATATTTTGGTTCTCTATTAATCTCTAGATTTAGTTTTTAGAGTACATTACAAATATTACTCTCTAGGGAATTCCATAAAATAGAAAAACTACTTCTCTTGCACAAAAAAAAAAACAAAAAAACTTTTTATAGTGTTTCAACACACCCCTGTATACACAGTAACTTTTATGACAGTATATAACTAACTACTTTAGAGATTATTTTAACTTGTGTTTCATCAGGTATGGTTTATATGGGGTCCAAAAGTCTCATATAAACCACTTTGAATTTTTCTAATTTTATACGTTATAAGAGTTTACTGAAAAGTTTGATTGCTAAATTGTATTGAATTGTACATATATTCTAGGATGTCCTATGTGGTTTGAGTTTTTCTGATGATGTTATTAAGCACCTTTCTGTTTAAAATAAAATTATATATTGCATTTATCTGCCATGTTCCAGTGTTTTTCAAGTGTGAGAGTAGCAGATATATAAGGCAGTATTTTGAATTAATATTTTGAACCACAGTAGGGCTATGCACAGACATTTTGAGGGGCAGTTTAGTCCAAACCAAGAAAAAGGGTATCAAACCACACACCCACCCCTGATTGATCTCAAATATACCCTCCCCAACCTAAAGCCAGACATTATCCCATTCACTGCATGTCTAGTCCTCTAAAATTCTTGTGATGCAAAATGGTGTCAAACAAGTACCGGGTGACCTGGGTGACCATCTTGTAAGTTCCCCTGTTTCAAATAGGCTATAGCTAATAATAAAACAACATGCATTTTATTTTCACAGTATGCTAGACACATGCTAGGCACACATTTAGAAGACTCTTGTAGTCAGTTTGAAGGAAATTTGTTATGTAACTGAAATGTGTAAATCTTAAAAATGTTTGTATGTGTATTTACAGAATTTTGTTTCTGTGTCACTGCACTGCTCTGTTAGCCCCAAACACTAGTTTTAATAAAATTACATTTCTAGAAAACTATATTTAAAAAGGTTAGGCTACAGAAACAAATGAAGTTATTTCACTCAAAGTAGTCACCATGCGGCAGTCATGAGAAATGCAAGAAGTCCTGTACTTTCATTTTCATATTCTACCAGGTCTTTTCTCCAGACAACATTTGTCGCACTTTCATCAACCTCTACTTTGGTGAAAACCACAGGAAATAGGTATGTACACATCTATAATGTATTTGAGCATAGTTATGCGTTGCCTAGGCTATGTTACAGAAATGAGGCTATTTGAGAAAATGTCCGTCATGCAAATTCCAAAGTTTACAAAGTGACTAATACGAGAAAACATATTTAGATCAGTAAATAGGCTAATTGTTATGGATATTGGTTGCGACTGAATTAACGCAAATGCTGCACTCTTAGTGCAGGTCGTGACAGATATGTTGTGTCGTTTTCATTAATAAACTTCCGCGTTAGCAACTGTTAAGGACAGCGAACGCTTAATAAAGTATTTAAACCCATAGCTGCTGGAATAGTGACTGGGGTTTTCAAAAACAAAACTACAGCAGTAGAGAAAGACAAGCGGTCCAAGCAATCAAAAGTTAGAAAACAATCATGTCAGAAAGAGGGTGGGACTTCTGCTTTAGGTAGTGACATTTTCTGTTGCTGGAGTTTGTTGCTTTTTGCTGATTGCAAACCTGCAAACGTACTTTTTGGACTTGGAGAAACGCGTACGCGTGTCCTAAAAACCTACAACCGTGTGCCCTTTTCAGGTCCTAGCAAATATTGTAATGATTTCTTATTAATTCTGATGATTCTTACTTTCTTATTGTATAGACCAAGCTGTGCACACAGTTTCTCATATGATTATTGAGTGATTTTATTTGTATGATATTTCATTTCTGATTTATTACACAATTTGTGTACACCAGTACTGTGAAATACTACATAATAAAACTGAATCTGTGTGCTTAAAATTGTCTGCATTATTTTTAGTGGGATGCTGCTGGATTGGTGTGACAAGTTCAGAGGTAAGTTTCAGGGCTTTTTAAAAAAAATAATACAACTAGTCTACTTCATATTAATAGTCTACATGGAATGGTTTATATGTTACATTTATGCCCTGTATTGTTGTAATGGTACAGTAAGCATAAAACATAAAATGAAAATTCTGTCATCATTTACTCACCCTCATGTCGTTCCAAACATGTTTGACTTTATTCTGTGAAACTTAAAAGAAGATACTAGTGTTCATTAATATTTTTTCCTGTTTTCAGTTTTAGTAATTTTGTTAGTTTTTTGTTAATTTTACTAGTCTTAGTTTTTTTTTATGTCTGTATAATTTTTATTAATTTCTAATTCGGTTTTAGTCATTTCTTTATGAAAAGATATTTTTCTTTAATAGGATAGCATATCCTGAGTTCTTCAACCCCTGTGAGTGTTACACTTAAGATGGCATCAGTCAAAGGGAAACCACGGAGAAGACTGAGCTTAGACAGTCCACCTAACAGTGAGTTGATGAACAAATCAGAACATTTAAGAAATTACAGTTTATTTGATTAACAGTGAAAGATGTTCTAACTTCATCTCACAGTGAGCAGAGAAGCACCACTGAGGATGCTGGTCTTTGGCAACTCAAGTTGTGATCAGATCTCATTGACGCGGTCTGTGCTGGGGCAAGACGTCTTTACTGGAGATGAAGTCAATATTTCAGTTACCAAGAAAAGTTCAGGGGTTGTGCAGGAGAGAATCATAACCCTAGTCAACACACCAAATCTTCAGGATAATGACTTGCCGGACAGTGTACTGCATAAGGAGCTCAGGAAGGCAGTTTGTTTCTCATGTCCAGGTCCTCATGCTGTGCTGTTCGTTGTAGACCCATCTCACTTGACCTCTTACACTATGGACATACTGAAGCCTTTGGTACACTACTTTGGGGAACGTGTCTTGAAGCACACATTGATTGTTTTATACCATGAGCGAGGCATGAGAGCTCTGTCCATAGAAGCTGAGGTAAAAAAGAATAAGAGCTTTAGAGAGCTTGCTGAGAAATGTAGCCAGAACTACATCTTCTTCAAAGGAGAAGTAAACTGGACTGAAGGTAGCCAGACACAAGTATTGCTCACCAAGGTGGATGAGATGGTCTCGGAGCATGGAATGTTTTCAAACATGGAATTTAAGGATGCCGAAAAAAGAATTCAGATAGAGGAGCGTTTCGTCAGAAAATCAAAGGAGAACGAGATCAGGGAGACATTGAAGGTGCTGGAGAACCAACATTCAGGAGAAGTGCTTGCCAGTGAGATCCTGAAGTATGAAGAAAAGATACAGTCAGAGTGCAGAGAGAAAGCAGAGCTGGTTGTTGCAGACAAGCTTGGCTTTACTGTTAGAGTTGTTGATTATGCTGTTGCAGTGGGAAAAGGAGCGTTTGTTGGTGCACTTCTGGGATTTGCAGTAGGATATGAAGGTATGGCAGTGGGAGCTGCTGTTGGTGCTGGTCTTGGTGCTGTGTGTGGAGGCGCAGCTAATGCAGCATGGAGCTACATTTACAAATCCTTCACAGATGCCCACTAGTGATGGGAAGATCAGATCATTTTTTGGATCTTTTAATCTCGTTCAATCTTTTTTCATGTCATTTCGTTCATTTCGCTCATTTCAGCACAATTTAATTAAAATGTATGCTAATAGCCTAATTCCACGAGACATCAACTTGTACAAGATTTCGAATAAGATGGTTAATGCAAAAATATATATAATGCAACCAAGGCCAAATTATGAGGAACAGAAACTATTAATTCATTGTTTCAGATTATGCAATCTGATAGTTTTCTTTACCTCCTGTTCTGTATCGTTCGTTCTTTTGTCATGTCACATCCCCATAAACTGAAGCTATGCAGTCTGTACTAGAAACAACTTAAAAATTGATTAGTTCATCTCTTGAGTTTGAGTCGTTCGTTCTTTTGTCACGCGCCTGCTTCCCTGCTCAGTATCTTACAACGGATACAAACATTACATATTATTAACTGTATGCTGTTATTATATGTAGGTTTCTTTGCTTTATCAGAGTGATATTTCCTCATCATATGGATAAAGTTAAAGCCTCTTTATTACCATGTTCAATTCACAAATGTATAAATTGTGAGAAACAAAAAAAGTTGCAATTTGAGATCAGGAATGCATCACACGACTGTAAATGTGTTTGTAAGGAAGGTTGGGAATTATTAACTAATTTCTGTATCCAATACTGCTGTCACGTCACGTGACAAAAGAACGAATGACTCAAGACCCGAAGACTCGAGAAGTGAACTAATAATTTTTCCTTTTGGCACAGACTGCATATAGCGTCTATGGGGCTGTCACAGGATGAACGAACGACTCGAGAGGTGAACTAATCATTTCTGTTTCCTGTAGAACCAATAGGATGTTGCACATGCACGGTCAACACAAAATGAACGAATCCCTCACTGAGACAACTCGTCGTTCCCGAGTCATATTAAAGATTAGTTCAAATTGAACGAATCGTTCATGAACAACACACATCACTAATGCCCACTTAGGTGCTACTTAGTACATAGTTTCAGCTTCTGACACCCCTGGGCCTCCCATAGAAGTGACCAGTTAATGACAAGAAATTATATCTCAATATTGTGTGATTTTATTGATAACAATAACTAAATAATATTTTGCTTAGTGTGTTTTTGTGCTTGTACCTTGGTTTGCATCTGTTACGAATAAATCAACTTGACACTAAAACCGCCAGCAGGTGGCGGTAAGTCCCTTAATGAATGATTAATGGGTGATTCATTGAATCATTCATTCAACTTATTTGTTCAAAATGGCTGATGCATTTAGAAATGAGCCGCACGCTGGCTGTCCATTCGTTCAAAAACAGATTAATTCAGGAACTAACTACAGCAGTGCTGCTTTGAGACGCGCTAATGTTCTGCTTCGGCTTTGTTTGGAAATAGTTTTGTTGGTAAAACAGAGGAAAAAATACAATATTGTGTCTAAAATTTCACTCTATATTAACTTCTTGTTTTTGCGAACTGTTGTATAAAGTTAATTGGCACTTTTGCGATCACACTCAAGTGCTAATATTCATGAAAATGGCATCTTGCTTATGTGATGTTACATCACATTTTATAAATATAAATAACAACCAATACAGGGATGTCTTTGCCATCGTAACTTATAGGGGCATGTTTTACTGCATTATAATAGACTGTATCCTGCAGTGAATGCTTTTGGACTTTTAAGATGTGCTTTTGTTTGGGTTTTTTTGCAGAGTGAGTAATTTACTCGATAATGTCAGTTCACGTGTCTTTAAAATTACAATTATGATATTATCATAGATGATAAATTTTGTACACCCCTCCCACAGACCATCTAATGCAGGGGGGCCCGTCCCTGTTCCTGGCGATCAACTGTCCTGCAAAGTTTAGCTCCAAATCTAATCAAACACACCTGAAGCAACTAATTAAGGTCTTCAGCATCGCGTGAAAATTAAAGGCAGGTGTGTTTGATTAGCGTTGGAGCTAAACTTAGCAGGACAGTTGATCGCCAGGAACAGGGATGGGCCCCCCTGATCTAATGCATAATGCATTTAGAAGCTAATTTGATTGGCTTTAAACCAAGGCCGTAACCAGGGTTTGAAAATAAGTGAGGTCCGAAGTAAGGTGTTAAGAATTGTGCTATAATAACACCCACAAATGTACTACATATAGCCTAAACGTCAAAATAGACAGACATGTAGATGATTGTGAAATATTTTTTATTCAATATAATGTTTTACATGTTACAAACTATTTACAGGCTATTTGCTATAGTGTTTCTCTGTGTGTGTGTGTGTGTGTGTGCGCGCGTGTTTGTGTGTGTGTGTGTGTGTGTGTGTGTCTTTCAATTTAGGCTTTTTTTTAAGAAATACATCTAATGTATTTTGCCGGAACCTTTTTGCCATTCTACACTCTCTCTGTTCTGTCTGTTTTGGAGGATAAACATTGTTAAATTAGACCTTCTTTATTGCATCACAATGGGTTATGTAACAATACTGATTACTGTAATAGATTTCCATAATAAACATTGCTATATGGATAAGTAATAATAACTTTGGCTGTGCTCTAATGCAGTGGTTGTCAACTGGTTAGGCCATTGAACCCACATTTTACCATGGACATTAAGCTGCGACCCTTTTTTTTTGGAAATTGACATATATATATATATATATATATATATATATATATATATATATATATATGCCGTCTGAAAATTTCTTCTAGAATGATCATTTTTATCAAGCTCGTATATTTAAGTTCAGTAATTTCACTTAAATGACAATTAAAATGACCTATTAATTGACATTTAAGTGAAATTACTGAACTTAAATATACGAGCTTGATAAAAATGTCCATTCTAGAAGAAATTTTCAGATGGCACTTAGAGGCTTTTGCATATATATATATAAAAATATATAAATGTACACACATGCACACTGTATATAAGAAAATGCACATACTGATGAGAATGAGGTATAAGGTAACAGGTAAAGGTAAGGTAGCAGTTCCAAAACAGTTTTTGTTAATAAGTTGGTATGTGATGAGACCACAGTCATTTAGAAATACATTACAAAAAACACAGTGAAAATAAAGTGGCATTTTGAGGGTTAAGGTCTGTTACCATGGTAAATTTGCGGTGTAATTGAAGAGTGCGCGCAACCAGCACAGTATGACTGACAGGACTGGAAAGTTCTTTTTTTTTTTTTTTTTTTTTTTTAGGTGAGGGAATTTTTATTTTATAACAAGTTATAAAAATAACGTTAGAATAATGACACCGACATAAAACTTGACAACATCTCATTTGACCGTAGATACTGAATGAGGAAAAAGCGTTTTTCTCAGGTAGGCCTACTGATAGAAGAGTCAACCGCACTGTAAAAAAAATCTGTAAATTTACAAGGAAATTTAACAGTAAATTGCTGTTTTCATACAATAACAGTACGTTACTGTTTTTTGCAATGCATTGTGGGACAAGATGACCAGCAACAGTAAGACACTGTTATTTAACAGCATAATACCATATTTTCCCTTGTACGTGCGCATAGGACGACATCTTAGTTTATCTGCATGAGGTAATTTTGCAGCTCTGCCTTTTATTGTTTAATTTCTAAAGTACTTATTACTTTTAAATATTAAAGTTTAAACATCCAATTAAGCTTTTGGGAGCTAAATTGGATTCGTGATCATGTGTCTTTATCAGCAAGTTACCACAGGAGTGTGAACCCTTTGAACGAATCACACACAAACTGGTAAGAAACTCTCTTTTTTTTCTAACCTGCACATCCTAAACTTTATCTGAGTAAAAAATACTGTATAATGATGTTGTTTATCTTGTGTGCATGGTTACAATTTTAGCGTGAGGTTCACACCGTCCATTATCTGCTGCTGTTAGTTGCAACTACGCTTTTGGTTTTATCTGTAAGTTACCAAGAACAATTCTGAATATTAACATACATTATAAAGAGCCAGCAAAGCGTAATTTGATGACAGGATAGTGTGTTTTAATCACTGAACAGTAACCGAGCAAGATATGATAGCATTGTTAGCTCGTTAGCATACTGTATAAGTTTACTCAAACTGCATTTGATTTGCTATTTACTACCATCACAATTTATGCAATGGACACATGTCCCAATCTTTATGTAAGCAAAAGATGTGTGTATGAACAAAATTCATAATTCTTGCATGATTACTGTGAATGTGCAAACCACTGCTAGGGATTGCAAAAATATTTAGTCGACAGACGGTTTTATTTTCTTTTTAAACTTTGTTTAAATGTTTTTTTTGTGGGGGATGTCTGTAATTGGTGAACTAGAGAAGCTATCTGTTCTTTACGTTATGTTATTCTTGTCCTTGTAGTTCAACTACTGAAGGCTGACTTTGCAGAGAAGCAAAGGACTCATTCTTTTAAAAATAAATGTAAGTTTGCCTATTGTTTGTTGAAGTAATCATTCACCTAAAAATGGTTCTCTCATAATCACTGAACCTTATGCTGTCTCAAACTCTTAGGACTTTTTCTTGGAGGACAGGTGAAGATATTGTCATGGAGAAATGATGTCTGTTCTGACCATACAGTGGAAGACCAGTGGGAACCAAACTGTCGAGCTCCAAAAGGAACATAAAGGTATGATTAATCACCAGTCATTTTGTCTGATATCAAAATATCAGACCAAAGGACCACAAATTAGAGAATGGAATTGCAAATACAGTGAAACTTGTTTTCACCCAGTTGAATCACTTCAGAAAACTGGCTAAACCATGCGAGTAATAATCTTTATCCTCCATTTACTGTTTGTCTGTTGCTACTTGAAAGTTTGATCCCCATTTTCTTTTGCATCGTAGGGACAAACAGGCATATCATCTTCATTAAAAATCATCTATTGCATCATCAGAGTTTAAATCAGCATACAGGTGAGTAAATGATCAGAAAATTATCATTTTGATTTCCTACTCTGAATCTAAGAGGCTGTAGAATATTGCAACAAGTAGCTCATTGTTTTTTGTTTTGTTTTTTAATTTGTCATTTGCAGATACTGTGAGCCATCTTAAATAGTTTTCTTTACTAATAGATGTCTGCCACTCCTTCTGACCTTGAGAATATGGGTAACCTGCCTTTGATTCCCTGCTTGATCCTTCTTGGTAAGTATATCATATTAGATATGTCTGCATTTTGTTTCATTAAAACGAAGCTCACGCTCCAGACTGACACTAGTTTCTATTATCAGCAAAAGATCTACCTTAAAGGGTTACTCCACCTCAAAATTAAAATTTAGTTATTAATCACTTACCCCATGTTGTTCCCGTAAAAGCTTAGTTCATCTTTGGAACACAAATTAAGATATTTTTGATGCATTCTGACAGCACTCTGACCCTCCCATAAACAGCAATGTAAATTAACACGATCAACATCCAGAAACGTAGCAAGGAGATCGGTAAAATAGTTCATGTGACATCATAGCTATGAGAATACTTTTTTGTACGCTAAATAAATAAAATAAGAACGTTATTCAACAGTTTGTCTCCTCCACATCACTGAAGCACTATTTTGGAGAGTATCTACTGAACGCAAACAGTATATGCTGTTCTGTGTCAGCTGCACCACGTGGATACGTTTCTACATTTATTTATGCTTTCATTTGAATGAAAACAACGTATCCGTAACTTCGCACACTTACGGTTGAACCCCTGATGTCACAAGAATAATTTTACTGATGTCCTTGCAACTTTTCTGGACGTTGATTGTGTTAATTATATTGCTTTCAATGGGAAGGTTAGAGAGCTGGCAGAACGCATCAAAAACATCTTAATTTATGTTCCGAAGACAAACAAAGCTTTTACAGGTTTAGAACAACATGGGGGTAAGTGATGATTTTCGTTTTGGGGTGGAGTAACCCTTTAATGTGCCTCATATTAGAAACCACTTATTATAAATGCAGTATGTATGACTTGTATCATACACTGGAAAACGTTTAGCATTGAAACTTGTCTACTCTTATTCTTTAGATACTTTGCTGGAATAAATCCAGAAAAGAGGATCAAAGCTGCATGGAGAAAAGAGGTGTCTTAAATAACTGGAAAAACTGCAAGATGACGAAGACGACCATCAGTCCAGAAGTATCTCATCCTTAACTCAAACTTATGCTGTCTCAAATCTGTAGTTCTTTCTCTTGTAGGACAAATTAAGATATTGTCATTAAGAAATATTTGCCCATACAATGGAAGACAAATGGGAGCTTTTGTCTTTTTGTCTTCCAAAAGACCAAACCTGTCAGCTCCAAAAGGAACATAAAGTTATGATTAATCAAAGACACCAAAATATCAGATCAAAGGACCACAAATGAGAGATTGCAATTGCAAGATGTACAGTGAAAAGTGTTTTCACCCAAACAAATTGAATCACTTCAGAAAACTGCCTAAGTATTTGAAAGTTTGATCCCCATTTTCTTTTGCATTGTATGGACAAACAGACATTTCACCTCCATTAAATTATCATCTATATCAGAGTTTAAATTGGCTAATGCTGAAAAAACATTAGCTGGTGTTCACTGAAGCGTGATTTGAGAGTATATTTGCATTTTATGAACAAAGACTTTATGTACAGTATGTTTGTATGTTTGGATGCATGCCTGTTTTAGGGCATATTGTAAAAGTTTATCTAGTGTTGTATCAAAATAAAAAACAAAACATAACTTGACTTTGTTCTCTTTTGTAATACACGGTCAAATAGAAAATGCAGGGTATAATCTGCATTTAAAATTGAGATCATGGAATTATGAGTAGTATGTAATTTAATAGATATATGCTGCTAAATTACAGTAGTATACTGTAGATGACAAAACAGCATTTTACTGTTAATTTAAAAACCAGTAGCACACTGTATTTTTACAGTATGATGCTGGCAACCTCAGCTGCCAGTAGATTACCGTTTTTTTACAGTGCGCTTTCAAGCACGTCTTTCAAAATAATAGTCTAGCATCAGAAAAAAACAGAATTATGTTTGTTGTTTCTTTGACTGCACACTCCGCGACCCACTCAAAACGTTTTTGCGACCCACCAGTTGAGAAACACCGCTTTAATTATTGTTTTTTGATGACTTAAGGTTAACTAAAGAGCATGAGACGTCTGCTGGCCAGTAACGTTAACGTTATTTGGCATAGTAGCCTATTTCATTCTGTAACAAACTGATTTTGTATTATGCTATTGTTTTTTATAGTGTTATACATTTCTTTCAGATATTAACGATGATCACTGCGTTTGTCTTACCGATTGTGGTATCTTCCTGTCAGCAATTAAGTTACAGATTGTCTATAAGCTTTTTTTATGAATGTACAATGTTGCCAGATATTGCTACAAAAAACAAGCAATTACAAAAATAAAGAAAAAGATATCCGAAATAAGTTCAAAGCTTGTGTTTTGTAAATAAGAATATATCACTAACACTAACGTTCAACTTTCCACTTTATAAACGTCCCAAAGTGTCACAATAAATTGGAAAAACGAGTCCAAAAACACGTATAATAGGTGGATCTGGCAACAAACGGAGACTGCACCCGCGCTCTCACTCAACGCGCTCTCAAGCCCCGTTCACTGCGCTAGCTTCTCGCAGCAACATGAATTGCAAACACTCATGTGATATGAGGTGGTTTAAACGGCTAAATAATCATTCAGAGAGCTTGACATTTTATTTTTGAATATAAAAAAATGACCGAGGTCCGGACCTCGGTGACCTCATAGCTGGCTACGGCCGTGCTTTAAACATTGTCTGAAAGTTTTTTTTTTTTAAAAATCCACAATAATACTGTCACGGTTCAGGGTGCCTTCTCGGCTCCTCGTGCTGTCTGTGTTGTCCTGTCATGTGCGGCAGCTCGTGGTCTGGGCAATCAGCGCTGATCGTGCAGCGGGAGGGCACAGATCACGAGCTGACTCTCCCCCACCTGTCGCTCATTCCCCCACTCCCATATATGTCCCTGTTTTTCCGTTTCTCGTTGTGAGTAGATTATTTTGTCCGTACTCGTGTTATGTGGTTTTTTGAGAATCTCACTTCTCGTTTCTCTGACCCTCTATTCCCTTGTGCTACAGCACGGAGATCCAGCAGCTTGTGTGGTCCGCAGACGCTGCCGGCCAGCTCTGGAATCTCCGCTTCCTTGAGCCGCTTATATATTGTTTATGTTATTTTGTGTTTTGATGGCAAAATAAAAGTTTGCACCTTCTCAACTCTGCACCTGAGTCCTTCCTCACTCACGCCGTGACAAATACAATGAGGGTTTCTGAGGATAAAGTAGGCTAGTCACTACATTTGCCAGTGTTTGTCAAAGATAGTTAAATTGTCATAGCTTTGTGGGCAGCTTCTGAGTTCCAGTCCCAACTTAAGGACCTTTCCTTATCCTTTTCCCATTAAGTAAAAAAAATCCCTTTTTTGCCACTCATTAGCAAAGCACAAACTATAAAAACGTATTTGATCTTAATCTGAATTCAGAATTTATGAAAATGTAATTTATAAATCATGATGTGTAATCATCAGTTAATCTGTAATGCTATAAAAGTGTTCTGACTCAATAAAATTTAGAGCTGCCACGTCTTACTGTGATGTCTATATATAGCCATTATTTTGTAATCAAAATGGAAAGTATCATATCTAATCTTTTGGAGGGCACTGTGTGAATGTATTTTTAATACATTTTAAACTCTAAATACGTTTGTACAAAGAGATTTTGAATGATATGTTTATTTGTAAAAACAACAACAAAAACAAACCAAAAAAAACTATTTAGTTGTATGAGTTTTGTTGTATAAAGCTGTACCTTTGAAATTTTGTCAAAATTATAGTTATAAAATCTGCTGCAACACTTTAAAGCTATTTGAGTCTATTTATGATCTGGTAAGGTGTGTGACTCAGTGTAAAGTACATGGCAGGCACTGTCAGGCTCCTCCCCTTGCTGAAAACACACCTATGTACATTATGGTCTAGTTCACTTTCTGAAACTTGCCGTAGGAGACGTGAACAACTCTCTTCATCTGCTGAAGTACAGGTAAGATCCAATGAGATTACAATCAACTATTGTCCTGTAACTTTAAATGTTAGCTCACAATGTAAAGGGCAACTGGTACAATGCAGCTTTTTAAAAAAAGATTATATGAATAAGCGGTCAATTTGAATGATGTAATTGTATAAAACAATTACATTTTGAAAAACACAGTTCATTTTTAAGTTAGACCTATAATTAAATGTTTATAGCTGCCATTTCAAAAACTGTCCAAAATGTCTGAAAATCAGTCCCGAAACCTGCTAGATAAATATTTAGATTTGTCCTGATGACGACATGAGGTTTCTGGTTGAACCCGTTCTTCTCCATGCCACACGCTCAACAGAGACCTCGGAAGTTCCCCATTACACTCAATGCTACACAAACTCATTATATAAAGCGTTTGTAAATATTTACATAGACACAATAGCTCAAGCTTTCCTCTATAAATGACAGTTGTTGCAGAAAGTCAAGTTAGCTTACAGCTGTGCTTTAGAGCACAGCATAATGTTTTTTTTTTTGTTTGTTTTTTTGTTAAACCTTGTTATGTTGTGTTAAATAAGAAAGACAAGAATTTTCCACTCTCTTATCTTAGTTAAAGTGTTTCCATCTTACACCAGACCATCCCTAGTCACTTATTCGTGATTCCTGGGACAAAACAGCCTAGCCATATTATGTGAACCAGACATTTATTTAATTAAATTAAGTTGTGAACTTATACAGGGTTTATATGGGACTTAAAAAGTTTTAATTTGCGGATTAAGGCCTTAAAAAAGTCCTAAATGAGAGCAGAAAGTTGTAAATTCATAAAAGTCATGCTGAAAACTAAGATCTTCCTCAGTATTTTGTCTTGTTTTCCAGTACAAATATCTGAACATCCTTAAATGAAGCTGTGTTTATACTTTCAATGCAAAATACATATGAAGTCTTGTTTTCTCAGAAATGTAACACAATTAAGTGAGTTTATGCTTACAACAAGAACAAACATCTGTCTGTCGGGTATGAAAACGTCTTTTCCTCTGAATTATATCTTTCTCAGCCCTTTGGCAGATATATCTTCTTGTTTTAGTCATAAACTCACTTCATTTTGCTTCCTAAGTAAATTAATCTTGATAACAATCTTTAGAAATTACTGTTGAAAAAAAATCACTTTTTACAGTGTGATCAAAAGGTGCAGTAATTGTTATTTCCTTCTAGTATTTGGGAGCAGAAGCATTCAAGCTGTAAGCATGAAGTTTTTATTTTGGAAAATAAGTTAAAAATGAATGCTTCTTGTCAGTATGTAACATTTAATATGCTACATTTTATTTGATACATTCATTTGATACATGATACATTTGAATGGAAATTTGGACGTTGTACTCTCTCAGGAATGGAATCTACCATCAGTCTCCTGTCCAAGAAGCACTTCCTGTGCTCTCTGTGTGAGGAGATCTTCAGCAACCCAGTGACAACACCCTGCGGACACAGCTTTTGTAAAGCATGTCTCCGTGTTTACTGGAGCCGCAGCGGGTCAGACGAGTGTCCGCTCTGTAGGAAGGCCTTTGGCTCCAGACCCCACATCAGCGTGAACCGCATACTGGCGGATGTCACTGAAAACTACAGGAAGACACGTTTGGCTGCTAAATCCAAGTTCTTCAGTATGGATGAACTTCAGGATGAACCTGTGAGTACTTTCATTAAAAAAAACCTAAATGTATATTTCCATTTATTATACTATATATTTTTTATGTTTTTGAAAGGACTTATGCTCACCAAGGCTATATTTATTCAATCAAATATATATAGAAATACAGTCAAATAACACAATTTAAAATAACATTTTCCTATTTGAATATATTTTTCATTTTGAATTCATTCCTGTGTTGCAAAGCTGAATTTACAGCATCATTACTCCAGTCTTCAGTGTCACATAATGCTTCAGAAATCACTCTAATGTACTGATTTGCTGAAATTGGCATTTCTTGTTATTATCTATGTTGAAATCAGTTGTGCTGCTTAATATTCTTGTAAAAAAATAATAATATACAAGACATTTTTCTCAGGATTCATTACACAATGAAAATGAGGTAGATTTGATGATTAACACAACAACAACAAAACAGACTTGACAGTTATGTGGTTTTGTTCTTCACTTGTGTACTGCAAACAGAAGAATGCAGGAGAGCTGCAGCAAATGATTCAGGAAAGAGTTCAGAGGACTGAGAAACTTCAGAATTCCTTAAAGCTTCTAAAGGTATGTGGCTGATTGCAACACGGTGAATAAAACCATGACCACAATTAATATTTCAATAAATAAGGAAGACTTTTTTTTTTTTTTTTTTCTGGCTAATCTTATTATTATTTATTTTTAATTAGGTTATTTTTAAAAGAAACCCTGTTCTTCTTCCAAACAGAGCACATGTCTCCGAGAGGTTCAGGAAAGTCAAAGGGTGTTTTCTTCTCTGTTGAGCACCTTAGAGAAAAGCCATAAAATGGTAGTGGCTGCGGTTGAGCAGAAACAAAAAGAGGCAGAGAAAAGGGTTGAAAGACTTGTAAAAGACCTGGAGAAAGAAATCCTGGAACTGGAAAATGGACACACCAACCACTTGGATGACAAGGAGCGCCTTAAAAAGGTAACCACACTTTCTCTTTTGATAACACAGTAAAACAAAGTTTTGCTTTTATTTTTAATGCTTCTTTATGAAGTCTGACATGCTGAATACAAAAATCACATTACTTTTTGTGTTATAAACAGATGATTAACTCTTGAAAACTAAAAAAGCTGATCTGTTATTACTTATGCATAAACAATTACATGCTGCATACATAATACTGAGCTAACAACAACAGTTTAACATAAAAAGTTACCAAAAGTGAATCGTCCAAAACTTCAGAAGTGTACATTGGATGATTTTTGTCTTTTTATGACTAGTCTCACAATGTTCTGGAATGTTAGAAAGCACTAGAATATTACAGCATATTCTAGAATGTTACAGAAACTTCTAGAAAGTTTCCATCCTTGCAAAAGCAACATATCTTTATAAGAACATGCAAAATTAGTACAAAAACGTATCTGCACTAAAACAATGTTTTATAATTAAGGACAGAAGTTATAAAATGTATCTGACCTAAATATTCACCCAAATATGGATGCTCTGTGAAAATAAATAGTATAATAATAATTAGCACCACAGAATTATAGAAAAACCTTTAAAAAATAAAATTTTGTTACATGTATTGTCACATTTGTTAAGTGTAATCATTAGGGGTAAATTGCTCATTTTGTTTGTATTCATTATTTTTACTTTTTCATTTGTGTAACCATATAGTCTTTGAATTTATTACATTAAGTATTGTAAAAATATTCTAAAAAAATAAGTGAAAATTCAGTAACCATTTACTCACCCTCATGTTGTTCCAAACCGTGTTCTATTTTTTTTCCACAAAGAAAAGCTCACACAACTAGTGATGTCTGCTCTGAAAAGGCTCAAAAAGAACCAAGGAACACAATAAAAGTAGTCAATATGACTTGTGCGTTATATTCTTGCGGTCATGCAATAGCTATAAGTGAGAAACAGACTGAAATTTATGTCGTTCTTATTTGAAAATCTTTCCCTTTGCTTTTAGTTCTAATGACTCTCAAGCAAATACGTTTTCCTTTTAGCAAGTATTGCATAGTATAGAATAATTGACCTATTTTCATCTACAGAGCTTCAGTGATATACCACGAGCAATGAGAGACTGGTCTAAAGTCACACTGGAGACTGATCCTTGTGTTGGCTTCACCAGGCAGGCTGTGGTGGACTTCATGGATACAGTCACTACGGAAGCTAAAAGACTTTCTAAAGCTGGTATGACTGCATGATTAAAAGAATGCAACAGTATATGCTCCAGTATGTCATACTATCCTCCTAGCTTGTCCTTCTGGTTTTGCCTTTTAGTACTAAACATACTTCTCACAGCTTCTTCTGTTTTTCATGCTTATGCTTATGATTTGTTTTTTTAGCATTTAAAACATGAATGTTTTCATGTTCTGGGGTCACAAGCTGTACAATTTTAGTGTATGACCACATTTTGCTTCTTAAAAGAGCCGATAACATTACTGGTGACAATACATCCAAGCCAGTAGGTGGCAGAATAAGGTCGAAGACTGTTGTGGAATGGGCCGTGAAACATAAACAAATCTGTATAACAAATATGTTTGTGTTTCAAAAATAAACAAATTTACTATATATATACATGTAAACTGGATTACGTAATCAGAAAAATAAGTACTCGTAATTAGATTATATTACGTTTTAAAATCCTCATAATCAGATTATAGTAGCTTTTTATTTACATATTATTCACACAATAGCAGTGAATTATTCACAATTTATTGATTCACCCCAGTTATTTTTTTCTTTGAAAGTCTTTCTAAATGAACCTACCATTTATATACATGAGACTAATAATTATGTTACATACTTTAAAGTTACTAAACCGTGCTGATGCATAGCTGTGAAAAAGTCTTATCCAGTGACCTTGACTTTGGCCATGTAATGCCATGATTATTAATGTTTCGTGTAATGTAAGGATCCCCAAGGTTTTGACATTTTTATGATTTCATTAATTATTAGCTCGGTACACAATAATCGCATTCAAGTCTATGTGATATGTGATAAACAAGTTAGGTCAAAAGTTATGTAATCTAAAATAATCAAAAAGTAGACTACATTATGTGCAATTCAGATTATGTTACTGACTACAGTTTTCTTCATCTAAATTTGTAATCAGCAAATTAGCAATGGACTAGTAATCTACCCAGCACTGTAGATATAGATACTGTTTATATATAGAGATAGAGAGAGAGAGAGAGAGAGAGAGAGAGGGAGAGAGGGAGGGAGGGAGGGAGATATACTTTTGAATGTGTGCCAGTAGAGAAAAATGTGGTGTAATTAGCAGAAGATAACTGAATAAGTTATCTTGCCAAACTCTCGATCCTTTGAGAGCAGTTTAAATGTAATTGTTAAAGAAAGTAATTTTTCTGCCATTTATCTTTCATGTGCAATTTTGTTATTTTTCAGAACTGAAGAGACTACAGAAGTACTCAGGTGTGTTTTCATTGTACATTTATAGATGTTTTTATAGAATTTGTTTTCTGTCATTGTTTTCGCTGGAAAGCTAATAATGTGTCTTTCTTTTCAGTTGATGTAAATCTGAATCATCGGACGGCTCATGCTTACCTCTACATCTCTGAGGACAGGAAGGAAGTTAGACATGCGAATAAGCGACAAGAAGTCCCAGAAAACCCCAAAAGGTTTGACCGGGTGGCTAACGTAATGTCCAAGGAAGCCTTTAGCTATGGAAAGCACCTTTGGGAAGTGGAAGTTGGAGACAAGACTGACTGGGATCTGGGAGTAGCCAAACAATCTGTCAACAGAAAGGGAAAATTCACAATTTGTCCAGCCAACGGCTTCTGGATGCTTAGCTTAAAGAATGGCAACCAATACATTGCTAACACATCCCCTCCAACCTTCTTCAGCCTCAGTCACAAACCTAAAACACTGTCTATTTACCTGGACTTTGAGGAGGGACGTGTGTCTTTCTATTGTTTGGATACCGGGACTCATATCTACACTTTCAAAGATACTTTCACAGATAAGCTCCACCCCATCTTCAGCCCAGGACGACCCCACGGGGAAAAGAACACTGCTCCCCTTATCATCAGCAGCAGCTGCTGCAGCATCTGAGACAATATGCTAGCTCTTTCACTTTCTTTACCATTGCCATCATAGGATTCAATTAATTGTATTATTATTATTACAAAAAATACTTTTTATATATTACTGGTGCTTGCTAAAACTTAGGTGCTATTTTTTTATTGCTACACTACAAACATGAATGATACCTCAAACTGTCCGATTTTTTCAGGAGAGGTAGACTGTTTTTAAGCAATTAGACTTACAATTGAGCTGATAAATAATAATAATAATAATAATAATAATCCTGTCAATCCCCTGTGAAAAAGAACACTTAGGCCCGGTTTCACAGACAGGGCTTAAGCCAGGATTAGGCCATAGTTCAATTAAGACATTTAAGTAATTTTTATAAACATTACTGGGGTGCATCTTGAGACAAAACAAAGGCACTGATATATTGTAAGATCAGTCAGTGCAAGTTAATTTCAGTTGAAACAGCTAAGACTTACATTTTAGTCTAGGACTAGGCTTAAGCCTTGTCTGTGAAACCAGCGGTTAGTGTTCTTCATATTTTCTAAAAACTTATCTTGCGAATAATATTAATGAAAAAAAGGCAACTTGTAGTAACTGTTCTTAAAGGGAGTACAGTTTCATTATTATGTTTCTTAAAACACTTTTTAAAAAAGTGCAGTTTGTAATCGTCAAATTAAATGTTTGACTTTAATATACATTTTAAATCATTATGTTTTTAATTTTCTTAATCTTTTGTCATGCTTTAAAGAAGTACATTTATTTTGATGTGTTGAAAAGCACTTGATTATAGTTAAAATTGTGTGTGTTATTTGATATAACTTTTAAAGTTAATATATTTTAATTGTACTAAATTGCAGCTTTGTCATTACAAATGTGCAATTATAAATATGTGTAAATGCATGGCTTTCAATAGATATGACATTAAAGTATATTTACCATATTGATAGCCACTATGCTCGGCAGTACATATTTAAAAGACAATAATTATGAAATTGTGTACAGTATAAAGATGCACTACATAATCCTACTTAAGTGGGACAGCTAAATGCATTTAATATTCATTTAAACTATAATAAATGTTCCTTTATTTGTAAGCAACAATAATTTAATTGTTAAAATCTTTTTAAAAATATGCATACTTCTTTCTCACAAGGGACCACATAGCAACATGCTAAGAAACGCTCAGATCACTTGAGCTTTAGGTTATGACAATCAAATGATGATCATGCAATTTGTTATTTAAATTAACAAATTGGTATTATCCAATCTTTTAAAAATGTAAAAGTTTCTAATCCAAAATGTACATTAGCTATAATAGATTTTTTTTTACTTATTTATTCCTTAAATGTTATTTATAACTTTACACATATTAGTCACAAGCCATTGTCATGAGACATGAAAGTAAGACGTAACTTGTATTCGCTCTGTGAACTTTATGAAAGCATAGTAAGATGAATGAAAGGTTGTAAGAAATGACAGAATTCACTTCAAGGAACAAGAAGGCGAAGGATTTAAAAGGGGACTAGATGGATGGTTTGGGTTGGGGATGGAGGAGCACGAGGGCGAGAGAACAGCGAGTCATTGTGCTGGTACACCAGGCACTGGGAGACACACTCAAGACACATTAACGCATTCACACACTGACACGAACGCGCACATAAGCACGTGCTTCTGCCCACTGCTACACAGACCCGAGCTGGCATCCCAGAGGGCAGCACTTCACTCCTGTCCTTGCCTCTGAAACTTACAACCCAAAAGACGTTCACCCAAGCTGAGCCTCTTCAGAGGTCACAGTTTTATGGCATTTTGGGACAAGCTCTGCATCCAGATCGAAGGTACCCAACCCAATCCAAGAAGGTGGAGGATTAGCAGATGAGTGACTGTGCAAGGAGTTAAACTTCAGAGACCTCATTGTCGTCCATCAGGTAACAACATTTTCAGTCATTTATAATGGAAATCAGACGTTTGGTTCAGTAAATAACTTGATGTGTTACTAAAAGAACTAACAATTTTGTCTAGGCTATTTTTAAAGGTGCGTTTTTGAGGTTTATGCTTGTGCAGTACTGTTACAGCAGCATTCAGAACTGACATAAACAGACTCAAGTCTGCTTGGCCCACTCTGAATGTTTGAAAGAAAGCTTCTTGTGTCCAGAGGCTCCTCATGTTTTTCTGAGATAATCAACTCACCCCACCAGGCGTAGCTCTACACCCACCATAGTGTGAAAAGAGCCCATTCTCTCGGATGTATAGTGAGTCCAGTAATGCTCACTGTACATAACAGTACCCAAATATTTATGTATAAAACCACATGAATATTTAAAGGAATGCTCTGGGTTACAAGTTAAACGGCATAAACAGCATTTTGTGGCATAATGTGGATTACCACAGAAATATATTAAAAACATCATGGTACGATACAATAGAACCACATAGGACCAGGTAGTAAACAATAAAATAAACAGTGTACAAGACATATGGTGGATTTATACTACAAGGTTTAAGTCTTGATTTTCACAAGTTAATGGAGATCGGTGGCAAAAGCCTGAAGTCAAAAGCAAATAGGTGCTTGTTCACATGACGATCTGAAGAATTTACATTGCAGATGCCTGAGAGATAGATCTGTCTGTGATTCCAAATCCTGCCAAATTAAATGTGTTTTGACTGGAAAAGACCTCAGCAATGACAGACAGTTCGTGTGAAAAT
Source organism: Barbus barbus (assembly GCF_936440315.1). Lineage (NCBI taxonomy): Eukaryota > Metazoa > Chordata > Actinopteri > Cypriniformes > Cyprinidae > Barbus > Barbus barbus. Next base: position 22,384,854 of record NC_136731.1, on the reverse strand, counting down.
AACAGCAATCCAATGACTTTGAAAGTTGTGTAGTTTGTGGGCAGCATTAGACATTACACTTGTTAACATGTGACTAGTGTGATAAATAACTTACTGACCTTATCTTATAATCTTTCTGTAATCTAATCTTTCATCTTCAATACCATAACCACGTCATACCACTAAACCAGGCAAACGACATGTGCGTTAATTCCATAAAGTGGCTTTTAACCTGGACCAAAAAAATATTATAAACCAGACTTTCATCCACCTAAAAAAAAAAAGTTCCACCACAATATCAATGTAGGCAAGTCAGTTCACATAATAAACATGCTTACTGAATAACACATACAGTAAGTACATTAACAAAAACACGAGCTTCACAGAGTTAAGCCCTTTGTTGTAACCACAAGTTTTGTTCATTTTAAAACAAACTGAAATGATCTCGGAAAAAAAAAAAAGTGAAAATGTTACCTTTAGGGGTACAATAGCTTGTCACTGAGATAGTCTCCTGAAAGGGACATCTTTGTGCATTATCTACATCTAAACAGTTCATATATTAGTACCTCACAGGTACTCTAAGGTACTTCAATGCATAAGCTTTTATGAGTAGATAAGAAACAAAGTTGTCCTTTTGAGGGTACTACCCCTGTGACAAGTGATTTTTGTACATTTTCTTGCAGAGTATGCCACAAATGTTGTCAATAGAGCTTAACCCAGGGATGTCCTAAGAGCTCCTGTAGGGCAACCTTCAAACAAACCTTACTTCCAACCCCAATTAAACTCACCTGTACCAAATAATCAAGGTCTTAAATATTGATAGAAACCGGTGTGATTTAGCAAGTTGGAACTAAATTTTACAGGACATTGGCCCTCCAGGTGCAGGACTGGAAACACCTGGCTTAACTTGAGCCCAGAACTTCTCTTTAAGACAAGTTTATCCAATCATGCTCCTTGAGGGTTATGTTCCTACAGAGTTCATCTCCAGCACACCTGCTTGGACGCTTACAGTGATCCTGAAGACCTTGATTAGCGGGATCAGGTGTTTATTTAAAGATAGAGCTACACTTTGGTGGATGGTGGTCCTCCAGGAGCAAGATTCTACATGACTGCTTTAAGGCCATTAATAATTTAGAAACATTTTGAAGATTTAAGAATGCAAACCCTGTCATAGTTTATATACATAGTTTATATACTTTAACAATATACGGTGACTTTATGTAACTAATTCGCATTCATTTGTTCCAATCCTCAGGTCCACTTGTCAGTCTACACTCTTCTTTTATTGGAACTCACTTTGGACTTTGTCTTTGCAATTCTTGCCGACGTTGAAGTATATTGAAGGTTTCTATCTCTGCCATCCATCGGACACTTCTAAGTGATCATTCTGGGAAAAGATTCACCATGGCAACTACTGGCATGCAGCTGCTCGGTCTGGTAATGTCCATCATAGGATGGGTGGGTGGGTTCCTGGTGTGCACCCTGCCCATGTGGAGGGTCACTGCCTTCATCGGAAACAACATTGTAACGGCACAGATCACATGGGAGGGGCTGTGGATGAATTGCATCTGGCAGAGCACAGGGGAGATTCAGTGCAAGGTATATGACAGCCTGCTGGCTCTTCCTAGTGACATGAAGGCCGCCCGGGGTTTGACGGTTCTCGCTTTGCTCATCTGCACCCTGGCGCTCACACTCGGTGTTCTGGGTATCAAGTGCACCGAGTGCGTGGGCCTCCCAAGCCTCAAGGCGCGCTTGGCACGAGTGTCCGGCGTGCTTTTTGTCATCGCGGGGTTCCTCATCCTCATACCTGTCTGCTGGACGGCTCATTCCATCATCAGGGATTTCTATGACCCCTATGTGGCAGCTCCTCACAAACGTGAGCTCGGCCCCGCGCTCTACCTGGGCTGGGGGGGTTCGGCTTTGCTTTTGATCGGTGGATCGCTCCTCTACGCAGGGTCCAATCCCCCTGGGATTCCCTCTTCTCCTACATTTAGCAGCGGCGAGAGCAGCCCACGTCGAGCGGGTGGACCATCCCAGGTCAAGGGTTATGTTTAATGACCAGCAGCGACACGCCAGTCCCCGGAAGCCTTCTCTGCTAGAGTTTCCCATTGTGATAGATTCAAGTTAATTTGAATCTATTTTTTATTATTCAGAATATTTATGTAGTCTGATGGAGGCAGTGAATAGAAATGTGAAATCAAGTTTCCTTGCCACCTCTAATGTCCACTCATAAGTCTGTCTGTTTCTGTATTTGTCTATTATGTTATTCAATAATAAAACCTTAAATCCTTTATAGTGTCATTTCTGAATTTTTGGAGGTCTCTCTGTTTATGAAGATGACTGATGATGTCACTCATGTTAGTTAAAGGTATAGTTCACCAAAAATAAAAAATTCTAATTTTTCTTACCGTCATGTTGATCTAAACCTATATGACTTCTGTTCATCTTTGAAATACAAATGAAGATATATATTTTTTAATAAAACCTGAGACATTTCTGTCCCTCCACTGAAGGGAATTACACAAAATTGTTGACATTTCTAAACGTTTCTAAGACATTGAAGAAATCTTAGTTTTTTTGCAAAAGCTTTAATGTATTTGTGAGACACACAAGATCAAACCTTATTGGTTCTGGTGCGTCAAACAAGTACAGTTTACCATATTCGATGTGCTCTGTGTATGTGCATTTATGTAATGTTTATATAATGTTTATATGCGAATAAAAGACTAAATTAAATGTGTTCATCATGTGATCATGTTTTTTTTTTTTTTTCAGAAGCCTTGGATTCATTCACTCATTCATATGGATTACTTTTAAAAAAATCTTTATGAAATTTTGAATTGTCAAAGTTTTAGTGGCATGGACTTTTTAATGGAAGGACAGAAATCTCTCAGGTTTCATTTAAAATATATTAATTTGTGTTTATAGAATAAATATGGTCTCATGATATTGTAACGATGCAATACTCAAACATTGATCAAATAATTTTATTTTTTAGGTGAACTTAAGATGCTAACATACTGAACATAAAATGTTTAAACTATCTGAAAGGTATAACTTACAAATAGTTGTCCCTTCAAGGATTATTCAAACCAAAATACAAACTGCTAATTAAATTTGCTCACTATGGAAGCAGAATAATGACAATAGTTTTTGAAACATAAAGCATGCTGAATTCCACAAATGAAAAAAAAAAAGATGCATTGCAATTAACAGTGCTTGTATTTCCAGGGCTTGCATTTTTAGGTATTGAAATTTAACATAGTTGTTTATTTAAGCTGTGAATATTTCAATTCAAAATATTTCACACACATTTTCATAATTAAAAATTCAACAATTCATATTCACCTTCCAGAATTAATTTCCAAAATATTCAATCTGTTTAAAAATACGATGTATAATAATCGACAGGCAAATTTCGGTCATTTTATTTCACTTTACAAATTCGCTGCCACAAATTCAGTGGTTAAAATTCGGCAGAAAATTCAGCGGTGCACATCCGGGACCCGCAGGAATAGCAGTAGAGCACCGATGCATGATCTCCAGCTGATGTCAGCCGCTCACCAGCAGGTGGCGCAAGCGGCTGTTGATGAAGGCCATTTGTGGATCAAGTCATTCATTCACAAAAACTGATTTGCAGAAATGGAGCAAGCGCTAAGTAGAAGTTTTGATTATCGGGGCCAATATAAACATGTGGAAACGCTGATTGTGTGTATGTTTAATTCAACATCTTTGCTGTTTCCCGTAGCCTACATGTAAGCAGCTTTCTCTACCACAACGGAGATTATAATGCTCTTTTACCCAACTCTGAAGTACAGAACTAACATTACATCTGAGGAAGACATATATTGCTTTCGGCTGCCTAGTTTCTGTAACTTTGTATCATGGCTTGAGTGACGCTGTGCTGTAATACTGGGGTTCCCCTCAAAAGCCACACTCCAGGATTCCCCAATGACGCGTAACGCGCCTCAGTGATATAACTAATACAGATATATACGACCTCAGATCTCACAATACACTTTACTGATCACATATCTCACACAGGGATCGCACTGTCATAGTTTGGGAATATTCAAGCATAATTTAAAATAAATACACAATCACATGAAATCTGATTTTTTTTAAATAAAACATTTTAGCCGTTGCAAGAGTTTTTTGGCACAGGTCAGCATGACATCAGAACAAGGCGGAAGTACCTCGGACACTTTTTATTTATTTATTTTTAAAATATGTTATTATTAGTGCTGTCAATCGATTAAAAAAATTTACTAATTAATCACACATTTTTCTAAAATTAATCGTGATTAATCACGCTTAACCCCACCTAACATTCAAGTTTTTAAATAAACAATCTTCAAATGTACACTGTACAAACAAAAAGACAGTATATTTTTAATATTTCTTTAATGGTATCTTTTTCATGATTGAAGGCCAGCATCACTGATATCAATACTACTGATGTCTCTATAAAAAAAATTGTTTTGCCCCCTGAATATTTAACCATTGACTGTAGCCATTCAGCATTACAGTATAATTGAGAGCTATCAATTTTAACATTTATTAGACTTAACGTCTAATTTAAGTGAACTTAAAACAATCTTCACATGAACCCATTATAATAAATGACATATTCAGCTAGCTGTTCCCTTCAGCAGAAATATACAGAAAATGAATACTTACCAAACACTAAATTCTAAATGAAATATAGATGAACCCCTTAAAACTATAAAAGTTATTGATTTCCTCTTTTCTTTTGTTCTTGGATTAATAGACATCACAGCAGCTGGTTATTAATTTATTTGCCTGCTATTGCTTTAAAAGCTGCTGCTGCTGAAGGTGAAGGTGATGGGGATCTGACATGCATCTTATTTTCTCACAAATCTCTTTACATTTTCTGACTCACTTCAGGTCTGAAAGTCTCAACTAATGAGCGGATGAGTTTAATTGGGTATTTTAGATGAGGGAGACAGTGATGGGTTGCCTCAGGACAGTTTTTAAAACCATTTCAGAGACATACTTAAATGTGACGCATATATAACATAGGCTATTGCATGCATGCAAACAGTTTAAGGCAGCTTTAATCGCGTTTTTGGTAACTTCATGCCTTAACTGACGGCATAACTACGACATTGCATGCACGTAGTTTCTTTCGCTATATGAAATGATATAGGCTACAGCGCGCACCGGTGTTGTGCCTATTTTCGACTCCCTGCCAAATTATTACCCCCCTCGTTGAAATCGCTACCTGATTGCCTAATCCTAACCCCACCCCTAATCCTAACCCCTCCCCCACACCTAACCCTAAACCTACCAATACTAGGGGGGTAATAATCTGGCGGGGGTCAGAATTCGGCACTACACCGGCACCTTTGTGCGTGTATTTGAAGAGCACAGTATCTTTTACGCGCTTGTTTGACTCGCGTCTGGCGTGGAGGCGACGTATAGAGCACGTGTCTGAAACTTTTCCCGTTTGATGTGGTCATAAAGATATTCTGCATCTAAATAAACGCAATCCTTTGCAAGAAAAAAAGAGACAGAGGCAGCAGTTGCGAATGGGGTGCCCAACCCTAGCCCGCCCCTGCGTTAATTGCATTAAATATTTTTAACGCGTTAATCTGAAAATAATTAATAGCATGCGTTAACGCGCTAATTTTGACACCACTAGTTATTATTTATTATTTATATGTTTTTCTCGGGACGTAACCGGTGGCGAGCGCACTGCACAATCGGACATGTGGTAGGATATCACGCTAATCAGCAGCACAGCACATGAGTGAGAATATCGCGACATCCGCCTTTGATCTCGTAGCTATCTGTAGGTATCTACTTCAAGAGCTCAGAACACTCCTCCCCTCACTGTAGCCACCTACTCGTCTACATTTCAGGCGAGGCGCATCTCAAACAAGCCTAATAATAGCTGTCATTGGGTTAGTGCACTACTGAGTGTAATGTGTTTTCTTTAACCGATTTCTGAGGGAAACAGCATGAAACCTTGCGCGTTCGTTGATATTCTACATCTGCTTAACTGTCGATATATTTGGCATAATCATCAGTAAAGTGTATTGTGAGATCTGAGGTCGTATATATCTGTATTAGTTATATCACTGAGGCGCGTTACGCGTCATTGGGGAATCCTGGAGTGTGGCTTTTGAGGGGAACCCCAGTATTACAGCACAGCGTCACTCAAGCCATGATACAAAGTTACAGAAACTAGGCAGCCGAAAGCAATATATGTCTTCCTCAGATGTAATGTTAGTTCTGTACTTCAGAGTTGGGTAAAAGAGCATTATAATCTCCGTTGTGGTAGAGAAAGCTGCTTACATGTAGGCTACGGGAAACAGCAAAGATGTTGAATTAAACATACACACAATCAGCGTTTCCACATGTTTATATTGGCCCCGATAATCAAAACTTCTACTTAGCGCTTGCTCCATTTCTGCAAATCAGTTTTTGTGAATGAATGACTTGATCCACAAATGGCCTTCATCAACAGCCGCTTGCGCCACCTGCTGGTGAGCGGCTGACATCAGCTGGAGATCATGCATCGGTGCTCTACTGCTATTCCTGCGGGTCCCGGATGTGCACCGCTGAATTTTCTGCCGAATTTTAACCACTGAATTTGTGGCAGCGAATTTGTAAAGTGAAATAAAATGACCGAAATTTGCCTGTCGATTATTATACATCGTATTTTTAAACAGATTGAATATTTTGGAAATGAATTCTGGAAGGTGAATATGAATTGTTGAATTTTTAATTATGAAAATGTGTGTGAAATATTTTGAATTGAAATATTCACAGCTTAAATAAACAACTATGTTAAATTTCAGGACCTAAAAATGCAAGCCCTGGAAATACAAGGCATTAAAATTCAAGCACTGTTCATTGCAATGCATCTTTTTTTCGATTTGTGGAATTCAGCATGCTTTATGTTTCAAAAACTATTGTCATTATTCTGCTTCCATAGGCTCACCCTCATGCCACTCTACATCTGTATGACTACATCTGTATGACCTATCTTCACAAAACAGATATTTGAACACGATTAGACCCCAGTAATTGTAATTGTATATATATATATTTCTCAAAATATCTGTTTTTGTATATATTCATATAGGTTTGAAACGTCATGAACATGAATAAATAATACACAATTATGGTCTAATTACTTTTTTTTTAAAGGCTGGTACCAAATACGAGATAATACAGTAAATAAATCCTACTTTTTTAAAGGTCATTAAGGTAAAAGTTTGGATTTACACAATATCTGATACACATAATTTCAGATAAACCTTGATTTCCATCTCATGTAAGCAGTTCAGGCCAAATGAAGCCATTCTTGGCTCTTGTTGTCTCGACTCTCTGAGCATCTCTGGTTGTTGTTATGGGGACTGCTTAGACAGCAGTACAATACCACTGTATGCTGTACCACAGCACAGCATTTACAATAGCTGCATTGTCTACTGCGCCAGGTAGTGACTCACATATGACCTAATGCTACGAGTGAAAATCCGGGGTTGTAAAATATAGAAAAGTGGCTATTGTTGTCTTGACTGCTGGAATATAAGGGATAAAGGAACCTAGAAAGGGGAGTGTGGTTGGCACCAAGGCTTATTTTTATATAAGAGACAAGTGTTACATTCAGGTAACTCTTTCACAGTACTTACAAATACAAAGAGAGTTGAAGATATGGCATTGTTTGCAACAAATAGACAGTGTCAATAATGCAATGACTGGGACTCTCGAAGTTTCTGCTTATTCTCAATAAACCACTATTGATCAATACAGCATTCATTTGTGTTGTTTTGATAGCACTAAAATGGTCAAATAATGCAAATAATAATAAAATAACCTACACTGCCTACATTATATACATGAAAACATATCTAAAGATCAATAATGTTACTGTCACTTGGACTTTTATTTGACATTTGCGTCGTGTCGTGTCGTCTGCGCATGCGCGTGTCACCCGGCAGTGAAACTCGCTTTTTCAGGTGAACAACAGCAAAACAAACCCCGAGCGTCCCGATAATAGAGATCAGAAATGGGCAAAGGTGGCGGAACGTTTGACAGACTTTTGGGTATGTGTTATATTTCATGTTTTTAGTGACAGACAGATGTATCGCTAACACATACATGAAGTGTGCTAACGCTAGCACAGTTTGAACAGTCACGGTAACGTTAGCATTTAACGTCTATTGCCTTTATATTCCCCACAGCAGCTTCAGGACACCAGTGACATAAACTTAAACATGACATTGCGAACATCTTTCTCAGTAAAACCGTATGGTGTTGTATCTGTAGTTGACAAATCGATTATTTTACGTAAGCTAATTAGCAGCACATCTGATCGAGCTATTTTTCGGGCCTATTTTCACAATATACTAATAACATAAGCAGCGTTATTTGTGTGTGTGTGTGTCTATAGTCGTTAACAAGTAACTGTTACGTTGTGTTTGTCTTTGCCAAATCTCGCTGTCAAGTAGGCAATTAATGAGACACAGGCTGTAAACATTGTCTTGGCACTTCATATGAATATTTATGTTTGCAGTCGCTCGCACCTTTAATAAAAATGTAATTTGAAGATTGTGAAAGTATTCCCATTAGTCACGGGTGGTTCTTCCTGTTTGCTCATGTAATCAAGTGCTGCTGTATACAAAGAGACGATGGTGTGGCCCATTTATAGTAAGGTGTAACACATAACAGTAACTTCCTGTTAAACACACCAGCTCCATTTCCAAGACTTCACAAAGCGGTTTTATATATTATGTCAAATATTCATTATTATAATCTATGTTAAGTTATGTAACATTGAGAATATTGTAATAATTTTAACGTGAGTTGTTGGACATCAGAATTAATTAATAATAAGTTTTTTCTACATTTTGTATGAATATTGTGCAATGTGTATTGTAATATAGGTTGGTGCATGTTGTTTATTTATGACTCTGTATTATGTTGGTCTCCTTAAATGAGGACAATTAAATAGGATTCTTCCTTGTGTTCATTTAGTAAATCCATGTCTTGATTATTTCGATTGATTTATTTATTTTATTTTGTTTTTGCACTTGTTACTTTTTAAAGTAAACTATAAATATTAAGCTATGACTTGTCAAATGCACAATGTATTTTGTTTTATTTACTTAATTTTTTTAATCCAATTCACCCAGTCCTAAATCAAACATTACTAAATGCTTAAATTATAGGTGAGACACTCATATATATATATATTTATAGATTTTTGTTATCATGTTGGTTCCAGTGAAAATATATACATTTTACTATACTGTCAAACTTGAACATGTTTTTTTTTTTTTTTTGAATGTTTTCAGGAAACAGGCCTTTAGAGAATAGATTCTCATACCACTTAATGATAAAAATGTGTTCTTCCAATCCTTTACAGATAAGGCTACCAGTCAGCTGCTGCTGGAGACAGACTGGGAGTCCATTCTGCAGATATGTGACCTCATTCGGCAAGGCGATACGCAGTAAGAGAAAACAACTTCTAATTTGACTGCATGTCAGTGCATGTCAGTCATGTGTTGTGTTAAATATAGCCTTGACTTCCTTATGCACTGTTTTGTTATTTCCCGCCACCAGGGCAAAATATGCAGTTGGTGCCATCAAGAAAAAACTCAATGACAAAAATCCACATGTCGCGCTCTATGCTCTTGAGGTAAGTGTAGTTCATCAGAATCAGAATCAGAAAGAGCTTTTATTGCCAAGTATGCTTACGCGCATACAAGGAATTTGTTTTAGTGTCATAAGCTTCCAGTTCACAGAGACAACAACGACACACAGGCAATAAAAATAAGATGAGAATAAAAAAAATACACACATGCAAATAAAAATAAACAACAAAATTGAAAAAGAAAAAAAATAATTGAAACCTAAATGATTGTATATACAGTTGTGCGATAGAATAGAAGGAGATACAGGGATGTACCAGGATGGAGGTGGTAGCAAATAAATATAAGGTTATTGCACATTGTTATTGCATGGGGGGGGTTTAACTGTTCATAAATTGGATTACCTGGGAGAAGAAACTGTTCTTGTGCCTGGTTGTCCTGGTAATTGTGGCTCTGTAGCGCCGGCCAGATGGCAAAAGTTCAAAAAGGGGATGACTTGGATGTGAGAGATCCAGAGTGATTTTCTGAGTTCTTTTCCTCACGCTGGATGTATACAGTTTTTGGAGGGTGGGCAGGGGGGCACCGATAATCCGTTCAGCAGTCCGAACCGTTCTCTGTAGTCTTCTGATCCCTGATTTTGTTGCTGAGCCAAACCAGACAGTTATTGATGTGCACAGGACAGACTCAATGACGGCTGAGTAGAACTGTTTCAGCAGCTCCTGTGGCAGGTTAAACTTCCTGAGCTGACGAAGGAACTACAACCTTTGTACTTCCTACATATAGAGAGCACTGTAGACCAGGGGATTTCAAGCAGCAACAACAAGTAAAAATAAGATTAAGATTATTTTATTAAAATAATAAAGATTTTATAATAAAAATGATAAAAAAAGCTCACTATCAGCTCGCATTGCACTTTTGTTGTATGTGGCTTGTTCTTTAAAGTTGTGGGGATTCTGACTGTCTGGCTGTCATTGTATCATTTATCAGCTGGAAAAGTTTGTTCTTAAAGTGATTCGAGTGGTGTCGTTCCTCTGAGTTGTTATTGGTGTAGTCGTGGTGTGGACTTCCCTATTCTTACATAATCATTATAGTTTTCGTCCTTGGTATGAACAGGCCTTAACGTATACCTGATTACTTAATGTTGAGTTTATACAAAGTTTTTGTATAGTAAATAGTATAAAGTTTTTGTATTATGTCTTGATCAGTCAAGGTCATTTGTGCAAGTTAGCATTTGCTTGTCAACAGGTCCTGGAGTCAGTGGTGAAGAACTGTGGCCAGACGGTTCATGATGAAGTGGCCAGTAAGCAGACGATGGAAGAGCTGAAGGAGCTGTTCAAGGTTATTCCTGCTAAACTTCACCTGTAATCTGTGACTGTTGCTTTAAGGGTTGTTTGGCTCCTGCCTTTATGATCTTTCCAAGTGGGTCAGACCCAGTGACTGTACTTCCTGATTGTCTCATCGTCACATGTTTATGTTTAAGGGAAGTACAGAAACGGCACACTGTTCTTGGATTTCGTTTGCTTTCTACGATTTAAATATCACAGAGAAGGTTTTGAGGTGGTCAAAAAGAGACTAGATATTTTTCTGTTCTCTCGCTCTCTTTACTAACCAGTTTGACAACTTCTGAGTTCTGACTGCACAGCTTAGATATTGGTTTTTAAGTTGTCACTGACAGAATGTGACAACTTTTTGTGTTTAGAAACAACCCGAACCGAACGTGAAGACCAAGATCCTTTATCTGATCCAGGCCTGGACCCACGCCTTCCGCAACGAGCCCAAGTACAAAGTCGTCCAGGACACCTATCAGATCATGAAGGTGGAAGGTAAGGCTTTACACAGATTCGTAAACATGAAATACATTACACAATTTAATAGCAAAAATACCTGATTCATTTAAAATAAGATGTTAAGCTGTGAAACTTTTAAAAGAAAAACAATCGCTTCTACTCGCTCAGGTCATGTCTTCCCTGAATTCAAGGAGAGTGATGCCATGTTTGCAGCTGAAAGGGTGAGAATAACTGTTGAGTAAATCGAGCATGTTTTGTGCACTCTTGAGATTTGTCATAGGTTTGTCGCGTTTCTCTTCCAGGCTCCTGAATGGGTGGATGCTGAGGAGTGTCATAGATGTAGGGTTCAGTTTGGTGTTATGACCCGAAAGGTGCATATTGCTTCTTTGACAATCTATCTATATCATCTTTATGAAGTACAATATATATAAGGCAATTTTCTGATGCGTAACTGCTGGTGGCTCTTCGTTCAGCACCACTGCAGGGCATGCGGGCAGATTTTCTGTGGGAAGTGCTCTTCTAAGTACTCTACCATTCCCAAATTTGGCATTGAGAAGGAGGTGCGTGTGTGTGAGCCCTGCTTCGAGCTTCTCAACAAGTGAGTATATGTAAAAAAAAGACAAATACCTACCATTGTACTTATTTTTTGTTCTTTGAGAAAGGGTATTCAGCTTACAAAGTAATAGTTCATGCAAAAATAAAATCTCTCTCATTATTTATTAACCCAAACCCATCTGATTTGGGTTAATTTCTTCTTTCTACCACAAAAGGATGTTCTGTTTTTTTTTTAAAGAATCTCCATACAGCTGAAACAGAAATAAATTACATTTTAAAATGCATAAATTTTTTATTTTTATTTTAAATTGTAATAAAATTTCACATTTGACAATATTACTGTTTTGCTATATTTTTTTCGATCAACTTAATCAGTCCCTTCAGAAGATCGCAACTCTGTGATCACAAAATTTAATGCAAAATCCACAATATTCAGAGGAGCATGCAAATTTTCTATATTATTTCCCACAGATTTTGGGCCTAGACACGTTGTGTGATGACATGAACTTGTTGTTATTCCTGTAAAGACTGAAATAGTTAAACAATAGTCAAAAATAATTATATATAAATAAATAGATATAATTTTTTTTCTTTTACATTTAGACCAAATTAAATAGAAATTAAAATAGTTTGCACATATGATCTTGAGTTCAGAAAAAGAATAATGTGGTATATTTTCATTGCAGAACAACAACAACAAAAAGATCAAACATTGCTGCAAATTTGAGTAAAGCCACCGCAAATTCTGTCATTTTATAACGCAAAAAAAAAAAAAGGTCTGCAAAATCCTGGTGGGACAAGAGACTTCTTTCAAAAACATTTGTTTTTCTTATGACTTCAATTTTTTTAAATTGTGGTATATAGATGCTGTTCTAAATCAGTCACTTATGACCGGTCTCAGTTAGGTTGCGGGCAGCTGATGTAGGCCTTAGACAGAAAGGCAAGGCAGCTTTATATTTGTGTAATATCTTCTTGAAGTTGTCCCTTGGGTTTCTCATGTTCATAAGCCTGCTGACCCCCAGAGATTTACCAGGATGTGTGTGTCTCCTAACCCCTCCTCCTTACCAGCCACCCCTCCCTCTCTCCCCCTCCAAGGAAAGCCGAAGGGAAGGCCGCCAGCACTGGGCAGTCCGAGCTTCCCCCTGAGTACCTGACCAGCCCTCTGTCCCAGCAGTCTCAGGTAGTGCCCACCGAATCAGTAAGTAGTTGCATTTCATAGAGGGCTCACTCTCATGGGCGTCACAATTATGAAGCATACCACCAAATTTATTGAAACGGACAATAAACCAATAGTTTGTCATTCACGCACAAGTTTATTTGGACCTTGAATGCAAAGCAATTTTGAAGCTCATGAGTGAGAGCACATATTATTGTCTAGTTTGTGTGCTTACCATCAATCCCACACCAATCAGTAATAAACGCTGAATTTAAAGGTGAAGTGTATCATTTCTGTGTCACTAGTATGACCAAATAGAATTACTGAAAAAACAGCTGGCTATTGTAGGAGCCTTTAATGTCATTATAATATGATAAGAGTTTGAAGTCTCTTTGGCCATCAAGGCTGCATTTAGTTTATTGAAAATACAGTAAAAAACTAACAAAAAAACAGTAAAGTTTTTACAGTTTGAAACAACTGTTTTCTATTCTAATGTATTTTAAAATTTAATTTATTCCTGTTATGCAAAGCTGAATTTTTAGCATCATTACTCCAGTCTTCAATGTCACATGATCTTTCAGAAATCATTCTAATATGCCGATTTAATGCATATAAAGTATTTCTTACTATTATAAATACTGCACTATTACTATTAGTAACACTTCTTACTATTCTTACTTATTTTATTAATATAAATGAATATTTATTTGAAATATAATTTTTTTGTAAATATAAAATGTCTTTACTGTCATATTTGATCAAATTATTGCATCCTTGCTGAACAAAATATTTCTTTAAAAAAAAAAATCTTACTCAAACTTTTAAACAGAAGTGTATATTCATAGCAATTAATCAGATTCACATCAATGGTAGAGATAATGTTATGTCAGGAAAACAGACAAATTGCAGTTTCATTTGGGGCTGTTAATAGTGTAGAAATTACGCTCTTCACCTTTAATATAGATGCACATAATTTCAGCGATCATATCAGTATCAGTGTTTTAATTAATTAATTTAGTTTTGTCCGAATCAGTGGAAGCCAATGATTTGGACCCTTGCTAATTATTCATTATTAATTATTAATCAATAAAATCCAGTATTAGCCAATATTGTTTTTTATTTAAATGAAAACCAAATTGAATCAAAATGTGTACAGCTCCCTCTCCTCATCTTCCTGTTGTTTTCTTCTTGACCTCCTCTTGCTGCTGTGCTCCACAGATGCCTCCTAAGAGAGATGAGGCTGCGCTGCTGGAGGAAGAGGAGCTGCAGCTGGCCATCGCACTGTCTCAGAGTGAGGCAGAGGAGAAGGAGAGGATGGTACGATGTCTAACATCTATAAGCCAGCCATTCTGTCAGCATAAATAAGGGGTTGCATGATGATTGTGTTTGTTTACAGAGACAGAAGAACCCTTACTCTGCGTACCCCAAAGCCGATCCCACCCCTGTGACTTCCTCTGCCCCTCCTGTCAGCACTCTCTACTCTTCCGTGGTAAGAAACATTCCTTTAAGTTATTAATTGAAACACCTTGTCTAAATGAATCTTTAGTGGGTAAATCGTTTCTCTCTTTACCTTTCAGAACTCATCAGCTCCATCGGCTGAAGATGTGGATCCAGAGGTGAAAAACAAATCATTTTAAAGGAATAGTTCAAAAATAGTTGATTTAATTTAGATTTTGTATTAGTACAGTAAATATGTCAATAATCTAATGTAATTATGTACACTGCTGTTCAAAAAACATTTTAAAATGTAATTCTTTTTTATGCTTTTGAAAATCTCTTATGCTCACCAAGGGTGCACTTATTTGATTGAAAATACTGTAAATAACAGTAATAATATGACACATTATTACAATTTAAAGTTACTGTTTCTGTTTGAATGCTTTAAATGTAATTTATTAGTGTGAAGCAAATTGTCAGCATCATAACATGGCAGATTTTACATTTCAAATTTAATTTTAAAACGTTTTTTTATTATTTTTTTTATTATTATTATTATTATTGTTGTTACCCAATTATACATTGTGTATTATTGTGTTGCTCAATATTTTTGCAGAAACTGTGACCCATTTTTTCATGATTCTTTCATAATTAAGAAAGATCAAAAGCAGCATTTATTTGAAATAGAAATCTTTTGTAACATTATGTCTTTACTGTCACTTTTGAATAAGCATTTTTCATTTGAAAAAAGACAATGATTTTTATCAGGACAAACCTTTTAGTATTATTTAAAAAAATTATAGAATGGACCCAGAAAAACCTTTTTGTCTACGTAAGATTTGATAAAAAAAAGTGATAAAAATGATTATATTATATTGTTGAATGCTTAATCTGTATCTGCCGTGTAATAGCATATCATAAGCAATCGACCAAAAAAAAGAGCAAAAACTTTTGAATGCTAGTATATGGAAAAACCCCAATCAGTGTATTTCAATTATCTTTTCAGCTGGCCCGTTACCTAAACAGAACTTACTGGGAGAAGAAACAGGAAGAGGTTCGCAAGAGTCCCACCCCCTCTGCTCCTGCTCCAGTTTCACTGGCTGAGCCCGTGCCAATCAGCCAACCAGTGGAAAGCCACACTCCGGTCCAACCCATCAACATAGTGGAGGTACCTGGAGCACTGGAAATGGATAATCAAGAAAATTGTTTAATCGTGTTCTGCACTGAATGCCTTGCGTCTGTCTCTTCAGCAGCAGTATCAGAATGGAGAATCTGAGGAGAACCATGAGCAGTTCCTGAAGGCCTTGCAGAACTCCGTCACCACTTTCCTTAACCGCATGAAGAGCAACCACATGCGTGGCCGCAGCATCACCAACGACAGCGCTGTGCTCTCTCTCTTCCAGTCCATCAACAACATGCACCCACAGCTGCTGGAAATACTCAATCAGCTGGATGAAAAGAGACGTGAGTCACGTGTGCATGTTTGTGTCTCAAGCCCGTGTCCACCTGGTATCATATAGGTGTAAATGGGGTCCAAAACATGTTGTTTGCAACAACTGTTCAAAAAAAACGTTAATTATTGCGAATGAAAATAATCAAAACATAATTTCATTATCAGTTAGTGAGGTCTTTCCTGTGTGCATAGAAAACCTCCTTTATTAATTAATTAATGCCAAATAGTGGATAACACCACATTTGATTTTTGCTATGAAATACTTAGAATTCAATTTAAGTTTTGCAAAACAATCATTTGGATCAAACACTGCTAAAAGTTGTAAATGAACCATAATTGTTGTACAGTTGTTCGTTCATGACACATAATGCACTAACTAATGTTAAATTGTACCATTTTTATATATTTTTATAATAAATTTGTTTTTGCATATTTACTGAAATAATTAGAAATAAATGTAAAATGATTAGATTTTTATCAAAATAAATGAGATGTGTTTTTTAATATCCACTAAATAATTTAAATATAGTAATTATATTATTTTTTATTATATAATTATTATAGTATTTATTAGAAATCAATAATTAGAAAATTCAGTTTAAATGTAAATATCAAAATAAATTAAACTAGATCTTGATTTTAATTAAAACTTTCTTAATAGAGACTGCTGCCTTCAAGCTGTTAGCTTGATCTTTTTGTTAGTAACTTCCAGTGTATATAGCTGTTCTTTCCAAATATATTGAAGCTGGTTGGGTTGCAGTTTCAAAGTATCGTCTCTAATACCTCTTTATTACAAGGTGCCTTGTGATAGTGAATGCTGTCTCCTCTCTCGCTCAGTGTACTATGAGGGTCTTCAGGACAAACTTGCTCAGGTGCGTGACGCGCGGGCGGCACTGAACGCTCTGAGAGAGGAGCACAGGGAGAAACTGAGACGGGCTGCCGAGGAGGCAGAGACACAGAGACAAATCCAGCTCGCCCAGAAACTGGAGATCATGAGGCAGAAGAAACGGGCAAGTTGCTTTCCTTTTGAGCCTGTGAATCATGTGATGAGGGAAAGCTGACTGTGTTTGTTTACTGCAGGAGTACCTGGAGATGCAAAGACAGCTAGCAATCCAGCGTCTGCAGGAGCAGGAGAAGGAGAGACAGATGCGTCTGGAGCAGCAGAAACACACCATTCAGATGAGAGCACAGATGCCTACGTTCTCTCTGCCTTACGCACAGGTGTGCACTGCTACAAATACATTTTTTAATTTTATTAAATCAACACAAGCAAGAATATTGAATCATATTGAAGTGAAGCATCATGAAACTAGTATAAAAAACATATTAAAGTCATTACAGTGTTCAAATTGTTTAACTTTAAATGACTGTCATTGTGAATATATAGTAAATATTTTGTATTTTAGACAAAAGATTATATTGTATGACTGTTGGATTTATCAAAAAACTGGTCTCATAGATGTTATAACTGGACTATTAAAAATTATTTTGAGAATCAGTTAATCAGATGAAAATTTAAATAAAAAAATGAATTTTATTAATTAATTTTAACACATTATTTACAAAATGTTGTTGGAGGTTATGTAAACAAATACAGTGAATGTATCCATGTAGGTTGTTCTGTACATTGTGCAAAAAGGGTCAAATATAAATATTATATTTCTATACAAAAAAGTCTGAATGCTTACTACTAAAAAATAGAAGTTAAAATCACTAAACCTAAAGTGATATTACAGGAAAATAAAAGCGCAGACTGAATATTAACTGCTACGAAGCAGGATGAACACGCACATTCATCTAAACATAGTATTAAATTTATACTCCAGTATAACAGTCTCTATACAGTGACTGCTTTCTGTGTCACATGCAGAATTTAACATCAAACGACAAATATTTTAGCAAAATGTTTATTTTAGTCAGAATCATTGTGTTCCCATTCTATTGCGGCTTCAGTCTGATGTCAGAATCATCCTTTATGGAAATAGAAGTAATCACATAACTCCCTAATATTTTAAAATGTAAAGACATGATTGATCCATAATCAGATTTGTTGTTAATTATTTTCATTATTGATTGTTATTGATTTTATCAATTTATTGTTGCAGCCCTATTTGTAATGTGCTGTTTGGTGCTTGTAGATGCAGTCACTGCCTCCTAATGTGGCAGGAGGGGTGGTGTATCCCCCCACTGGCCCTCCCAGCTATCCTGGCACGTTCAGTCCTTCTGGCTCAGTGGAGGGGTCGCCCATGCATGGAGTCTACATGAACCAACCCGGACAGACAGCTGCCGGTGGCCCGTACCAGGCCATGCCTGTGTCAGCTACAGGTCAACCAATCATCCTCTGTCTTTATCTCCCTGTTTAAAAATCTGTTTAATGAATAAACCACATCAGCTTCAAATGTGGCATGTTGTCATTTAATTGATTCTCTGCTCACTCTCTTTTAGATCCCAACATGGTGAACGCTTACATGTATCAGACTGCAGGCGCCAGTGGGCAGCCAGCCGCCCCTGGACAAGCCCCTCCCACAACCACCCCTGCCTACACTAACTACCAGCCCACCCCTACACAGGGCTACCAGGTCAGGAGATGTATTTCTTCACATTAGCCTAAAATGTTCATATTATTTTAGTACTGTTGCCCATTTTTGCTACTAAAGAAAAAAAAAAACGAAAAAAGGTAATTGTGACTTTTTATTACGATTATCGTAATAAAACAATTGACTTTTTTTCCCTTGCAATTGCAAATTACATCTCAGAATTCTGACTTTTTTCTCAGAATTGTGTTATTAGCTTAATTGCATGTTCATCTTAATTCTGACTTTTTCTCGCAAATTCTGGCTTTTTTTTCTCAGAATTGAGAGAAACTTGCAGTTGCGAGTTATAAAGTCCAATTCTGAGGAAAAAATACTATTTTCTTACAATTGTGTCTATATCTCACAATTCTGGCTTTATAACTTACAGTTGCGTGTTATAAAGTCAGAATGGCAATATAAACTTGCAATTCTGACTTTATACATCACAATTACGAGTCAGAATTGCACGTTTCTATCACACAATTCTGAGTAAAATAGTTAGAATTGTGAGTTAAAAAGTCACAATTATCTTTTTTATTTCTTTTTTTATAGAGCAAAATAGGCTTCCACAGTTATTTCCTTCAGGAAGAGCAAGTCTTCTTAATGAGTTGTACAGAAAGTTTGGCATTAATGCTTGCATGTTCTTTTTGTAGAATGTGGTCTCTCAAGCTCAGAGTTTGCCCCCGATGTCCCAGGCTGCCCCCACCAACGGTATTGCCTACATGGGCTATCAGCCATACAGCATGCAGGTACATTTACTGTTTTTATAATATTTACATTTTACTGTATCAGATCGCAGGTTGTGTCTGATGTTCTCCCCTACTTACAAAAACCATATGGAATGGAAAGTTTGGAGACTGTCGCTGATTGCTGTTAAATTCTTTTGCAGAATATGATGACCGCTCTTCCAGGACAAGACCCCAACATGCCTCCCCAACAGCCCTACATGCCTGGGCAGCAGCCTATGTACCAGCAGGTCAGCATTTTTATGTAGAAACATTTTATTTGTGTGGAATAGCTTACTGTTCTCTATTTCAACATTATATGTATTTTTTGAGAAGTACGCACCTCAGACATTTTATACTGCATGGCCAAATTTACTGAAATATGCCGTATACAGTAGCGCACACTTGACAGAATATTATATTGCAAAATACAGTGTGTTCGACCTTCAGTTTCATTTGTGAAAATTCAACCTGAAGTAATTACGCTTTTTTTTAACTTCAGTATTTGATTGAAAAGTTGACATTTTTGTACAAAGTTTGATATAAACATGAAACATGACTAATTATTTCCAAGACGATAACTTTAAAATATTAAGCAGCACAACTGTTTCCAACATTGAAAATAAATCAGCATACAAGAATAATATCTGGAAGATCTTGTGAGACTGAAGACAAAAGGCTGACAAAAATTCAGCAGGAAAAAATATATTAAGTATTTCATATAGTATATTAAATGTATTATATTAAATAAGTATATCAAAATAGAAAACTACTGTTTATATATTAAAAAGAAAATTACTGTTTTTACTGTGTTTTTGATCAAATAAATGCAGCCTTGAGCGTAATAGACTTAACTTAATTTTTTTTTTTTTTTGATTGTTTTTTTTTTATCTCTACTGGTAAATGAATGGGAAACTACTTTCAGATCCAATGCCTCTGACAAAGTGTGCTGGCACTGTAGCATTTATTAATCTGCATCATGTTATCTGCTCATGTTTTTAAACAGATGGCTCCCCCCGGTGGTCCACAGCAGCAATCACAACAGCAGCCGGCACAGGCTCCTCCGGGGAGTGCAGAGGCTCAGCTCATTTCATTTGACTGATCATAGCTCATCATATGCCTTTACCCACCAGGTCCAGCACACTACATTCAACCCTCCCTTACCCTGCTGTTTCTGGGTTAATCACCCTGCACCTGCTCTCGATTCCCTGTGCTCCACAGATACTGAAGGTGTACAAATATTGTAAAAGCATTTGGCTGTCTGAGTCCCCCTCCTCTCTCTGGCTCTTTAAATGAAGGAGGAGAGGCTACAGATGAAGCTGGTGGGGAACCTTTGTCTCTTAACTGGATGAATCTCACAAAACTCAATGTCTAGATCATATTTTACCCCAAAACAAAAAAAAATTTTTTTCTTTTGCACCTAAAAAAAGAAACCTATTTTAGACCACTACATTTTTTTCTATTGTGACATCAGTTATGACAATTAAACGTTCTCCTTTCTTTCTTTGGTAAATCATAATTATGACGAAAGTTGAAATGTAATGTCAAAATGATAAAATATTGTCATAACTGATACAGTATGTCTGTCGTCTTATAATTAATGTCATAATTTCAACTTATTTCAAATTCGATGTTGACATTGTAAGTCATTGTGAGAGAAGAACTTTCACTATAATGACTTTTTATCTCAGAATTATGACTTCGTATCTCATACAAAGTCAAAAATGAGATACTAAGTCATTATGACAAAGTTCTACTGTCATAGTTTTTTGTCAGCCTCAATTATGACAGCATCTCATAATTGAGTTTTTTTTAAATTTGAAATTACACTAAGTCCAGAACTAAAATTATGAGATACTAAGTCATATTTGAGATAAAAAGTCAAAATTATGACAAACTAATCTTTGTCATAATTTTGATTTAATATCTCATGTTGATGTTTTGTCAAAGAAGTTTCATTAAAGCTTAGGTGGCAGAAATGAGATTCTATTTAAAATATGAACTAGACATGTTGTGAGATTCATCCTACCTCTAACTTTCATCTCTCTAGATTTTCACAAATGTAGTTTTTCCTTATAAAACTAAGCTGATGCGAAGTTAGTCATTCGTACCATAGAGAAACAAACACCATATGATTCAAAAAGACATAACCATCCTTTGACTCATATTTTTCTAAGATGTGTTTGCATGAGTGAATATGTAACAGCCATTTCTTTCTTTTTTCGGTTAAGAGACTTGCTAACTTTAGCAGAGGTCACTGAGGCGTCATAGCAGTTTTTCAGCTCCGATTTGCTCTAAAATGCTGTAAGATCATGTGATATTCTAGTGCTGGTTTCCATGTATGCGATTCTAGAGATGCTTCAGAAGCTCTGCGTTTAGGATCAGTGTTGTGGAATCTTCACTAATGATTTATGCGGTAGATGGCGCAAACATTGGCTTCTGTCGTATAATTAACAGCCAATGATATGTCAACTGTACTGCCATTTGCATATCACCAATCTATTAGAAATAAATAGGCTGGTGTTTCCAGATACTGCATGTATTTGCCAGGCGTCACATCTGTTTGTCTTTGCTCTTTGTGGACCTTCACAGAGTGGCATAGCCAGGGGTTCAGACCTGACTGCGCAATTGATCTCAAAGCCGTGGTTTCATTACCAATTAATTACAGTGCAAAATTGAGTACTGGATCAATGGCGGACAAAGGAAGTCTATTTTTAGATAACGGTCGTAAAAACTGTTGACCGCTTGTGGATGGTTTTGATGGATGAAGTGAACGCTGCATGTTTGTTACACACACACACGCAAAGAGAACCGGTGATGTCTGTAACCCCTTTAATATCATCTTTATTCCATACTGATCCGCCTCATGTTAAAAAGAAGCAATTTTAAGATCATATTTAATAAATATCTTGTGTTTTATTGGTTATACATTAGTGGAAATGTTTCTTTTCTTGTCTCTGAAAGTATGTGCACAATAAAACAATGTCAAACTGTTCATTTGTGTGTTTGAAGTGCAGGCAGAAATTGAAATGTTGTAAATATTTTCCATGTTCTCTGAATGGACAGATTTCCTACAGTTTTCTGAAGACAAGGCATTTGTTACTCTCAGCCATCTCGATCTGTTGAGTAACACCAGACAGAGGTTATCTATGCTGTTTTCAAATATCAAACTTATGATTTAGAGATGAAATGTGACAGGACATTCTTAAGATAGACATGAGGAATTATAGTTTGCTTAAAGAAAATGAAGCCTTTATATAATAGCAGTAAGATTTAGTGACTTTTTTTAATGATAATTTAGCAATTAAAATCTCCAAATCCTCATTATTGTTACACAAAAACTTGGATTGCAGTGTGTATTAAAATTTGTTTTTAATTTGCATGTTATGATTATAATATATTCTAATTTAAATAAAGAAAAAGGAGAGAATGAGAATTCCAAAAAAAATTATGATAAAGTAAAACATGGTAATTGGAATGATGGGACAAATTATGCTTAACTGTTGTATTATGTCATGATGTTAAAAATCAGAATGGTTCTAAATTAGGTTTAATGTTTGTTTTGATTTTAGGGCGAAATGTGATCTGTTACTGGACATGTATTGTGAGATTTACCCAACTATTTCTAATTCCTAATTTAAGTAATGAATTGCCCCTCACCATTCGTTCCATTCTCATTCCGCTACTGAACGCCAGTTGTCTGAGTACATCGATGTCTGGAAGACCCCAATCCGGATTCCTATTGACAGTTGGTGTAAAATGGGCCAAGACAGACAGTGAGCTTGTAAGCTGAAAAATGTGTCAGCATATCTTTATGCATTAATAAACACCAATATATTGAATCTTAAAATATAAAATAAAGAACTGTGAGTTTGAAAACCCACATCTGGCGTAATGTCTGGTCCAGTTGTTCATTGCAGATGGGTGTGATTGTTCCATTGATAGCATACGGCTGAGACACATTTCATTACACAAGGTTATGATGTTTATAGCAAGATGTGGTTACGACTGTTATCTAAAACATCATAAGAAAATGATACAATACTCAAACTCACTCCGTAAGTCATTAAAAGGCCGTTCTGTTTCAGCACCTGCCCAGATCCTTTAAACACACCCTGTGAATACAAGACTACATTAATGCACTTTTGAACTGTATTTGAATACATACAATAGTTCAAATTCTAAACGTTTTTGAAAGAAATGAACACTTTTATTCATCATTTTATTCCAAATGTATTTGAATTTCACATAAATGCTGTTCTTTTGAATTTCACTCATCAAAGAATCCTGAAAAAAAAATCTGTTTCCACAAAAATATGAAGCAGCACAACTTCTTTTCAGCACCGATAATGAATGAATGAATGATGCATTTATATCTAAAGGATCATGTGACATTTAAGACTGGGGTAATTATGCTGAAAATTCAGATTTGCATCACAGGAATAATTTACATTTTAAGATATATTTATAAAATGTTACAATTTTACATTTGAAAAAAAATATATATTTATAAATTAATTTGATCAAATAAATGCAGCTTTGGTGAGCATAAAATACATTTCTTTCAAAAGCATTAAACAAATCTTACCGACTTCAAACATTTAGTTTACTATAGTTTCTTATTTTTCATAGCCCAAGTCTATTTTAAAGGTCTGCTATATACGAAAACACAACTTTAAAATACAAAAAAGATCATAAATCAATATTATGTATATTGGTGCCATACCTCTGCAGTTCTGAAGGGGCTGTATTGAAGCAGGTTGATTGCTATAATAATGTCACAAGAGCTCTGTGGAAGTCCTGCCCATTTCTCCCAGGGTTGACTGGCATCCAGATACACGGGCTCCAGCACTGTTTTTGCCTTTGTGGCCCCTATATAAGCTCTGATACTGCAGCAGAGACGCCACATTACAAACCCTGATAATTTTGTGATATATGCCTCATAATGTCATTTGTAATTACACAGTATCAAAGAAAACAACCTGTGTACTGCACCTGTTTCGTGCTTCCTCCTCGATGTCTGATGGCTGCCATGTGACAAAGGGCATTTCCTGAGCGAAGTGCACCACATGCTGCCCTGTGCCTGATCCCAACTCAAGACCGAGCAGCTCACGGTGAGACTGATCCTCCAGTAGCTCCCAGAGCACCGACAGCAAACCGTCCTGACTGCGCTCAGCTGCAGGAGAGAGCAGCATGATCTGCAGAACAAAGGAACATTTAGTGGACTCTTGCTAAATGTTGAACACTTATTTTTATATGCCATGTTCCTGATACTTACGCTGCGCTGTTGTTGCTCAGTGAAGGCTGAAGAACCAGCAGATGGATCAGAAGATTACCTGGATAAGAGGCTTCTGACTGCTCCTCCCCGTCAAGTTCTGCACAAGCAAAGAACTCAATATAACTTTATTAAAGAACCAAAGAGAGCAAGCAAATTACCTTTATCTGGGAAATTTTGTGAAGTAGGGTGATATTGTATTTTATACAGCACTCTGAAATTTCTGATTCTGATTGAAACCGTTGTTTAATTTGGCCATAACGCATATCAGTATAACACATAAAACCCATTTTGAGCTATAGCCACACAAGTGAACTAAACTGTATGGGAGAATCAGAAAATTGCATTGTTCATGGAAATGTTCAGTGGGTTAATCCATTTTCTGAGGGTTAATTTATAATCAATTTATAAATTAATTTATATCAAATGCTCCAACATTGGTTGCTCGACCATATATTTATTTATTTAACAACTCACTTTTTTTGCTTAGTGTCTTGCTGAGTGATTAGCTCTGTGTATTATTATTACACAGCCACTGTAGTATTTTGTTTTAAATATTAATTTTATTTTATTTGTTTTAAGCACAGTGGCCATTAAAGGGTCTTTTTATTATAGGAGGGATTTGAGAGACTGTCCTGATTTTTTCCGGAGCACCTATGCATGCAGAACAATTTTATTTTATTTTAATTTAATTTATTTTATAGGAACCTGCAGTTCAGATAGACCCATATAGTAAGTAAATAAATTAATTTAAATAAGTTAATTTTAAATATAGCTAGATTATGTCAGTGGCATTATTTCATAGATTGCCTACTAATATTTTAGCTCGGCATTTCTAGGATTTGTTTTAGAGACTTTTATGTAATTTATGTAATGCGTCTCAGTTCAGAGACTTTTATTTTAAAACCCCATGCATGTAGGTTTTTCTGTACGTTTTCTTTCATTTTTGCCCATTGTTTTATGAGGCTATTTATCTTGACACTAAGACATTTATTTAAGAAAAGGGGTTTTGTAAAACAACGTGACAGGATTATTTTAAATAAAGTTCTCTCCCTCCGGCGCGATGCATTGTGGGTAGGTCAGGAAGAGCCAGTGGAGGACGCCATGTGCTTCTGCTAGAGGAGGTCTGACAGGTGTTTGGGGAACTGACCTGTCGTTTTGTCGCGTTCACTGAGTTGAGTCGTGCTCTCGGGTCATGATGTACTGCAGCAGATACTGCGTCCGGATCGCGCTGCGGACCGCGGCAAACACACACCGGTAAGAGCCTTAAGAAACCCCTGCGTCTGCCTGCGCTCAAGGACAGAGAATTTACCAACAATATTTCACGTACTAGAGGTGTCAGCAGTGTCGCTGTCAATGAAACACACATACAGATATTATTAAAATCTCAAATGCACAAATCTGAACTGTGATGTGCTCCGAGAAGATTCTGACATGAGATTAGATGCATCTTTATCCTGCAACAGATCTGATTCTCTCAACGTCAAAAGTTATATGCGTGTAATAACCTAGTTAATATACTGTTTTAACGTTTATCTGAAATTTACTTTATAATGCATCTAACCTAAACGAGAATGACCGTGTACCGGTGTGGAAGGTCACGTGACTTCTGTTAATGAATCATAAATGTGTAATTTCCTCTATACATTTCTAATGGTGGTCAGCTGTGTGCTGACATGCAGGCTGAGACCACACTGAAGATCTGGGATTTGTTTTCTCATTTGCACCTTGGAAACTATTTTTAAATGGTTGAAATTAAGAAGCTCTGATATAATGTTCATTTAATATGATCTATTATTGAGTCACTCTTTGAATGTAAGCACATCTGTGACATTCACCATGTGAACTCCTTTGTACTAAAGGTCAGTAGTGGTTACGCTAACCTCTTCAAGTGAAGAAACTCGTATTAGTATTATGCTGCCAGCATATTGTGCAACAAAAAAAGCAAAATGGATCCATTTTCACTTGCGGTCTCAAATGTTTAGACTCCTCTGTATATTTATAATGCAATTTAATAGAAACAAACCGTTCAAAGGTTTGGGGTTGGTAAGATTACATTTTTTTTATAATTATTATTTTTTATTTACACCTAGGCTGCATTTAAAGGAATAGATCACCCAAAAATGAAAATTGTTTATTAATTACTCGCTGACATGTCGTTTTAAACCCGTAAGACCTTTGTTCATCTTCAGAATACAAATTATGATTTTCTTTTTTTTTTATGGATTTATTTTTGGTACTAGAGACAACCCCTTTGCCGGCAGTCCAGGATGTTCCACAAACACCACCAACCTCACCAAACTCTTTAGCCCATCTGAGGATGGTACCCAGTGGAAAGACTGATGGACATACTTAGGAAAAAGAAGAGGGCCTTCCATACTTTGTACACTAACTGAGGTACACAGTCCCCATCTGGCTTTCCATTGGGTACTATCCTCAAATGGGCGAAAAATTTAGTGAAGTTGATGGTCTCCTTCCACTGTGCAGAAAATCTGAACTACAGCGTCTTTGCCTTTCTTAGGATAGGACAGTATACTAGACAGGAAGCGAAGTGGTTGAGAGAGAGAGGAGGGGCGTGGTCAGGAAAGGTCCGTGAGCCAGGACTCAAACTTGGGACACCCAAAGCGCAACGGTGCAGTATGTCGCACTGCCCACGAGGCTATTTGTGCCGACAAATTAGGATATTTTGATGAAATCCCAGAGCTTTCTGACTCTCCATGGACCGCAACACAACTGACACGTTCAAGGCCCAGAAAGATAGTAAGAACATCAGTAAAACAATCCTTGTGACATCAGTGGTTCAACCATAATTTTATGAAGCTGAGAAGAATTGTTGAATAAAGTCATTAGTTTTGTTTTCTTTGCGCACAAAGTATTCTCGTAGCTTCGTAAAATTACGGTTGTAACCACTGATGTCACATGCACTGTTTTACCAATCTCCTTGCTATGTTTCTGGGCCTTGAACCTGTCAGTTGTGTTGCTGTCTATGCAGGGTCAGAAAGCTCTCGGATTTCATCAAAAATATCTTAATTTGTGTTCCGAAGGTGAGCCAAGCTCTTGCGGGTTTGAAACGACACGAGGTTGAGTAATTAATGACTTTTTTTTTTTGGGGTGAACTATCCCGTTAATTGATGAAACATGCAGTAAAAACAGTAATATTGTGAACTATTACAATTTAAAATATGAAGTTTCAGCATGATTACTCCAGTCTTCTAGTCAGCAGTCTACTTGCATGGTCCTTTAGAAGTCATTCTAATATCTTGATTTGCTGCTCTTTTGCTTACAGAGAATAGATGCACTGTGATATTTGTTGTTGCTTTATGTGCTCATTATTGTTTGAATGGACTCGTTTTACAGACACAACCTACAGACAGCAGCACTGTGTGCCCTGCGAACACTCAAGACCAGCCCTGTCAGTCCGTCTGATGCCATTGCAACACCTCCTCTTGATGGGGCGCCTAAGCAGTACTCTCCCAAAATCCAACAGCTGGTCAATGACATTGCCAACCTCACGCTCATCGAAGTGTCAGACCTCAACGAGTTACTAAAGGTGCAGCACACTGTCAAAACACCAGCTGAATAACGTTTAATGCAAGACATAAAATAGAACAGAAATCCAGTTAAAAAAATCAAGATATGTTTCTCTCTAAATGAACACAAAGAAGAATGATATTTAATCATTTTAATTCATATACACCAGTGTCACAGTTATGACATAAACGATACAATTATTTATTATTGACACAACAAGAAGTGCACTTGTATTGAATGTGCACTCGTAGTGTAATGCCAATCCTAAAAGTATATAAAAAAAAAAAAAAAAGAAAAACTTGCAGTTAATATAATATTAGTGAAATAAATAGGCATTAAGTGTATAATCTTTTGTAAACTTAATGGTCAAATATAGTTCTTCACTATATAAGATGTTGCTGAATTTGAAATTGTGATTATTCACTATATCGCCCAGCTCTAATAGTGTGTGATCATCTTTACTGAAAACACTGATATAAATGTGTTTTTGTCCCCGTCAGAAAACTCTGAACATTCATGATGTTGGAATGATGCCCATGGGATCAATGGCAGCAATAGCAGCTGCTCCTGCTGCTGAGGTAAAGCTTTATTAGTCGTACAAGACCAGTATGTGGCACAATACATATGATGCACTTTGTTGTTGTTTTTAGGAACTTTGAGTAGGGCTGTCAAAATGGCAGAAAAATTTTATTTGAATTTCGTACTTAAATATTATCAATATTCAAATTATATTTGAATTTAAAAGGCATACTTTCAGTCAGGGGAAAAAAGCTTTTGGCTTCCCTCCTGAGGACACAAGAGGGCGCATCGAGCAAAATATTACTAATGCACGTTTCCTCAAAGCAATAAAATAACAAGACTATCTTTGAAAAAGTGCATAATGTTTAAAACAATGTTTATAAGCTATATATATATATATATGTTGCTTAAACAATTAGAAACAAAACGACATCATGTATGTATTTATAGTTTAATACAAAGGAATGAATACCAATCACAAAGGGTACTTTTTTAATTTATAAACATAAGCAGTGGGATAGGGAAAAACTGCTATAAAGTCTCGAGACATGTTTTTTCAAAGTTGAACTTACATTAATTTTACATGGCTTTCTAGACAGGCAGGTCTCTTGTGCAAGGCGTGAGTGCAACGGTGATAGATCTCTCTATATAAAATGCGATAACTATGCACTCTGTGTGAACAGCTTGGTTTCAGTTTTGATGTAAACAACATTTTCTCCGCATTGATGTTCTCTTTTTCCGCAATATTTGAATGAACAACGTAGTAGTGTTGTCACGATACTGGAATTTCTAACTTCGATACGATACCTTGAAAAATATCGATACTCGATACCATTTTCGATACCACGGAGAAAAAAACTGCCACAATATTAAGGGGGTAATTTTTTTTAATTTAAAGATAAATGTAACAAGTCGAGAACATGCGGTATATTTTACATGAACAAAAAAATGTCTTGAGGTACTGCATTTGTTGATTTATTTATTAATATTTTATTAATCTTAGTTAAATGTTAATTGAAACTAACGTTTACTAATATATGTACTAATTAAAATCCAAAGTTCTATTTGTTGATATTCTCATTTGCTTCATAACCAAAATATTTCCAGACATAGGGCCCTATGAAATCCGTTTTATTTTTCCCCAAATTCTGTTTTATTTTTTTCTACATTAAATTTTTTCCATTTGAATTTTTCTGGATTCTGTTTTTTTCCGTTTTAATTTTTCTGGACTCTTTTTCTTTAATGGTCAAATTAAATGCTATTAATCTAAAAGCATTTCTAATTCATTAAAATCATGAAAATTATACAATTTAACATTTAATTTATTAAAAGTGTAACAAAAATGACACGTTTAGGGCCGTATGAAATGTTTTATTATTTTCTCACCTTATGTTTTATTGTTACCAAATTCTGTGTTTTAGCATGTCTATTATTTGAATGCATACAAACTATTTTTATTTATTCTTACAGTAGCCTTATGAAATGTGTTTCCCCCTCAGAAATTCTGTGTTGTTTATTTAAATGTTACTGGATATCAGATGAAGGCATAAAACAATTTTAATTAATTTATATTTGAATTAATGAAAATTAAACATTTACATTTTTGGCAAATGAAGGGGATTTACTATTAAAATTAAAATATTTTGTGATTATTTCTTTAAAAAAATTAACAGTAGTAGTATTATGTACATTCTACTAAATAATAGTAATATAGCCTATTTCTGGCACACGGTCTTTAATAGGCTGTTAAACTGAACTTTTATTTTGACGGGTTGCCGTGAATACTTCTAAAGTTCTGTCTGTGTATGATATGATGCTAGTTTTACTCAAATTAAATGGTAAAATGCTCGTAAAGTGCCTTTCAGATCAGTTCTGGAGATATTGTTGATGTATTTATGTCCTCATTGAGACGGCAGACGCTGAAATCATCGCGAGCGCCACATAAACACAACCGCACGTGCAGCACATTCACACAGAGACGCGCAGAACATGCAGGATTCATATTTAAATCCACTTTTGCAGCTTAATATTTACAGATACTAGTCCATATCGCGATTTGATTTAAGTGTAATGACCTACTTTTGATTAATTCATCCAAACTTTGACAAATTCCGTGACATTCCGCGTTAAACTGTAAATTCCGTTTTTATGACTGGATTCCACGATTCCGTGCACGTTCTCTGCATCGCGGAGATCATAGATCCTACAGATAGCGCTCCTGCTGTGTTCTTTAACAACCAGAGCAGTCATCTTTCTATTCACTTCACTTTTGCTATCGAACCAGAGCGAGGGAGACGAGTGCGGTCACGTGTGGTGCTTGTCCACGCGCCTTTGGAGAGAAGTGAAAGTGACAGCTCGGCTAGTATCGGTGTATCGATACTTCGGGAAATTAATATTGGTACCGTTCAGATATTTCAGTATCGATATTTATCGAAATATCGATATTTTTGACAACACTACAACGTAGCAGCACCGCATCTAGTGGCTTCAACTGGATAGGCAAAAAAAAGCATTAAAATGCAACACCTACAGGCCTTTCCACACCGAGCGCGATGCGAAAAATCGAGGCGAAACGCCGACGAATGTTGCTTTCACCGAGCGCGAAACGAATGTTCGCCTTCTGCTAATTCACGCCTGCACGCTAGGGGGCGACGACCAACGATATATTTTTCCTCCGAAATGTGTGTCTCCTATGTGGATTTAATATCTAAATTAAGATAAACAAAGTTTATCTTAAACTTTGTTGGTAAACTGTAATCTGGTTTTTATGGAACATTTTTTTGAGAGGGAAAAAAACAAAACATTTATAATGGCTCTAAATATTTTGTATATTTTTGTGCAAATGTAATGGTTTTGTTTGTGACGATTTTGCTGTAATGATTAACTGAATTTGCAGGCAGTAGAGGAGGAGGCCACACCTGCAAAGAAAGAGAAAACCCATTTTACAGTCAAACTGACAGAATTCAAAGCAGCTGACAAAGTGAAATTGATTAAAGAAGTGAAGAATTGCATGGAAGGTCTGAATCTTGTACAGGTAAGATGTTTTTAAGTATTACAAAGTAATATGAAGATTTTTTTTGTAGTCCACAGTAGCATGAAGGCTAATCTAAATTTATTT
This sequence comes from Barbus barbus, assembly GCF_936440315.1. Classification (NCBI taxonomy): domain Eukaryota; kingdom Metazoa; phylum Chordata; class Actinopteri; order Cypriniformes; family Cyprinidae; genus Barbus; species Barbus barbus. The sequence continues at coordinate 22,353,120 of NC_136731.1, read as the reverse complement.
CAGTCTCTTATTAGCACATATCAGTTGCTGTTTATGTAGTTTGTTTCCAGTGTGTCAAAAGTCTGCAGACAGCAGTGCAGCTCACTAGATTTTGCTACACATGAATGTGAGTTGCTGTTGATTTTCATTTCTAAAGGACTCAGTTTATGATGGGTTTTCATCTCATTTACAGGCCAAGAAGCTTGTAGAGTCTCTACCTCAGGAGATCCGGGCAAATGTGTTTAAAGACGAAGCAGAAAAACTGAAAGCAGCACTAGAAGCAGCAGGAGGCTCTGTGGTGCTGGAATGAATATCTGCGCTGGCCCTTCATTGATCACTTGTTACCTGTCAGTCATTGTTTTTTCTTTTTTTTTTTTTTTTCTTTTTTTTACAAAAAAGATAAAAGGAATTTGAAGAAAACAAATAATGCCTTTAAAATGACCACTTGGTCCACAAGAAGTGGTCTGGGTGTTGAACTTACAGACTGAACTCTAACAGGCTCTGAGCCTGCAAACGCCCACCCATCACTGACTCCTCCATCTGACCTTTAGTTACACATGTGCTGTCCTGGGCAGGATGGATGGAGCTGGTCTGTGTGTTTGATACTGGGGATGTCCTGACAAAGGGATGTGATGCTATTGCTTGTGATTAAATAAACATGTTATACCGTACTGATCGTAATTGTATCATTATGGTTTATAGAGCAATAATCAATGCATTATAAAATACCATTTTTGTCAAGCGAGTAATTGGTGATCACTGCACACTGAATAATATCTCAGTTGTTTTTAAAGAGATATTTAGCATTTTCTGGCAGGGACCACTGCCACTTGATATTCTAATTTTCTGAGATACTGAATTTGGGACTTTCATTAGTTGTCAGTTATAATCATCAAAATTAAAGGAAATAAACATTTAAAATATATCAGTCTGTGTGTAATGAATGAATCTAATATACAAGTTTCACTTTTTGAATGGTATTACTGAAATAAATAAACTTTTTCATGATATTCTAATTTTATGACCAGCACCTGTAGGTGTATATATGTGTAGGTGTATATATGTGTATATATATATATATATTAGGGATGCACGATATTGGAATTCTGCCGATATTCGATATGCCGATATTTTTCAACTCATTTTGGCCGATATCGATGCCGATACCGATATATTTCCTTTTATTTGGAAACAACACCAAGTCTCTCCTGTGCAGAAATTATAAGCAAAATATTATTAATTTTGGTTAGTTTTTAACAAGAACTTGTTTATTAGAATTAAATAAAAAATAAAGGTTTTTTAACAGTACATTGAAGCTTTGAAAATAAATATAAATCAACTATATCAATCTCTGCATTTTTTTCCCCCAGAAAGATGCAGTGTTAACCCTAATATTTTATTTTAAGATTTAACATTTGTAGATGGTCTAAAACAAAAGAGTTGTAAAAATTCTGAAAATCTTTTAGAGCTCATGATTTGTTTAAAAAATAAAACGTTACACATTAATGAATAAATCAGTATATATAAAATTATTTAATTTACAAGTGTCATGTTTGTGATTTTTTTTTTTCATGTAAGCTATAGCTTCTGACCATTAAATCAAAACATACTTATTTTATTACATCAATTACTGCTTTATTTAATCAGAAACACAGTCTAAATGTTATTTGTGTAGGCTATTTTACTTTTAATTTAATTAGAAGTAGGCCAACAGCGCCCCTACTATTAAAACTACTTACCGAACGGGCATTAGGACCTGGGGGAGGCTGTCACTGCTGCCCCTGCTTGTGCTATAACTGTTTACTCTATCCCACACCGAACGCGTCTTTCTGTACATGCCTTCACACATTAAATGCAGCGATCCAAAACAGTCAATCTATTCATCATTCAGACAAAACTTTGCTTCAAGAATGAGCCACATTGCTGACGTGATCTAATCGCTAGCACACCCTGAGCACATGCGAGTTAACCCCTTCCCATTATCGGCAAGATATCGGCATAATTTTGCATGTCAGGCCGATGCCGATATTTACATTTAAAGTCATTAGCGGCCGATTTCGATATCAGTCCGATAATATCGTGCATCCCTAATATATATATATATATATATATATGTGTATGTAATATAGCCAAATATTTCTAAAAACACTTGAGAACTATTAAAGAATTCACACAAAAAAAATCACGCACAAACAACACAGAAACACTGTACCCTGGATAAACCCAGATATCATAAAACTCATGAAGGAACGAGATCAAGCCCTAAAAATAGCAAATAAAAATCAACTCATAACAGAGGACGTTTCACCATGCTGAGAAATAAAGTTGTAAGATCATTAAGAAAAGCAAGGGCAGATTTCTTTCTCACTATAATTGAAAAATCAAATGAAAATGCTAAAATAATATGGAACCAGATAAGAAAAATGACAGGTGATCGCCCCAAAGAACAAAACACTTTAGAAATTAAAATAAATGAACAACTAACAAGTAATATTCTGGTTGTAGCAGAGGCATTCAATCACTATTTTATTAATTCTGTGGCTAATATAGCAAGCTGTTTTACACTTGAGAACACATACACTCCTTCAATATACACAAGTCAATCAGTTTTCAGTTTAAGAAATATCACAGAATCAGAGGCATCACAGACCATTAAATCACTCAGACCATCTAGATGTAAAGATATTTTTGGTATGGATACAGTGATGCTCAAGGAGCTCAGTACAACAGTTACACGCCCCATTACCAAGATTATCAATCTATTTCACAAAATATATTCCCAAGTATGTGGAAATCAGCTGTTATTACTCCCATTTTCAAAAGTGGAGACCCTCATTCCATGTCAAACTACAGACCCATCAGCATATTGCCCATTGTGTCTAAGATTGCAGAGAAACTGATAGTAAAACAAATTATTAACCATCTAAATACCACACCCTATGCTCTGCACCCGAAGCATTTTGGCTTTAGAGCCAATTATTCCACCGAAACTGCTACTTGCTTCTTTACTGAAAACATCAGAGATTTGTTGGATCGAGGTGGGGTTGTTGGAGCTGTGTTCCTGGATCTTAAGAAGGCTTTCAACACTGTTAATCATAAAATCTTGCTGACAAAATTATGCAGTTTTAACTTTTCCTCAGATGCACTTGGATTGAGTCTTACCTCACTGACCGTTTCCAACATGCCAGAGTCCAGTCATTTAAATCAGCGACTCTCAGTCTGTCCACCGGTCTTCCTCAAGGATCAAGTTTAGGACCATTGTTGTTCTCACTTTATATAAAATGACCTCCCGTCTGTCTGCACAGATGTATGCTGATGACACCGTAGTCTATGTTCATGGAAGTAATATATCTCAGGTAGCTGAGAAGATCACTAACTCCATGGTCAATATTACAGCTTGGTTGAAGCATTCCTGTCTGCAGTTGAATACATCAAAAACAGTAAAAAACTTGTTTTTCACAAAGTCAAATAACTTCAGTGTTGAGCTAGATGTTTTTGTGTCAGTGGAAAGGCTGCAGATCGTGTCAGAATACAAATATTTGGGGGTTTTAATTGATTCAAAGTTACTATTTAAATCTCATTTAAAAAGGGTCTGTAATCGAATCAAATTCAACCTCAGTAACTTTAGACACATTCGCCATCAATTGTCCACACAGGCAGCAAAAATGTACATGCATTCTTTGATCTTTTCACATATCACTTACTGTTTACCTATTTGGTCACAAGCTAGTGTTACATCTTTGAAACCTCTGCGATCAGTTTATAAACCAATTGTAAAAATTCTGGATAAGAAACCAAGCATTTCTCATCATTGTCCAATATTACAAAAATACAGATTACTCAGCTGGGAAAATATGCAAATCTATGTCTTGTTTATAAAATTATTGATGGTCTATCATCCCCTCCTCTCCACCAGTTTGTCAACATCCGAACAGCTGATCATAGTAGAACCAGAGGTGCAGAGAGGGGAGATTGTATCATTCCCTTTAGGAAAAATGTATTTGGCCAAACCGCTTTTTCTGTTTGAGCGGCTGCTGAGTGGAAACTCACCCCCATAAATATCATAAATCTAAACACATATAGTACATTTAAGATCCAGTTAAAGAAATGGCTCGTTGATCATCAGAGCTGTCAACATTACTACTAGACCTGCTTTCGCTGCCCCCTGCTGGCTTCTTGCTTTGTGTGTGTGTGTGTGTGTGTGTGTGTGTGTGTATGTGTTCATGGATTTGTCTGATTGTTGGTCTGTTGTGTTTCTATTGTACATATTAGCTTTATAGGATTTTTTACTAAATGTATTGTAATTATTATATTGTTATACAAATATGTAATTCTACTCTCATTTAGGGTGACTTTTACCATCTGTCTAGGGACTGCAGGTGAAAAATAGCCTTCTGGCCAACTCTGACATATTGACAGAAATGTTTATTAACGTGCATTGTCCCTGTAATAAATAAATAAGTGTATTAACTATGCATAGAACCAGGGTGTCATGCCATAAAATAGTTTTAATACGACTGACTTTGTATTTAATGTGAATTTAATAAAACATTGCACGTTACTAATCCGCCTATAATACTTTCATTGTACAGAAAGAGAGCAAAGAACATTTTCACTTCAGTCTAACTCCCATTATAATCACTAAAGCTGTTTACACTGTGAGTGAATCTCTTGCATTAGGCTACATCTTCACTTTGCTGTTTCTGATGAGAGAATTCAGTCAGCAAGCAATGTGTATGTCTCTGGCTTTCACTCTTGTAAGCCTCACAAAGTGATTTATGCCACTGGACGACTACCAGGACATGATCTGCCGTAAACATGATAAACAGCTGGAAATGTACTGTATCACTGACCAACAATGCATTTGTGTGCTGTGTAAGGAGTATGAACATAAAAACCACAAAACTGTATCAAGTGCAGCTCAGAGGACAGAGAAACAGGTATGGACTTACAGGGATTGAAATAAAAATTCCCGTTCCAAGATTTCATTCCAAACCGGTTTCAATTTTTTTCTTCTGTGGAGCATATATCTAAAGAACCTCATCTATTTTAGTCTATACATTAAAATCAGCGAGGTACAAAAGTTTCCAGCTCCAAAGAGGACATAAATGTAGCTTTAAAGTAAAACTCCAGATTAATCCAAGTCTTCTGAAGTGATTCGGCCACTTAGAATGATAACAGCCCTGTGAAAAGAAGTGCACTTGATTGTATTAAATGCAGCCTTTATTGAATATATTAATACATACAATTTTCAATAGAAATGACATAAAAGATTACTTTAGTTTACCATAAATGTTTGTCAGTAAATTCAGCAATGAACTTCAACCATGTTTCAAAGAAAATAGAAGTAATTATGAAATTACATATTAAGATGTACTTTTAAAAAGTCCTACTTATGCAGGTAAAAGGCATTCTTAAGTTGAGCTAATTGTTTAAGAGTAAACAATAAAATGTTTTTATTTCATTTTAGTTAACATGTAATTATGAAAACATTACGCTACAGTCCTTGTGCACTTAAGTATATTCTTTTAAATTGTATTACTTCCATAATAAGTACACTTTTTAGAAGTATGCTGAACTGTACTTCATTTTCACAAGGGAGAGCCAAATTTAATTTGCAAATTAAATAATTTATGAATTTGTGTGCCCAAATCAAATATGGTGCTATTGCAAAACACATCAAAGTTCACTGGCCTGTGTGATGCATCATAATATTTAGTCATGTGTGACTATGACACTCAAGAACCAATGAGGTTGATTGATGTGTCACCATATTTGTGCTCTGTATGCTTAAAAAAAACTGTTCAGCAATAGACAGAAAGTCAAGATGGTTCAGAACGACATCATGTTGGGTAAATTATGATGACATGATTCAAATTTAATACTATAATGTAATAGGCTTCATAACTATTTAATTTCAGGTATGAATCTGTGGTTTGAACTTACAATCTTACCAGGCTAGATCTTTATCTACTCCACCAATACTGGATTCATGTAGGCTAACTATTACATTATGGTTTTGTGATGGTAGTTTTATGTGACATTTACTGTTACTGGTTTGTCCTCCTGAAAAAGTTGAAGGAAACGTTCCAGCAGAGACAGAAAGATCTCCAGCAGCTGAAAGAGCCTGTGGTGTCTCATAAGGTGAGTTTAGAGAAGAAGAGACGTTTGAGAAGTCCTAGTCTGTACTCTTCTCCAGTGCTGGAGCTCTTTCAGTCTCACTGAATTCACTGTGTGATTGTGTTGTGTTTAACAGCGCCCTGCACAGACAGCAGTGGAGGACAGTGAGAGGATCTTTACTGAGAGTAAACTACTCACTGCTGTGTGTGTCCACTTGGATGGGTTAAATGCAGAGCACAAATTCCGAGTATGGGTCACCCTACTTGGCCACACGTCACTTCACTTTCACTTTTCACAACATTTTATCACTTTGATTAGAAAATCTTATTTTTCCTGAATAAATTTGACATGCTTCTTTGGTAATTGATCAAGCATACTTGCTGGAATATTACATCTTTGCAATGTCTCTGAAAATATTATATTTAGTTCATAGGTATATTCTTTTAATTATATTATTTCCGTGATAAGTACCCTTTTAAAAAATATGTTAAAGTAATGCGTAAGCATGGCCGCAGGAACTAGGGGTGCTGCAGCACCCCCCGCCGCAGGGCTGGGCCTGAGATTTTCCTTGTGCCCCTCGATCATCCCCAATATACTTCATTTTGTAATAGTTTATGAATTAATTATATATTAAACTGACCAGAAATATGCAGCTTTTTTTTTCTTGAGCACCTTGTGGCGCACGTCCCGCATCAGTGACAGAATTTCATGTGAAGTGTTCATGAGATTAATTTTAGATTCTGACTTGTAAAAACCACTTACGTATTTTTTCTTTTTATAAGACGTCTTACAAAGCTTTTTCGCTTCTCATTGTCAAATTCAGTCTAATGTGAGTCTTTTTTAGAGCGCTCTAAAAAAGCTCCAGTTAGGCTATAAGTGAAGCTGTCTGCAGTGTATGATGAATTATTCTCTTATTTATTGATGAGAGAATTCGCCAAAGTGCACGGACCAAAACTTTGGCATATCAACGATGTTAATATATAGTAAAATCCCCTTAAATAATAGATTTATTAAAGGGGACCTATTATGCTCCTTTTTACAAGATGTAAAATAAATCTGTGATATCCCCAGAGTGTGTATGTGAAGTTTTAGCTCAAAATACCGACAGATCATTTTTTATAGCTTGTTACATTTGCCACTTTTAGGGTATGAGCCAAAACGCGCTGATTTTGAGTATGTTGCTTTAATGCAAATGAGCTGGTGCTCCCCGGCGAAGAGGGCGGAGCTTCAAGAGCTCAAGCTCCAGCATTAGCAGTGCTAGCCTTTGCAAATAAACATTCCACGATTAGTACAAGCCTGTTATCTTTACAGAAAACGTACTCAGGGCTGTGTCTATGCTTACAGGGCAGCGTCACAAATGGGCGGGACTTTTTCCCCTCGGTGACGTGAACAGAGGGAGAATCTCGTTCTTCTTGACTTCTCGTTCTGAGAGACTGTTTATGATTTTTTTAGATTATAAAAAAATGAGTGGGTGGATTTCTACCATCATAGGCTGGTTGTTTTCACACACTGCGGCCACTCAGCTGTGTTCAAACACCTTATAAAAGTGATTTTTGCATAATAGGTCCCCTTTAAAGAAATTATTAAACTAAAATCACAAAAAGCACAAAGTGCGGAGGTGATGAAATTTGGTAACTTGCTTTTATACTTAAGTTTGAAAGTAGGAGTAAATTTCATGATTTCTCAGCACTTTGAGAAGCTTGATAAATACGGCCCTGGAGAGGTCTCCTAACCTAGTTAGGAGTAACAAGATGGCAGCAAAGAGGCGGAGACAGACACTGTCCAGTGAAGATATGATGAGTTATATGATGATATGGAGTTGATAAAACGATACAAACTTGATTGTCAAGATCAAAAAGTCTTTTTTTAGGGGTTCAAGCACGTAGTGCTGAAACCCTATTGTAATTGTAAGGATTTTTATTATTAGGGGTTCAAGCATGAAGTGCTGAAACCCTATTGTAATTGTTATGATTTTTTTTATTATTATTATTATTCTCCGGTAAAACTGATTGTGCAGACCAAACCGTAAGGCCTAGAGAGCTGAAATTGGTCAGAACGTAGTAGTATTGCTCTCTACTCAGATCCACAGACTCGCCCCAATCGGCCTATCGGGGGCGCTACAGCGATCAAAAAGGCGTAATCGCTCATAGCTCCTAAACCCGCTTGTCGTAGACTCAAAATTTTTACATTTTTGCAATCCTTGGGTCAAGGTCACTGTGAATTTGGGTCTAGGACGTCCCGTTTTTGCGCAAAGTTGAGTGATATCCAAAACCTACTTTTGCGAACTAGTCCTAGGTTTTTCGCCCGATTGAAACCAAACCACTGCAGAAATATTCTCTGGACAGTGAATATCAATAACTATAAAAAAAAAATGAAATTTCGACTCACTATTGCAATAGGGCCCCAAAACGTTCGAAAGTCGAGGGCCAATTTTACTAAAAAGTCTATAACTCGTGAACGAAATGAGATATCTTCACCTAATTTGGTACACAAACATAGCAGCTCAATCTTTGGTCAAATAAAAAAATTGCGCAGATCTGCCACTTTGGGGTGCTATAAGATTGACAAAACTATAACTGGGTAAGCTTTGGTCCGATCGACATGAAATTTGGTATGAAGTGTCTTTGTACGAGGTGGCACAAATAGCAAAAAAAATTTAAACACCCATTTGACAAGGTTAACGGTGGTCGATCGGAAACAAAACTCGATGGGCATGTTCGACTCTTGGCCCTAAAGGTCTGTAAGAATTTTGAAAGAAATTCAAGCCACTAGTTGGTGCTAACGAGTTTTTTGGCTCTGTAATCATGTGGTGTTTAACATATCCACAAAAAATGCACATCATTTGATGGATCTCCTCACAATGGGCAACTTTGCCTCTAGAACCATTTCTGTCAATCAAATCGTTCATTAATTATTTACAAATATGTTAAAAATCTACTTTTGCGAACTAGTCCCTGGTTTTTCGCTCAATCTTGATAAAATGAATCTCTGGACTCCCAATAATCATCAAAAAAATGTTGAATTTTGTCCTTTGATTAGCTATAATTGGCTCATTTAAAAAGGGGGCGTGGCCACATATACCCAAAAGCCTATAAAACCTAAACAAAAACTTGAAACTTTATGAAAGTTGGTGAAAACGTGTCAAATGACTGTTAACAAGCACAAAAAGTTTCATGGAGATCGGACCATAGGTGGCCCTTTAAAAGTTAACAACAAGTCAATGCTTTAACTGCAGAAATGAAAGTAGTAATTCATTTTTTTTGGCTGGAAAATTGGAAAAATGCAGCAATGCACCAGTGATGACACTGTAAGCAGGGTCTTACATATTGTAGCACTAACCCCACCAAACACAACAGTGGCCAAAAGTGATGTGTGGATTTTTTCCCCCCACATTTCACTTAAACCATTAAAATACAAAAGGACAAAAAACTGCTTTCAACTGAAAGTAGCTAAAATTGGTCACTTGTTGTTAGATGACCTCATAAAGGTGAGTTCACTGATCTGTATTTACATTTCTATACTGTAGATCAGTGAACTCGCCTTTACGACGTCATGGAAGATTCTCAGAATGTAGATAAAGTTTGTCTAAGAAATTGATTTTGTTGCTAGGCTTTTGAAAAAAAGTATCTAAAGGGATGAGGAAGTCTAGTGACAAAATCACTAAATTGGCAACATTGGCACATTGACTACAACATAAGTTATTTACATTTCATTGGCATGTTTCACAATTTGGCATGTTTCATTGCATTATTATCACAAATAAAACAGGGTGAAGAGTTCAAATTTCCTAGGCTGGACATCACTTTTATGAGGATTGTGGACTTTCCTGGAGATGTTGGAGCCATTGATGGAACTCATGTTCACATCATTGCTCCAACTGTAAACAAGGAGACATACCAATACAAAAGGGACAGGAAAGGGAAGTGTGGCGACCCATACTCAGAATTTGTGCTCTGCATTTAACCCATCCAAGTTGTAGTATTCTAACCACATTATATTTATTTTAGCTTTTAGGGAATCACTCTTAAGATGATTATATGATTTATATGATTAATTGCTATTAATCAGAATGTCCAACTTATACCTGGTTAACGATACCTTATTATCAGCACGTTATTTCTTAACCATTTGTTTATCTTATTCGCTGGCCAACGATAAAACAGTACAAATAGTTAAAGTTATCAAGCTCATGAGCGTAGGTAAAACGCGATCTTTTTGGCAAATAATTACGATTTGCAAAATCACATAGCACAGACAAGAGATTTCTTAATATAATCAAAGTTTATTTACTACTCTAACACACTACTACATTAGACAACACAAAACAAAAGACATAAACACACACATTCGTTGCAATGGATTGTTCTGATCTGAAGAGAGTCTTAGGTTCTAATGCTCGTTTCAACCTGAGGGAAATCAAACGCAGGAACTCTTTATCCTTACTCTTAAAAGATAGATATAACCAGTTCAGCCAATTTAAGGAGTTTTGCTTGCCTTACTGTTTCCTCAGTTGTTTCCGATCGAACTCAGTCTTTTTTTGGTTGAAGACGTCTCTGCTTCAACTTTGCCCTCAGTCGACGGACCGTGCGCTGATTGGCTGCTTGGTAGGTCGTGTCACGAGGGTACTCTTCAGTGGTTGGAGGGCTTCGTTCTGACTTGATGACGCTATCAGGAAGTCGTTCGGTTCCTGGCTTCATATGTTAGTTTCTTTCAAAGTTGAACCTTGATCGCGGTTGCAATGCTCAGCCGTGATGTTAGTGGCCAGAAGCGATTTGCAGCGCGTGCAGAACGAGATACGAGCGAGGCGAGCGTGAGCTCTTCCTTTTCAGTTTTCAACTCCAACCGAACTTTTCAGTTGCGCATCTTTTTTAACGGGCCGATTTGGGATCCGCCCACGGGCGCCTGATCCAATCGGATTCTTCCTGTGGGGCGTTTGATCCAATCGCAAGTGTTTCTGTGGGGCGGAGACCCGCTCCGCACAGCTGCGTGTTGTGCATACATGATCTTGTTCAGTTTGTCACATTAAGAACTATTCAACAGCAGATTGATCTATCCGTATTGTAATCATGCATTGATGAAAACAGGTCATTTTCATTCATACCACAACATTATTCATGAAATTAGTATTCGTCTGACACCAAACATTAGGCATTTGACATGCACAAAAATACATATCCTTTATATTCATTACGTGGTTAATGCATTGATTAAACGATCCTGAATTCTAAATAATCACATCGAGCATGTGAAAATTAACAACTAGTGATCAGGAATATTATGCCTCAAAAGATTACAACAATATCATAATTTCAATAACACAGTGAAGTTTATACATGTCGTGACAACCTTAATATATGTTGTGAATATAATATATATATAGTGTTTTTCCAGTATATTGCTTCAATAGCAGAAACTAGTATAACTTTGTCCCTGTAAGATACCAAATATCCTTAATCAAAGCTGTGGCTCTCTTTGTCTGTTTTAGAGAACGCAACAGAAAAGGCGCATTCCTTTCTTGGGCGAAACGCGAGGTCATAATGTCACTTCTTTTGGAAAGTGTGGAGTTGTCTTTGGTTCGAGTCGGCTGTAAAAACGTCATCTTCAGCTGATACCACCCTTGAATTACTGCGTGAACGTCAGGGAGTATCGAGGGAGTCCGCGTTAGAACCTTTTTTTCCTTCAGACGCCGAAGTCTTTATTTATGATAAAACCAGCCAAGCGCTTAAAATTTTATTCTCGAAAGACATCCAGATGTTACTCTTCCATATATCCTGGGTTTTAGGGGTTTTATGGCCGGAGAGCGGGAGAGTTGCTCAAGAATGTTGAAGTTAGGTATGTGGGCCTGTTGCGTTTTGACTCAAGCACTACAAAGTGTACACACAGCAGTGAACATACACCCAGAGCAGTGGGCAGCCAATGCTGCGGTGTCCGGGGAGCAGTTGGGGGTTCGGTGCCTTGCTCAAGGGTCTCACCTCAGTCGTGGTATTGAGGGTGGAGAGAGTGTTGGTTATTCACTCCCCCACCTACAATCCCTGCCAGACCTGAGACTTGAACCCATGACCTTCGGGTTACAAGTCCAACTCTCTATCCATTAGGCCACAACTGCTAGTCGAAAGCGAAGCATCAGTAATAATTTATTTTGTGGGCTGCAGCGTGCCCTACTTGACACTGTTACTGGGAAATTGAGTGGAGTGGAGATTATGGTCTGTATATACAGTCATGGCCAAAAATATCAGCACCCTTGCAATTCTGTCAGAAAATGCAACCCTTCTCAGAAAATTGTTGCAGTTGCAAATGTTTTGGTACTCACGTTTAATTTTTTTGTTTGCATTGGAAAAACACACACAAAAAAAAACAGAATCTGATACAATTCCACACAGAACCCAAAAAAATGCACTGGACAAAATTATTGGCACCCTTTGTAATGGTGGTGGCCACACTAACATAAAGGTAAAGAAAACACTGGTAAAGAAAGTTTTTTTGGGCGCCAGCCAAGATTTATCCTGACAAAATTAAATTAACCCAAGATAGCCGAAATAAATAAACCACCTGTTACAATATTAAATCACAAAAATAGTCAAAGAAAAACTGTTTCACAAAGGGAAAATTTATTCCACAATGTCCTTGGGAAAAAACGTGTTTGAAAAATAAGGAACAAGAGAAAACAAAATAATCAAAAATACAAAAACAATATATATTATATTATATATCACTTTGATTCAAGTGCGGAATCCGTGTTGTAATTGCGTCACTATTCATGTTTCCGCAACGGCAGATTCACGTCGACAATCATTCATAAATTGTCCATTGGGAAAGGAAAGAGAGAGAAAAAAAGAAATCAAAGAAATATTAAATAAGCATTTTGTTCATTTCATAATTAAGGAATAATATCAAACCACAGTCTTAAAACTACAATTGACAATCATGGAAAACAAAAAAGAACACACTGAATGTGCGGGAATGACTGTTATGCGAGTGCGTGTATGTAGTGAGTAAATGAGTATGTATAATGACGGCTATTGACCAAGTTCACAGTCATGAGGTAAGCTGGAGAGTGTATTTGGTTTCATCAGACACCAGGACAGGTGAATAAGCAGCCGGAACCCGTCTTCAGAACAGCCTTAGAACCAGATAATCTTGACGTGCAAAGCCTAAAAAGTCACGTTGACCTCCGCGACGCACCAGATATCATTCGCCGAAAGCAACAGTTCACTTAGAAGTCCCTCTCACACTGCAAACCTTACTGATGACGCAATACCCCTGGATAAGTCTAACTTCCTTATATCTTCCTTCCTTCCGCCGTTAATTGAAATACTCCACCCCTAACATACAAAGTGACGACGAAAATAAACTAGAAAGATTATTGTGGTCCAAAATATTTTGCACTGCCACAAAATATCAGCACCCTTGCAATTCTGTCAGAAAATGCAACCCTTCTCAGAAAATTGTTGCAGTTGCAAATGTTTTGGTACTCACGTTTAATTTTTTTGTTTGCATTGGAAAAACACACAAAAAACTAAACAAAATCTGATACAATTCCACACAGAACCCAAAAAATGCACAGGACAAAATTATTGGCACCCTTAACTTAATATTTGGTAGCACCCCCTTTGTAAAGAATAACTGAAATCAATCGCTTCCTGTAAGCATGAATGAGTTTACTGGAATTTTGGACCACTCTTCTTTTGCAAACTGCTCCAGGTCATTCAGATTTGTAGGATGCCTTCTCCCAACTGCTGTTTTAAGATCTCTCCACAGGTGTTCTATGGGATTCAGATCTGGACTCATTGCTGGCCATTTCAGAACTCTTCAGCGCTTTGTTTGTAACCATTTCTGAGTGCTTTTTGAAGTGTGTTTTGGGTCATTGTCCTGCTGGAAGACCCATGACCTCTTGTGGAGATGCAGCTTTCTGACACTGGCCACTACGTTGCGCCCCAAAATTCCTTGGTAATCCTCAGATTTCATGATACCGTTCACACAGTCGTGGCATCCAGTGCCAGAAGCAGCAAAGCAACTCCAAAACATCTTTGAAGCTCCACCATGTTTGACTTGCAGGGACTATGTTCTTTTCTTTGAAGGCCTCATGTCTTTTTCTGTAAACAGTGCCATGATGTCCTTTACCAAAAGCTCTACTTTTGTCTCATCTGTCCACAGTACGTTCTCCGATTACAGTTGGAGCTAAACTTTGCAGGACAGTCGATTGCCAGGAACAGGGTTGGGCACCCCTGTTCTACAGCGTCTCTGACACAGTGAACCTCATTCACACGGTCCAGACCACATTCACTCAGTCACTCTATGCTGGGTTTTGGGTTCCACAAGGAGGATCATCAGTGAAACTGTGTTGATGAACCAGAATAGATACTAGAGAGATTCTACCCTTAACACTATCTGTACTTTTCTCAAGATTTACAGTATGTGTTGCACACATGTACAAACAGTAGCCTATTATTCTGTTTAAGTCTCGCACCTTTCATTGGTTTTAAACACTCACAGTGGTCTCTGGCGTCCTCTGCTGGTCTGATTCTGTGCTTATCAAACCTGTTCATTAATCAAATGCCCGATAATCTTCCTTTCTGTTGGACAGTCACCTGATTGTGGGTTATATATTTATTCAGTTTAATATGAATATTTTTGGTAAGCTACTAGGTGCCCCTCACCGCTGAACAGCACTGTTTATTGTCATAATTAAGAATAGCCTAATTTCCAAACCAATCTTGTTTGACAATCTTTGCAATTGATAATTATTAGTCAAATATATATTTAATATAGGCTGTAATTGATTTCTGGTAAATATGTGCCATCTCTACAGCTCATCTGGGCCCCCTGATGGCCGGTAGAGCTGTTTGTCTTCTGTTATACAAAAAAAGAAAGTTCTTAAGAATTAATTTAGAATTATCTTAAATAACCATAATTAATTCATACACCTATTTATTCATTCATTTGAGCTATATAACATGTACATATGACGCTGACAGCCCAACATACACAGTGGACACAAAATAGACACCACTGGAGAACAGGCATCATGCTTTCAGACGTCTGTCACTGGTCATGGATTCCAAGATGCAAGTTTGCTTCACCATCTTGGAAATACATTTAGAATTATAATTTTCTATAAAGCTGCGAAAAGCCATATACAAAAAAAAAAAAAAAACTGAATAGCTCTCATAAAAATTACTACGAGTCTAGAAGCGACCACAAGGTGGACTTTATTGACACACAGCCTTTTACAAACCCTACGGAGGTCAAACATTTCTTGATTCTATTTATATGCGTCACGTACACACTTCTCACTGAAAGCACGCTTGAGGAGATCCTTGTGAAACTGTCTCAGTGCAAAAGCGAAACGATATTTCATAGGTTTCAAAAACTGACAGAAAATAACGGCTTAATAATGCTTTGAGTCATTCAAAAGCCATCAGAAGCTTACATTTTGAACAATTAAAATGGAAATAAAAAAGGAATTTCAGAATAAACACAAACCGTGCTGTGTGAGTTATACCAACTGCATGTCCCCTTAAAGCAACAATGTTGCCTTGGCACATGATACTTTCTTCTGACAGATGCTCGGTCTTGTAAGGTCGCCTGAGTGTCCGAGTTGGCAGCACGATGCACTAATATACCGAGCGACACACTACTCTTTAACCCACGGGTTTCCCCGCTATAGGCTTATCTGTAAATTGTATTACTATGCTTACAAACGAGCGACTTTCTGTACTAGCCTGTCTGCGCGTTTGCAATCCCATGTATGGCGGATGAAAGAAACTATTAACAGTTGCAGGTCTTCCGGCAGCACTAAGTCAATCAACTGCGGTGTAAATAGAGGATTATCGCTGGGACTTTTATCACAGAACCGAGCGGTTAATGTCACGTGTGAGTCGCGTTATTCCACTTTATTCCTTCATCGTGTCGTCACGGAATAAACCGAGATTCAATCATGACAGAGACGCGCGTTTCGCGCTGGTACTTCGGAGGTGTCGCCTCGTGCGCGGCCGCATGTTGCACTCATCCACTGGACTTAATAAAGGTACCGAGTGAGGAATCTACCGGCAAGTTTCTTAGCTTTTAAAGCTATAAATGTGTTTTACTAAAGTATATTATAGCACAGTATAGTATAGGCTAGTAAAGTATAGCTAGCAGAGGTTCAACCTTTTTGACTCCAAGGCCCCCCACAATTTCCAGAATATTTGTATTGTGTAAAATGTATTTTCATTAAACATGCCCATTTTTTTTTTTTTTTTTTTCATGACTTTTCCAGGTCTAGAAATTACACTTTTAAAACGAGGCTACCTCATATATGCAGGTTTTTCAAGACGGTTATTGATGGGTGAATATGTTATGTTTTAATGATTGTTTTGTCATATTTTAAATCATTTTGAGCCATCTTCTGGCCCCCTTGTTGAAAACCACTGTAGTAGCAAATAGTATAGAATAGTATATAGTATAGTATTGTTTGTAGTATAGTATACTGCAAATGTAAACACATTTATGGAACAGGAGCATCATAATTCTTAGTTCTGTTTTGGTAGAGTAAGGTGCAGTATTGTACAATGGTTCTCAACCAGGGGGCTCAGCACACTGCTAAGGGGGCTACAGGATAACTTAAAATTATTTAATTATATTATATTGACAAATCTAACTGAGCTAAAGTTTTTTTTATTGACATTTATGGTTCCATGCAGAAGCTTTAATATCCATGGAATCGTTTTTAGACTATAAAAATGTTCTTCACACTATAAGGAAAAAAAAAAGGTTCTTTTAGGGAAGGCACTTTGGGGAACCAAAAATGGTTATTCTATGGCATCACTGCAAAAACCCCATTTTGAACCTTTATTTTGAGGAGTGTAGTATTGTATAGTAGTTCCTGTATCCCTTAATACAGTAGATACAGAAGTGTAATATAGATAGTACCGTAGTCTAGGATAATCTATACTGGGGTTTCCTTAGTTCTTTCCTCCACCTTCAGGTTCATCTGCAAACCCAGCAGGAGGTGAAGATGAGGATGACTGGCATGGCTATGCAGGTGGTGCGCAGTGATGGGGTGCTAGCGCTCTACAATGGGCTCAGTGCTTCACTCTGCAGGCAGGTTAGTGCCTCTGCAGAGGATTTGGCTTATTTATGCTTTTGTGCTCACTCTAATGTCTTACAATAAGACGTCCCAAATGGTAAAGATTCTTTTGACAGTGTGGTGCCGTGTTCACTCTTCTAGATGACTTACTCAATGACCCGCTTTGCCATTTATGAAACTGTGAGAGACAAGATATCTAGTCAAAACCAGGGGCCCATGCCCTTCTACCAGAAGATCTTGCTGGCTGCTTTTGGAGGTAAAAACATCACAACTAATGCCGTATAATCCTGTAACTCTCGTAATTTGCCTTATGATGAACTGAAGATGAATCTCTCTGTTTAGCATCTTTTAAATCAGTGATTGTCAAACTTTTTGACTCCAAACTCCCACTGTCCAAAATTTTATTTTCAAAAGATTTTTTTTCTTCTAGTTAACTAGAAGCATCCATAAATCAAAATAATAAATTAAAATTAGTATAATAATAGTTTTAATAGCAGAATGTTCTTCAGATATCTCGCGCTATCATTTACATGATTTACTAATTTAGTCATTTGTGATTTACAGAATAAGAAATTCTATATATTTTTACTCACAAATTCTGTATATTAAGTAAAATATTTTAGAAACTGAGATAGCTAGAAAAAAAAATTCTTTATAAAAATAATTTTTAATAATTTTAAGTCATCTTAAGGCCCCCTTGGAAGTTTGCTGAAGTCCCCTGGTTGAGAACCACTGTTTTAAAGGGACAGTTCATCCCAAAATTAAAATTCTGTCATCATTTATTCATGATTTTTATCATGGGTTATAAATTCTTCTATAAAACACAAAATGAGATGGCAACATTTTTTTAACTGGCTCTGTTTCTATACAACAAAACAGAAAGAAAGAAAAACCTGTTCCTTTAATTTCTTAATCTGTAGGTCTTACTGGTGGGTTTATTGGGACACCAGCGGACATGGTTAATGTCAGGTGAGTGACACTGGTTTACACAAGGGAGTCTCATAAAACAGCAGCAGAGTTGTGAGTGTTTTTATGGTGAAGCAACTGTAGATCTGTTTGGGTACTCTTTTTTATATGTAAATAAAAACTGCTATGTGTCATGTCTTGTTGCATGTTTCAGTTCAGTTTCACCCCCCACTCTCAGAAATAAAGCTACAAAAGTTGTCAGTACCTTTCCACAAGGTTTTACTTTTTAATGTTACTTTTAAGGTACCAATATGGACGTTTTAGGTACAAAGTTGTATCTTTTGAAAAGGTACCACACAGTGACAGCATTTGTACCTTTATTTCTGAGAGTGCCTGTGTTTAGTGTCAGTTAAATTTGTTCATATGGTTATTGATTTGTCAATTGATCAGTCCCACCTGTTCCTTGTTTTCTGCCTTATTTAGCCTATGTATAAATTAATGTTTGGTTCAGCTCTTGGCAGTGTTCTCATCAATATAATGTTGGCTTTTCTCCTCAGTTTATTTTGTGCTTCCAAGTTCCAGAGTGGTTATTGTTTTTGTTTGTTAAATTTCCTGCTTTGCAAATAGATCTATGCTTCAAATGTCACGAACAGACCCTTTAAATTGATCTAATAGCGGAACAAATCCTCCTCCTCTTCCAGGGGATTGGTCCCTCAAGAATTTTACATGTGAGTTTTAATTACCTGGCTCACATGGTACATTACCCAGACAAATCCCTCTGTATATTTTTCCACGCCAGACTAAATACACGGACAAGATCTCATCTTCCTGGGGATGGTCCTCAAGGGGCACACTGTGAGGTGCTCCAGAGCAATAAATCTGCTTTCACAGTGGGTGAGGTGGAGGAGAATCTCACCCTCTTTGTGTCCGCACCAGCCCTGGATTTCCTTCCTGAGCCCTCCCAGCCCCTCATCACACCAGTCACGGGCCCCGAGCCAATGCACATGCCCACCGTGAGCCCCAAGCCAGTGCTTTAGCCTGCAACAGACACCCAATCCAAGGAGCTGTCCATCCCACCACCCTGTTCAACCTTGAGCCAGCGCCAGCTGCCCAGTCTGTCCTAGAGCCAACTCTTATTGACCTGAGTGTCCTGGAAGTAATCCCCACTCTTAAGCCTAGCCCCAAAACCCATCCTCCTTCACTCCTCCATCCAGTGCCCTAGCCCTGCCTAGATATTCTGCCAGAATCCTTATCAGCTCTGCAGCTCTACTGGTGCAGCCACGGTCTCATGGCAACCCAGGTCCACCAAACCTGCGACATTCAACACTCTGGTTTCACCTTGGCTCTCCGAGGCCATGATTCCGCTTCGGGCCTTGGCTTCACAATGGTTTGTCATCCCTCTGAATCCACCAGACTTCTCATCTCTCAGTCTCCAACTTGGTCTGTTGCCTTCCCTTGCTTCACTGGGGCCCATCTCTCTGGCTCCACCTTGGTCTTCCAAGCCTGTGACATTGCCATGGCCCACCATTCACTGGCTCCACTTTTTCTGTTTTTTACCTCCTCTGGCACCTCCTCAGTCTTCCAACCCACTGGCTCCACCATGCTCAGTTGTCCAGCCAACTCCTCCACGGTTCTCCATCCTAATGGCTATACCATCAGGTCATCTCCTTCACCGGCTCCACCATGGTCTCTTCACCTGCTGCCTCCTCCATTGGGGGTCTCCAGCCCCGCTGTGGTCTTTTCCTCTGCCGTGGTCATTTCCTCCGTTGGCTCGGCCAGGGTTTGCTTTGCTCCTCCGTTTATCCTGTGCTCCTGAGTTGCAGGGTGTTTTGATTTTGTTTTTATTTAATACACTTTGCAATTATATTCATGCTTTAACTCTCTCCTTACCTGCACAACACCCGGAAACTGGTTCAAGTATATTTTGTGCCTTTTCCTCTACCCTGTGTTTTATAACAGAATGCAGAATGATGTGAAGTTGCCACCTGATTTAAGAAGAAAGTGAGTCTCAAAAAATATGAAGTACACACCAAACTTAAACAAAATAATCTGTCATGACAACATATGGTGTTTTGCAGCTATGCACATGCTCTTGATGGATTGTTACGCGTCTGGAAAGAAGGTGAGAATAAGAAAATCTGTTTACAAAAAAATGAGACACATTTTGGCTTAGGACTATAAGAAATCAGATGAACTGTCTGAAAAGATACTGTCATAGAATACACCAGTGGCGTAGATTGCTTAATTTTTTTTAATCCTTTCACACTTCTTTGAAAAGGGAAGAGTCAAATAGTAGCACGGGGTCGTTCACATGTCCCGCCTAAAAACGCGTGGAAAACGCTCGGCGTGTCGCTTTCTCCCTCTTTCAAAGCACTCTGTAGCCCACTTGCGCTCCAGTAGCATCTGCCATTGCTAAGACGCGGAAGGTTCAGAAAAGGATAAATGCATTTCCAGCACTAAAAATCGCTTGCGCTCTGCTACTAAATTTATTTAAAATGGCTATCCCTGTACAGCTATGATCAGCTGTTCCTCCATCTCGGCCCCTAAAAGAACTTCCGCTGCAGCCTCTATCAATGGCTGTGTCTATAGCAAGGCATTGTTGTGGATTATTTATGTAGATTTCGGCACATATACATCTTCTAAAGACACCAATCTCCGTTTACAACAATTAATTGAGTGAGTATTATGAAACCATTGGAATATGTTGTCACGATATCCCGATGCTTATTTCGTGACTTAAACAGAAGCGCGCGAGCCATGCTGTATAGGGAATTCTTCACTGTCTGATCACCTTATTTCATTACAGAACCGCGAGAAAACTATACAAACAACATATCATTAAAAAGCATTAGAATTAGCCAAAGCTTAAAACATTATTTACGACTGAAGGCTGTATAGAAGGATTCAATTAAAGGTGTAGGGCAAACTTGTTGTATTAAATATAGGCTAATGCTCAGATTTTTCATGCGCTGACTTTATGATTTAAATAAAGAAATATTTCCAGCCCATAGACGATAATTAAAAATAAATCTTAATCGAGTTATATTCTCTGTGATTGCGTGCAACGATTGAATGTCATTATACTGTGAACAAGAACGGGAGGTTAATCACAATAAAAATAATGAAAAAATAAACAGAATAATATTAAAAATAAAATTAAATCAGTCCAAGTATTCCTCTTGCAGTAACTTGAGCCGCGTGCTCTTGCTGCTATTCAGCTTCCACACGCCGCACAAACACTTGAAAATGCACACATTTTAATATTCACTTTATAGCCTACATGTAATATAGAGCTGCCCCCTCATTTTAAGATGCCCCCCTTCCCCCCCAAAAAAGAAAAATTCTGGCTACGCCACTGGAATACAGTATAGAATAAATTGCAGCATTGTTTTGTTGCTGAGGATGTATGCATGCTGATGTCTGCACTTAAAAGACCTTCCCACAGCAATCTGGAAATGTGTAATGACAGAATGCGGGCCTGTGCTACTTACTCATCCATCAGGAAAGAGAGAACAGACAAGGGTTGGGGTTATTTGAATTATTCCTAGAGCTCTGTTTGTAAGATCTCCTGCCTGAAGACCTGCTATTTTTTTTCCTCACAGAGGGAATAAGGAAGCTGTTCTCTGGAGCCTCAATGGCAGCTAGTAGAGGGGCCATGGTCACTGTGGGGCAGGTAAAGGAAGAACTGTTTAGATTTTATAGATACACTTTTAGACAGTCATTGAATGGGCTGTCATTTTGCCATGACCAGGATAGTCTCAGTTCCTCACTAGTCTTTCTGTGGTTCTTCTAGCTGTCCTGTTATGACCAGGCCAAGCAGCTTGTTCTGGGAACTGGTTTGATGACTGATAACATTTTCACTCACTTTGTTGCTAGTTTCATTGCGGTGAGTTGCCCTCCTCCTCAGAAATGCATTATAAACTAACCTTTGCTTCTTTAAAGGTTAGGTTTTTATTTTATTTTTTCCTTAAGGTCCACTTATAATGTTGGTCAAGTAGTAATGTAGTAGTTTGATTTTAATTTGCAATTTTTAATGACCATTTACACCTTCTCTCTCACTAAACAACCTGTTTTTGCTACTGTGACTTTAAGACCATTCCTTTTTTGGCATGTCTTTTTCAAAATTAAAAAAAAAAGTTGTTGATTCCACTTAGTAGTTCAGCTTAGCTCACTTAATAACATTTTAATGTTTTCTTCACAGGGAGGTTGTGCTACTGTTCTCTGTCAGCCTATGGATGTGGTGAAAACCAGACTGATGAATTCAAAGGGGGAATACAGGGTAAGATTCTGCTTGAATTCCTCTTTTTCTTTTATTTTTTATAAATCTTAAATCTATGTTGCATCTTGAATTTTTTTAAATTAACCATTATAGTTCAAAAGCGTGATTTCTTTCATTTTTTTAATATGCTTTTATTAAACAAGAACAGATTTTATCAAAAGTGACAGTAAAGGCATTTACCAAGTTACAAAAGATTCATATAATTTAGAAAATATTTTTTTTCTTTTGAAATTTATATTCATCAAAGAATCCTGAACAAAATGCATGTTTCTACAATTATATTAAGCAGCACAACTGTTGTCAGCACTGATAATAATAAGAACAGTATCTTAAGCAGCAAATCAGCATACTAGATTTCTGAAGGATCATGTGACGCTGAAGACTGGAGTAATGATGCTGAAAATTCAGCTTTGCATCACAGAAATAAATTACATTTCAGAATATATTAAAATGGAAAACAGTCATTTTAAATTGTAATAATATTTTACAGTATAACTGTTTTTACTGTATTTTTGATCAAATAAATACAGACTTGGTGAGCATAAGACACTTCTTTCAAAAACATAAAACATCTAAAATTATTAATTTAATTAATTAATTAAAACTATAATTTCTGTGGTAGGGGGTGATTCATTGCCTGTCTGATACTGGAAAACTCGGACCTAAAGCTTTCTACAAGGTGAAAACTATTTTTATGTCAATAAAGAGTGTTATACATGCTGAGTGTGTTAAACTCTGGTAGTAAATGTGTTTTGTCTTCGCAGGGCCTTGTCCCAGCTGGAATCCGTCTGATTCCTCACACTGTACTTACTTTCATCTTTTTGGAGCAGCTCCGATTGTACTTTGGCATTGGAGTCATCACTTCTACATGAACTCTGACCCAAAAGCTGGTATTAACATCAGTTTCAGGTGATCCCTTCACAAGTAGACAGTAATAAAATCAGGTGTAAACGGGGTCCAAAATATTCTGTGACCGAATCACTGAAACCCCATAAGGTGGACAGAAACACAATTCAAACCACAAAGGACCACCTAGTCACCTGTCAGTCATTCTTTGTTCTAAAGCAATGGTCTCAAACAACATTTCCAGCTTTTTATGCCTTTAAAAGAAAATAAACTAATCAAAATATTTGGAAAATCCTGTAATTACTTGCACAAGACTTCATGGAAACATGATGTGAAATATGCAGTTTTGAAGTTCAGTTCATAAATGAATATGCCTCAAAATGTCACATTTATGTTGAGATTAAAATTTGAAGCTTATTTGGAAGCTACAATGTTCTCAACCTTTTCTTGTGGGTGACTACTTGTGACTAAATTAACCAAGATGAATGTTAATACCATGTGTAAACAGCACCAAAATGACTTCTGCAGTGTCTCAAAAGACAATACAGAGCTTGTTGCTCTACAGTAAGATGCATAGCAATGGACTGTAGTTCTAGGGAAGCACCGGCCAAGGAACCTGATTCAGGAGGAGAAAAGTGCTGTTGACAATAGTAGTAGGCCTACCTTTCTTTAACTGTCTTTTTTTTTTTTACTAATATTCATTTTGCAGTCCCATTAATATTAACATTCAAGTTGCCTGCATGTGATAATGTTTTCCATATATAGGCCTAATCAATTTGTCATTTATGTTATATAGACCTTGGCATGTTTTCTTTGTGATAATAAAAAAAGCATCTTTTTTCATTCACCTGAAATGATATCAGACTGGAATTGACAGAAAACATAATTTCACAATCACAATATTTAAATTGTACAACCTTTTGTGTGTTCTATTGATTAATTGTTTATTTAATGAGAACCCATCTCAAACCATAAAAGCCTGCTGGTGTTATTACAATGAATAATGTAATGCATGTAATGTCCTACAGGTGACAGTGCTGCATTGTCACTAACTCGATGGTGTGAGCGTAAACTCATGCTTTCATGGGGTGAGAAAGTGTCAGCATAGAAAATATCTATGCCACTGAGACATGAGGACATAATTACAGTAAACAGCATTCATAACTTTATATCATAAGAATGAATACAGATAAGTATGTTTTTGTGAAGATGTTTGGAAGTGAGTGATTTCAAGAAGTCAAAAAAAAAAAAATACTGCGGAAAAAAAATCTAATTTGGATGTAAGGAAAAAATAATTGGTTTCTGATCAATATTGCGTATAAAATCAATATTTCCTCTTTTTTTTTTTAATCCACCAAGCCATCACCCAACCCATCCAGTGTCATTCAGAATCTAGATTAGCATTTTGGCACCTTTGGTTTCATCATCCTGAAGCCAATGGTTTTTCTGAACATCTGAAATAAGGTCTGTGGTTTACACAAGTTTAAGACATTTTCATGTTTTATTCTACAACATAACAAAACGTTAACAAAATCAAAAATATGTTTCTTAAAACAGTAGCCTATTTGGGCTTCAAATTTCATAAAAGTTGTATTCATTTGTAAAGTTTTTCATGATTAACAATACGTGCAAGGATCATAAACGTTTGTTGGCCACAGAGCTTATTTTCTGCAATAATCCAAAAAACAATTTAAAAATGTTTGGTTTGTATAGCTAAACTACAGACAGTTTCATAAAACAGTACTTCAACATGAAATAATTATTCTGAAAAGACCAAGACATCAGTGCTTTACACAATATTATCTCATTGAAAAGAACAATAAAGAAATATTTGAAGCTATGGGCCATAAAAATACATTCACGAACGGCCTCTTTGTAAACAGCAGTCAAGATAAACCCTCACTACTTCACTGACTGTAAAACATGTGCTCATATATGTGGTGACATAACCCCAAGAGCCCTGTTAAAGGAACACTCCACTTTTTTGAAAATAGGCTCATTTTACAAATCCCCCAGAGTTAAACAGTTGAGTTTTACTGTTGTTGAATCCATTCATCTCTGGGTCTGGAGGTAGCACTTTTAGCTTAGCTTAGCTTAGCATAGATCATTGAATCGGATTAGACCATTAGCATCTCGCTCAAAAATGACCAAAGCGTTTCGATAATTTTCCTATTTATAATTTTCCTAGGTATAGCTGTGGACTACTTTCAGGTGCTGGGTAATATCATTGTGCCGGCTGAACCCATGGTCGTTCGATTCCCAGGGAAAGCAAGAGCTGATAAAATGTAAAAACTGTAACTTGAATGCAATGTAAGTCATTTTGGATAAAAGCGTCTGTTAAATGCATAAATGTAAATGTATTACGCCAGAATGAGAGTATAGTTCCTAGCCATATCTGTTTTGACATTTGAGGCTGAGATGTACAATGAGAGAGATGCTTTGAGAGATATATGAGATACTGTAAAAGATGGGCTAATTTCCAATCTGTCTGGCTTTTTCCATCCATTTTTCCCCCTGCAAAAAACCTTACATAACCTGGCTGAAAAAACAACATCTATGTAATCTCAGCGTGCATGATCAGTTTCTTACTAGGAGATCAAAGATTTTGAAGTCTACAGACGCGATCTCTCACAAATGGGCCTCGTTTCTGTTAAGCTAATTATATTTGCTGTATTTGCTACCTACTATACCACTATACCTAACCCTTACAGAAACATTTGACCTTATATTTCAACTTTTTTATTTTACTCACACGATGTACCAATCTCATGACTTTTATGATATTTAAAATGGTCATATCAAAAGCAGTGTCAGGGAATAAAGGCAAATCACACATTTTTAGGAGTTTGTATTAAAAATAGACTTCTCTCCTTATTAGCCTGCATGCCTAGTCTCTTTAACCCTCACTGCTTCACTAATTACTAAAGAGTGCCGTAAAATATAAAATAGCCGCGGTCAGATTGTTCACTTTTGAAGCGCTTTCCTCCAGCCAGTAATTTGGCACGTTCACCGAGGGAAGTCCATATTTGAGAAGCAGGAAGCTGAGGGTGCGATAGAAAGGGAAAGAATTAAGTTAAAAGAGGAATTCAAATCTGTGGCATTAATTCTATGACATATGTGTTAAACAGTTCTCATAAAGGTTACAAAGCTCTTACAAATTTCCTGAAATGAAAAAAATGAACAAAATATAGGTAGAAGTTTTTTTCCTTCTTATTTTTTTTAAGTAGCATAAACATCAAAAGAAGAAGAAGAAGAAGAAGAGTAGAGCGCGGTAGATGAACTTGGAGCGGTTTTTACAAGTTTTGGGAGAGAAATGTTGACGATTTCTCAACTGCCAACAACTGCTTAGCATTATAAAGCATATTTAAAGCATATATTGGCTTATAAAGCATTTTAAGGAACGTGAGTATGCATCGCTTCTGACTGAAAGGTAAATATTCACTTTTAAGTTTGCTTTATTTAAACAATCACATAATTTCCAACATTTTTTGTATGTTTTTTGGCAGAAATTTATAGTATTTCAGCATTGTTCTGCCCAAAATAGGCTTGAGAATATAAAATGTTCAAATCTCGATAGATTGAGAGTTTTTAAAGAATTGAAAACATTAAAGCTGCAGTCCGTAACTTTTTTTGGTTAAAAATGATCCGAAATCAATATTTGAGAAACCAGCCAGTGTTCAAAACTATCTCCTTACTTTAGCCCGATTCACAACGGTTAGCTTATAATAATGTTTTTTAATTTAAGTGGTACGGTTTTTCGCAGGAAATTCGAGCATGGCACTGCATCATTACGTCACGTCTGTAAACATCTGGTGTGTCTTACTCATTGGGCTTTTTGATCGCCCCCTGGTGGCTGGCTGCAGTACAGGTCATAAACCCCGCCCTCTCCATGTAAACGAATGGGACTTCAGTCAAAAAATAAAAAATAAACAACACTTCCAATACAATTTTCCGAAATATGGTTTTGGTCATTTAAGTTAGTTGTTATCACGCTGATATATGTTCAATTGTTCGTTTTTGTGATAAGTTTGATTTTAGCTGGTAATTTGATGCTATAAAAACGTTATGGTTGATTGGGTCTGCGGAAGTTTGAGTTTGATTCCGCGGCTCCACCTCATGACTCTACTGCGCAGACTCTGGCTCCAAATGACCTCATTTACTCAAGATGGCAGCGGCCATACTGAGATGTATTCGCTTCACTTTTCTATAGTGGAAGGAAGCAGAGACTCGTCGTCCATCTTTTTTTACAGTCTATGGTAAACATAAAGAAGTTGTCCCGGCTATCGCATGTGAGGATCCTGCAGGTGCACGGATCATTTGTAGCCTTATTTCACAGCAGCTAGAATAATTATGTATCATTTTGATGCCGGATTGTGATGCAGAAAGGATTATGTGTTTATGAAACACGTGTGAATGAAATTAAATTATATTCCAGTTTTAAACGTGCTTCTGATTACAGATAGCCTGGGATTACACAAGATTTGTATTCTAAAGAAAACCATTTCGAAGGGAGCATAGTTTGCTTTTTGGGTTAAAAGAATTTCTAAATATGCAATTCGAATGGCATGACAATTAGATTAGACTGTACAGAAATTGAAATCTACAGGCTATACACACTATACTCATAGTCACGCAATGCTGATGTTGTTAACATTAATAATTTGAGAACAAAGTATAACAATAATAATGGGTCATATATCCCAAGACATAGGCTAGAATCTGTGATTACTAAGTGTTTGATTCACACCGGTGTCACCTACACATTCACCTCAAAACATTAGATTCATCCGCGCTGAAGCCATGCCAGAGTATAGCCCACGTAATAAAGATAATTTCCCACCTGGCTGCAATACCAGGTTTTCAACAGAGATGGCTACTTAGGACTGCAGCTTTAATCTTAGTATTGTAACTTGCAGCAAATTAATAAAATGTGTAATCTTTTATTAGTGTTTTATATTCACTTTTATCTGCTATTGTTTCTGTAGCCTATTATTATTATTATAAGGCTATTATTATTTAATCATCATTTAATTATTTAATCATAATAATAATAATTATTTTAATATATAATTCTAATAATTTCATTATTATATATGATTGATAATGATTATAATTTTACTTTTATTAACTTAATGTAATGTGACCATTAATTAGAGAACTGTGAGCATGTGAATATGTTCTTAAATTCTTGACTTATTAAAATAAAATATCAGGGGATGCTATTAGTATTTATTTCACATGTACAGGGTTTGCGAACCCCTGATTGCTAGCATTTTCAGTGAGAGAAAGAATCATTTTCATGAAAGAATCATTCTTTTGAATCTAAGCTTTTTAAGTAATCAATTGAACGGGTTACAGATCATTTACAAATGTTGAATGATTCATTCCTAAATCATGATTATTGTTTTCGAGTTAAACTCACTCAAAAATCTTGTTCCTTAGCCTTTACTTTATCATTTTTGAAGCTTGAAAGCTGCTGTTAATTGTAATTGCACAAAAAAAAAAGAACATGGATATTAATCAAAAATTTTCCTGTTGTGTTCCATGGAACAGAAGTTATACAGGGTTGACATTTTTCAACTCCTTTAAGCTGATGTCCTTGTGTCATCTGTTGGTTGCTCCCCTCACTGTTGGGGATTTCAGGTTTTATCCTTGTTGGGACATTTAGTCACCAGAATGATATCACAACCTGACCCGCACACACAACACAAACAAACATCCACCTATAACTGCTCATTTTCTTTATCATTCTATTTATAATTATGAAGAAACATAATTAACTTCCATGAAATCTCTGTTACTCTCAAGACTTCCTTCAGTAAACAGCATTTATCTTATCTGTCTCTTTCTGTCTTGCTTGGAGCTTTAAGCAGAAGTTCTTGCAAAACTACAAAAACAGTCCTTGTCACAGTCATTAGTACAAAGTACTGACGGATCTGGTCACCAGCATGTGATGTGTTCTGGATGCTGGTTTTTCTTACAGGATTCTTAAAGGGGTCATATGACGTTGCTAAAAAAGAACATTATTTTGTGTATTTGGTGTAATGGAATGTTTATGCGGTTCGAGGTTCAAAAAGCACATTATTTTCCACATACTGTACATTATTGTTGCTCATCTATGCTCTGCCTTTCTGAAACATGCCGATTTTTACAAAGCTCATTGTTCTGAGAAGCGAGGTGTGCTCTGATTGGCCAGCTATCCAGTGCGTTATGATTGGCCAAATACCTCAAACGTGAGATGGAAATGTTATGCCCCTCACCGTATTGTGATGCCGTGTCCCAGGCAGGCACGACGAGACTAAAACAATAAAACCCATTATAAACGAGGCATTTGTTGCATTCAGTGAGGACATAATTACTGATTATAAAGACTTATACTGTCTTTTTATGCGTTGCGCCGCGCCTTGTAAACATTACCATATCTGCATTTGTGATTGGAGAAACGACAAACAAGCACTTCTCTACACTGCTCAAAACTCGCGTTTGAATAGTCAGTAGCAAATTCTTCAAATATTGAAATGTACTTACAGGCTGTGAGTCATTGGAATTGCCCCACTTTATAGTGTTCACATTGTAGGCTACTCTCTCCCAGGTTCAGGAAACTATACTACAGCGAAATTAAGAGTTACGCCTTCTTTCATTGCATATACATTTGGGCAGTGTTTTACTAATCTTCCCACAGCGAGACGTAGACATGTGGGGGCGTGTTTGAATGAGCCATTTCAGGAAGGCGTGGCAGAGTCTTAACTTTTATAAAGAATATCTCTTTGGGTTTGAAATCGCATCATATGACCCCTTTAAGCAGCAAAATGTCCTGCCAACCATCTAAACTAGATACATTTTTCTGGTCCAGCAGGATCAGGAGACTTAATTTAAGTATCAACTTTAAAAAATAAATAATGTATTCAAAATAATTGTTGACATATAATTGGTGTGAATATGGCAAGTATAGCGCTCAGGCGAAATAACACCCGTGGCATCTGAGTGCTCAGTGTCTCTGGCTCCTGTGCCTGACTGTGTTCCAGAGGAACTCTGGCAACACTTCACAGCTGCTGAAAGATGACTCTACAGCAGACATAGAAAACTGTTTTAGTCAGAGGAGCGAACAGAGGCCTGGATGTTACTTTGCACGTATTTCTGCTTTGTTCCTGTCTGTCACTGAGCTGGCCAAATGACCCTTATACGCCATCTGGTAAAGCTGCCAGAGGAAACATGAAAAGCCTGTTAGCTGTTAGGTCACTGGTGATAAGCACTCCTGTGAATTCCCTTTGATTGACCTGTTTAATCTGAGAGACAGTGTACTGTGGGGTCCAAAAGTCAGAGACCACTTTGGAAAAACCAAAGCTCTGTGTTAAACCTAGATATAAATAGAACATTTTAGGATAGTGAGAAATGTTGAACAACTATATATTTAAGCCAAAATATGTAGGATTCACCACTATTTCACATACTATCACTAATCAAAAAAGCATATTTGTGATATTGACCACTTATTTGTACAGACGGTCTGATGTTTTTGCTTCCATTGGAGCTCACGATGCTTATTCAAATCATTCTGAAGAACATCATTTGTGAAGAAATCTTCTGAAGACCATCATGTTCTGAAGAACGTCATTTTGTGGAGTTCATTCATGCTAAATGCAGTGTTGCTGTCATTAAAGCAAAAGAGAGACCAATTAATGATTTTTAACGTCAAATATTATGCTTACAATATAATTTGAAATGGAAACAAAAGTCCACCCAGCAATATCACAATGCAATCACAGCAATGTAGATCCCTCTCATACAGTCTGAAGTTTTCAAGTAACGGGAAAAAAAAACCCTTAAATTTGGTGCTTCTTGATGTGATCTTCTTAGAAGTCCAAACAAAGCATTTCTTATATGGAAAAAATGCTTACCGTTCTTTGAAAAATAGATAATCAAGCAGCAAAACTCTACACAGCATCTGAATTCAGTGACTTGCACGTCTCCAAAGAAATATGGCTTTGAATGCTGCTACATGTGTCTTTGTAAGTCTAATCCTCAAGTGTCAATGGAAATCAGTTAGTACAGAAATAGCGGTGCTATCAGCATGCGCTCAAGCTTGCATGAAATCCAAGTGGCAGACACCCAGAACACACTAGCATTGCTGTGGTGAGGTCTTGTGTGGAAAAGCAGCGCTTGCATTTTGTGAAAATGTAGAAATCTTGTTTTGTCTCCCTTTTGGCCAATGTATTTTTTAAAATCGAGGTGTAAACATTGACTGAGGTGACTAAATCACTTTGGCTGTGCAGAGATGTGGTTTTAATTGTAGGTCCAAGTTATTTAAGAGGAATCAAAGAAGACTGGCCAGAAGCAGTTACCATCTAGTCAAATATTTTCTGACTTTTTACAAAGTTTCACACGTAAATTACCATAATCCCTATTAAATATTTCACATCATTTGTATGGTTAGCAGTGCAACTCTATCCTATTAGTTTTGTCAAGGTCTGCTGATTCAGCTGGGAATCACAGGAGTTCAGGTGTACACACTGGAAGCAAACTAAGTGCTGCTCTTACAATTGTAAAACTACACATCAAGTCATTATTTTTTTAAATTTTCTTAAATTGTAATCCTATATCCCAACAGAAGCTAATTTCATAAATTAGTGTTTGATCATATCCATATTTGTGAGCTTTGAAAAGTGCAAATAACTGTTGAACAAACAACTGCTATATAATAAATTTAGCTGCATAACATTTCCAGTATTGTTTGTGCTATAGACATGAATTATGCATTAAACCATCAACTTTTCTATGTGATCAGAACTAATTTTAGTGTGGAAGACAGTAAAATAGATGACAAATTGCTCACACATTATAACTTTCAAAAGCTTGGCTGTAAGATCTTTGAAATGTTGAGTCTTACTGTAAGTTCACCTATGGCTGCATTTATTTGATCAAAAATGCAGTAAAACAGTGGTATTGTGAAGTATTGCTACAATTTACAAATAAATTTCACATTATTCTTCAGAAACCATTCTAATATGATATATATGCTGCTCAAGACACATTTCTTATTCATTTTGAAAACAGTTGTGCTGTGTAATGTTTTGGATTCCTTGATGAATAGAAAGTTCTGCATTTATTTAAAATTGAAACTTTTCGGATTTTGTTCACAAAATGTAAAAATCTAGTTGTCCTGTTTAATGAAAAGAATCAATGGAAAATAAAATGTGGGCCAGATAGTAAAATTATGAAAGTGCTAATTTCTCTTTATTTGACTATGTTTAAATGCTATGACAAGTGCTAATCACAAATGTGACATTCTTATAAACTCTTGACTTGCCATCACCCAACGTCCAAATTGACATTTCTCTGTTAATCGGAATAATTCCACACTAATTTGATTCTGCCTGTGATGAAAGTGTGAGAAATAGATAAACCGATCACTGGATCTCAATTAGAATGATAAGTGACCCACACAATTTCAAACACTTTACTAATACCACTCAAGGTATTTAAAATGACCCCAAAAGACTTGGCAACCCATTAAAATGTCTGAATAAATAAACCAGCCAAGCAAGCAGATGAGTCAGTGGCACTCTGTACCATGTATGACCCCTCAAAACAGATGAGCCATGAATATTATATAAATCTTTCCGTGCTGCAGCTGACACAGGATTTTAGAGGGTAAAAGGCCAGAAATTGAGGAAATACAGATTCTGCGTAAGGAGAATGCAGAAAGACTGAGAAAAATATTATATACCAGGTCCTTAAAGATGTACAGCAATTTGTCAACAATGTGTCTGATATGCATTTCACATAGACTTATACAGTATCTGTATATAACGATCATATTTGTCTTTTTGTCTATTAATATACAAACCACAAAATCTAATTTTACTGGCAAAATTCTTAGACACTGACAGAAAATGTTTGCAAGGCAATTATTTGTTCAAAATAAATAGAGCAAAAATATGAATATTTTGACATATTACCATTTTAAAATAATACAAAATGGTTCTATTTGAATATATTTTCGAATGTAATCATTTCTGAGATGCAAAGCTGAATTCTCAGCATTATTACTCCAGTCGTCAGTGTCACATGATGCTTCAAAAGTCATTCCAATATGATAATTTGAAACATTTATTATTATCAATGTTAAACAGTTATGCTACTCAATATTTTTTGGTGGGAACTGATTCTTTTTTTCAGGATTTTTTGATGAATAGACAGTTTAAGAGTTCTTTACGAAATCTTTTGTACCATTATAAATGTCTTTTTAAATCAATTTAATGCATAATTTAATTCATAAAAAATGTATTGACCTCAAACTTTTGAATGTAGTATATGAAAAGTTATATTTTGAAATATGAAATATAACTAACAAATAACTATTTTTCCTCCGTGGAATAACATACAACAATCAGTCATGCACAATAAGAAAGGAAAGTGCATTAAGAAAGTAAACAGGGTTCAGTTAGATTTCACTTTGAAAAAAATTAGTGGTGTTTTTGTTCAAATGTCTCTTCTGTCATATTTTTTATCAAATATATGGCTTTCTCACTGAATTATATACTCTACGTGCCTTCTGCTTTATTCATTCATAGGGCTCCACTCTCTTTTGTAACTTGTCCAAACCCTAAACTACAATCTGTTGTACAATTTTAGGTTATGCCTAATTTGGTAAATGCATGTTGTTATTTATTTATTTATTTATTTTTTCTGATTTTGCTGTCCATCCATTTCTCATCTCCCTAAAGATTCATTCTGATGCGCTTCCAGTTTTACAGTTAATGCTTTCATTTTTATGCTCCTACAGTTTTAGAGCTAAAGCAATCAAACATAAATGTTTCACACACACACACACACACACACACACACACACACACACACACACACACACACACACACACACACGTTGGTTTTTGTGGTTTATGGGGACTCTCCATAGGCGTAATGGTTTTTATACTGAACAAACTGTGTGTGCTATTGCCCTACACCAACCCTACACCTAAACTACACCTACACCAACCCTACACCTAAACTTAGCCCTCACAGGAGACTTTGTGCATTTTTAGATTTTCAAAAAAAACACCATTTAGTATGTTTTTTAAGCCTTTTGAATTACGGGGACATAGGCAGTGTCCTCATAAACCGCCTTCATATTGTAATACCTCTGTCATACCCATGTCATTATACAAATTAGTGTCCTCATAAACCACAAAAACATGCACACTCCTTCAGTGCTGATTTTACAAGTACATTATTTCATTTGTTGTTGCTTATACCATTGCATGAATATTTAATGATAGACCAGTTAAGGTTTAAACTGTATTTATGCAAGTATTTTCTCAAGGCAGGGTCATTGCCATCAAGTCATTTTTAACGCTGTGTCATTTTTGCGCTGATTGAAGTAAGTACTTCAGCAGCGGTGAATGTGGAATGCTTATATTTACTGAGTTTTATTTTGATTTAAAATAAATAGGCAACAGATGCCGGGAAACTGCATTTCTTATTGATCTTTGTCTCCAATATCACTCTCTAGAAATGCTCTCATGAAGCAGGTGGCCAGTTTTATGCATGCTTATGTGTGTGTGAAATCTATTTTCCAGTCTTTTGGCTCAGCATCCCGTGGGTTGAGGCAGGACGGTTTTTCTCAAAGCAATGAAAAATATCTAGTGTGCCTGGGGGAATATGGTCTGTCTTGTTACATAATGCTGTAAAAGCCTTTGGGGAACAACCAGTCGACCCTTTTGCTGGTGGTAACAGGCCTTATTAAACCACACTGTGGTTAGTGAACCTTGACAGAGACTCTTTCTCCACAGGATAAACATAATACACACCAGGCATTAAGTGAATTTAGGTACTTGTTAAAGATAACCATTTCCTGCTGAACTAACATGCCAGTCTCTCCCACCATGACAAGACCAGTCTAAACACAACATAAGCATCCAGTTATCAAAATGAAGCACCCACCGTTTGTGAGAAAGTCACTTTTTCTTTTTAATACATAAGCAATATGAACCCCTCTCATATTTCTTTCAACATGGGTGTAACTCAGATACTTTGTTGCAAATTTAAAGTAATGCGTTACTAGTAGAAAACAATTACTTTAAAAACTACTTTACTAGTAGAAGAAAAGTATTTTTTATCAGGAATCTTTGATAAATAATAATGAAAAAGTTGCAATTAATATTTGTAACATTAGAAATGTCTATTAACTGTCACTTTGCTTGATAAAAGTATTCATTTCTTAAAGAAAGTCTTAATGCCCCTAACCTTTGAATGGAAGTGTAAATAATATTAATACATTTATTTCATAAAACAAAATTAAATGAAATTGTCTTGCTTTTGTGGTAAACTATTTTAGTCCCATACAAAAGTAATTAAGAACCACCAATGTAATGACCACTTAAACCAGCAAAGCTCTGAATGGGCAAGCTCATCTAGCCAACCATTTCTTTTAAAAATCTCATTGCTATCTTCAACATGATGTCCGTACTGCTGTTACAGCTGTGGCAGAGCCCTCTGTCACTCTGTTGCCTCTCCAGAGCACTGAGGTACGTGCCTGTTGAGTGACCTGTGTTTATTAATACATTCAACGACTGTGTGATGTTTGTATTCGGACGCATTAGGGGGTCATTTCTTTCATATAGTTGGTTTCCTTTTTGTGTTCAGGGGCCAATTCCTGGTGCCACCTGGGAGGGGGAAATTAATATGTCGTATGGGCAGGAGAACATTGTATTCATATATATGAATGCATAGGTTGGTTGATTGTAATAGCTGTGGGGACCGAACCATCCCCAGTAAAGTCTGTTGTGCCAAAACGGCCCTACTGGTTGCATTTGATTAGATGGGGACAGAACAGCTCTGACGTCTGAAACCCTGTCATTATTTTCACAATATGTTCTCCTGCGTTAGATGGCGGAAGGCAGTTGTTATGCCTAAATTGTTTTCCATGTGCTCTGGCCTCCACAAATATGGGCAATCATGTCTGCAATTAGCATTAGTCATAGCAGCATGGGGACAGCTTCCCTCCTCATTACTATAAGAACAGGTCAGGAGGTCACTTCCCTCCCCGAACTGAAACAGAGATGTGCACATAATCACTTCCTATTTCATTTAAGCACTTAATTCATCTGCTCCACTCATCAAGACAAGCATCAAAGAAGTCAATTATCAATATCTAGCACAATTAGAGGCGTGTCCTGGGTAGGTTTTAAATGATTTCTCAAAACAACATGCTGGAGAGAATGACACTATGCTCACCATGAGTATGCTACACTACACTATGCTCACACTATGTAGTAAGCTTCATTGCCTCAAATTTCTTTTTTTTTTTTTTTATCACTGCCTGGCTTAAAGTCGGCGTCTGGATATAAATAAGCAAATACTCAAGATTTAGGATTGAATCATTGCAGTGATTAATATAATTCTGGCAGTTATTTTAACCCTAACTGTTGTAGTGCATAACTTTTTTATTTCTCATACAATGATATTATAAGACTTTCTCATGTACATATTCCAGGATGACAATATCAAGATTCATCAGCTGCAAATTGTGAAAGACTGGCCACCACTAAGTCCTGACTTTAACTTCATTGAAAGTCTGTAGGATGTGCTGGCACTGCCTGGCCAAAAAAGTTGCACACTCTAATATTTCTTTGGACCGGCTTTAGCTTTGATTGTGTTGTGCATTGTCATTGTGGCATTGTTTCGACAACATTATGCAACATCACAACATTCATTTGTGAGTTGCATCAAGAGCTGCATCAAGTTTTGGCCAAGATCTTGTATTGACAATTTGAAAGTCAAACCTGTAAAGTCGACTCCAGCACATCCTCAAGACTTTCAATAGGGTTAACCTCAGGACTCTGTGACGGCCAATTCCTACAAGAAAATGATTCCTCATGTTCACTGAACCACTATTTCACAATTTGGATCCAATGAATCTAAACATTGTCATCCTGGAATATGTAAAGTGTTCTTTTTGGTGAATCAAACACACACACCACAAGCAGTGTAGACCAATTCATGAACAAATGGAGGCTTTTTCTGTTTGCTCGAGAATCGGAAAATTACTTCTTCTTTTCTAACTCAGAGGTCTTCTGAGAAATCCAATTCATCCAGATGTCTGGGATTGCTATATCATTTCCCACAACACTTCTCCTTGTTTACTCTGACTTTTGTTGAGTCACACATTTCCGGTCATACATTATTTTAAGGTCCAATTCTCGATATTAACAAACCATTAACTATGACTTTTGCCTCAATAAACTGCTGCTTATTAATAATTAGTAAAGTAGTTGTTACTAGTATTGGGTAGGATTAGGGATGTAGAATAAGGAAATGCAGAATATGTGCTTTATAAGCACTAATAAACAGCCATTATATTAATAATAAGCATGCTAATAAGAAACTAGTTAATAGTGAGAATTGGTCCCTATACTAAAGTGTTACACTATTTTCTTGTGGCGCATATAGATTCTCTTATTGCCAGGAGCACTCTTTCATCGTGGATCTAGAACTTTCTAAAAATGAAAACAATATTTAGATGATCCCAATCACCATTTAATCAATCACCATCTCTTAAAATCGTTACGTTTTCCCGGGTTGTATTCTATAACGTCCACATACAGACATTTTATTAGGGTAATAACAAAAAATCTGACACTTCAGTGCTTTGATATTTTGGCATTTCTTTTTGATGTTCTAATTCAAAAGTTTTTGTTGCTCTTAAACTTGATACACTAAACCTTTTGTCACAGAATGGCCTGTCTCCAGCGTCATCACAATCACTTTCACCTGCGCCTGCTTACTGATCACCCGCACCTGCACCTCATCACCACCATCATCAGTCCAACCACATAAAAGCACTCACCTCCATTCACCCAGTGTCCGATCTCGTTCCAGCATCGTGGACTCTCCCCCGACAGACTCCAGTCGTTGAGTATTACCTCTGCATTCCTTACCTATTGATACTTACCTCCTGTTCTCCTCCTCGTTGTCTTCCCCGTCTCCAGACCGTCCTGTGTGTAGTTGG
This sequence comes from Barbus barbus, assembly GCF_936440315.1. Lineage (NCBI taxonomy): Eukaryota > Metazoa > Chordata > Actinopteri > Cypriniformes > Cyprinidae > Barbus > Barbus barbus. The sequence continues at coordinate 22,314,912 of NC_136731.1, read as the reverse complement.
ATATCCCCGCTCTCCTGTGTTCCACATCACCGCCTCGTCCAGCACCTGAAGACACGAAAAACACCTTAGAAGCACGAATCATCACCTGCAAAATATCTAAAGTTCACGACTCACCTCACCATCTCAGTTCCCACTCATCCTGTAAATAAAACATCTGTTCTTTTACACCTACCTCCGTGTTGGGCAGTTTACTGTAACAACCTTGTGGCCTATAATATTAATAAAACAACATGTACTAATCTACTCTTATAAGCTCAGACATATTTATAATCTGTTGAAGTGATTTAATAGACAGTGTCTTGTTGTCCTGGATGTTGATGTTTTGTTATTTAAAGTCATTAACAAAATAGATGATGACTTTGTGGTAATGCAACTGTTTTGCATATTCATGGACACAAATGGGTATATCAGGCCATAAATAATCAAGAACTATGCATGGACGCTTGCTTTGGTGTTGCCACCCCTCATGGTCCTCATGCCACCCCTTTGCCACCCCATAAATAATTTTCTAGGTCCACCCCATCAGTGAGACATTCACTGTGCACAGGGCCAAACACTTCAGAAATAGCAACATATGTCAGGAGCTCAAGATCTGTCTAGTAAGCTGTGGCAGCGTGGTAGATGTTATGACTTCACCGGTTTGGAGGTAAAATGAGTCTTTCTCCATTGACAGCCATTCAAAAGTAGCCATGTATTGTGATGAAATATCGATTGATAGATTGATTGCAAGCAAAATAAAAAGTGTCACTGTACTCTAGTAGATGCTCTAGCTCGTTGTTCTCTTTGTAGATTTTTTTTTGGAAGACTCATGGACAGTGTGAAATAGACCTGAAAATACATTCAAGTGTACTGTGTACATTCAAGCAGGCTGTGTACTTTCTTGTAGACTGAAAGGCACTATAAAAAGACAAAAGATGTAACTGAAATTATTTTTAAAAAGTGCTGGCTAGTACCTGATTACATGTCACCTGGACCACAAGCTCTTATTAAAAATTACTTTATAAGTTATATTTTATAATAATTACTTTATACTTTAATTTCAGATTGTTATATTTTAAAAAGGTCATAATGAAATTATAGTTACTTTTAATGTATTACATATTATTACATACAGTGCCAGTTGAATTATTCATACATTGATTCACCCAAAATCTTTTTTCTCTTTTAAAATTTCCTTTCCAAAACCACATGTATACTTACCACTTGATATACATTGAGAAAGTCTTCTTTTAATGTTTCAGTAATTACAGTATTAGCTTTTCATCAACTCATCATGTAGCAATAACATGGTAATATCATGATAACATTTAAAATGATTTGTGTGTGTGTGTGTGTGTGCGTGTGTGGTTAATCACTCATTACAGCAACACCAGAGGTTAAAGTTTCAGTGCAGTGTAGTGTCACTTTTGCATTCTTTTATTTCATTGTGTCATTGAGATCCTGAAGCATTGATGTGAATGTGAAGGGGGTAACGACAAAATACTTATTAACATGGAAACTGTTAAAGGACATGATATTAAACTGGATAAAAAGCCACAAAGAAAGAGGGCACTTGTAAGAGGGGACTGCTATATTCCCAAATTACATTTCCAAAGTTTCTTTTGATCCAGCAAATATTTCAATAACATTTGGAACGGGTGGAAATTAGCATTTTTTTGCTATAACCTGGCACATGACATCTCTTCTTTTTTAGACTAATGTTTTTTGTGCATTGTCCCTGATCAAATAAATAAATTCAATTCAATTAATTAATGGCAAAACACTATCCATGTTATTACTCTAATGGAGAAAGTTCAGGTCAGTATGTGCTGAAACACAATGGAGATCATGATACTTCAGGACTTTTTATGTTATATAGAAGATGACACTGCTGAAGCAAATCCATTAGTTTTCCTGTCACATGGCAATGCAGATCCTCCAGTCCACCTATTCCATTTTTTTGTAAAAAGCATATTTTCTTCCTTGCTTAAAGTAAGAACAGCTGCTCTGATGTGAAACTCCACTCAGCAGAACTTCATCATTCACTTTATCCTGGACGGCAGAAAATAGCGCGCCCACATACATACCAAACCCACATATCACCACTGATATTCAGACACTGGAGTTATCTTCTTCAACATACAGTATTTGTGAATTGTGAGTGATGCTGCCTGTACACTCTTAAAAATAAAGGTTCTTTATTGGAATCTATGGTTCCATGGAGAACCTTTAACATCCATGGAACGTTTAGACTGGACAAAAAGATTCATTTTAGTGGGAAAAGGGATCTTTATATTATTAAAATGTTCTTCAAACTAAGAATTCTTTAAGAACTGTTCATTGAAAGGTTCTTTGAGGAACCAAACATGGTTCTTCTGTTGCTTTGCTGTGAACCCCCCCGAAACCTTTTAAAAACTCATAAAAAGTTGCAAGTGTGCATAGTTCAAATGTATGTTGCGTACTATGGCAGAACAATAATTATAAGATACATTGATTCATTTACATCCATTAATTGCTCTTCAGTTTGCCTCCTTTTTGCCATCTAGTAAAAAAAAAAAAAAAATCGATAATTAATGGTTTCATTTGGACTCTGGACACTTGAATGCACATCATGTCATACTTGCGACTGACAAATTAGTAGCTTTCCAGGAATCAGAAAAATAAAAGCCCAGTGCACTGTAAAAAAAATAATCGTAAAAAAACGGTCAAATGACTGGCAGCTACGGCTGCCAAACAAAAACCGTAAAATAAATGAAAAATATCTTAATTCCAATAAAGTGCAAAAACTATAATTTTACAGATTTTTTCATTAAAAGTTTTAGAAAAAAACCCTGTTATTTTACAGGTTTTTCCTTGTTTGAATTAAGATATTTTACCTTAATTTTACGGTTTTTGCTGCCAGTCATTTGACTGTTTTTTTACGATTATTTTTTTACAGTGTGGTTTGTCTTCATATTTTGTGTATTCTCAAACATCCCTTTTATGCTACATAACATTACTCGACATACATTAACATATGAATACAAATAAGCATGATGGTGAAACATTTTCTTATAGGTTCTGATTAATATCTAAATTAATCATCCCTGTGCAGTTCAATTTCACCTTTCTCTGGTGCCAGGTAATTGCTTTCATTTCCCTGCAGTCCTGTATTTGGGTGAATATGTGTATTATGCACATCATGCTAATATGACCTCATGCTAATATGAAGTCAGAGAAGGTCTGAGAGAGAGGTAAAAACCTCTCTGAAAACAGGCCACATAAAACACACAAGAGATGCGTTACTGTGATATTACCATGGTAAAATTTGTAAAATAGCTATAGCGCACAGCATAAATGAGTACACCCCCCCTCTAAAACTTAACAAATTGAGCAATTACTCTTTACTTAGATGACATGTTAGGGTTTTTTTGGAGATATAATGTTCCAACAAGCCTGCTTGATCAATTACTAAAGAAGAATGTCAAAATTATTCAGCAAAATAAGATTTTCTTATCAAAGTGATAAAATGCTGTGTTGCAAAAATGAGTACACCCTCCTGAAAATTACAAAAAAAAAAAAAAGTGTATAGATTTAAGGCTATTTTTGATCAACAGGTAAGTATATTGAACCAAAACTTTTAAAGACAAGTGATTTCCTGACAATTAAAAGTGTTATATAGCCCACTGAATCATACTCAGACTTAATGCTGGCAGCAGTGGAACCACTTGGGAGAGAACTGCCAGTTGACTTATTTCTTAGCATAAAAGAGGACAATGTTACTAGAGGAATACCAAATTATCGTTTTAAGTGTGAAAATATAGCAGAAGTAGCACCGACATTCAAAAACAATGGATTTGTGGCAAGGCTCCTGAAATAATCAGGTCTTCGCTTTAAGTTTTCATTTAGTGATGAGTGAATTTTTGCTATGAAAAAAGTGACACTTTATCTCACAGAGTATGACGCAGCCTGCGGAAGTGATATGCATGGTTGTTGTCACCACTAGAATCACCTAATGTAGCCAAAGCAAAATAAACTCATTTAACCTCTTGCAAGGCCCATATTTACAAAATAGAGACTTCTGGGAATCCATACTCTGGTTTCAAGAGACCAAGTCAATCATTTTGGATCCATAAACATCCAAAATGTTCTGGTGTTGCAAGAGGAGGAGTAAAGTGAGAAGTGCTTGGTACCCACAGTGACGTTCAGTGGTAGTAAAGCTCTTATATAGGGATGTATGAGTGCTGAAGGTGTGAGGGAGTTGTGCTTTATCAATACTGTCATGAATTCACACACTACTGTGTGATGGAATACACAAATTTGGAACAGAAGATGCTCCCCTCCCCTCATTCCCTGCATTATTGGCCATTTTTTCAGCATGACAATGAAGATATTCAGTCTCCCAAGGTGAAAATCCTTCAGTGGACATGTATTTCACCCAGTCTTAGCGCTCTTGAGCAGTTGTGGGGGATTCTGTAGAGACTAGCAGGGAGGTCGTCCTCCAGGAGTTAAACAGGACAGATGTGAAAATTTGTCATGAACTTGTACACTCAGTGCCAAGAAGGGTCAGAGCAGTATACTTAAAATTCTAGAATATTATACATTTGCTGAATTAAATCTAGGGTGTACTCAATTCTGCAATCCTTCATTTAAACAAAATTGGCTAATTTACTTATCTTACAGAAAGTATTGGGATATACAGGTGCTGGTCATAACATTTGAATATCATGAAAAAGTTGATTTATTTCAGTAATACCATTCAAAAAGTGAAACGTGTATATTAGATTCATTCATTACACACATACTGATATATTTCAAATGTTTATTTCCTTTAATTTTGATGATTATAACTGACAACAAATGAAAGTCCCAAATTCATGTATCTCAGAAAATTAGAATATCAATTAAGACCAATGCAAAAAAAAAATGATTTTTCGAAATGTTGGCCAACTGAAAAGTATGAACATGAAAAGTATGAGCATGTACAGCACTCAATATTTAGTTGGAGCTCCTTTGGCCTGGATTGCAATGCCTCCTTTAGCAATGCGGCGTGGCATGGAGTCGACCAGTCTGTGGCACTGCTCAGGTGTTATGAGAGCCCATGTTGCTCTGATAGTGGCCTTCAGCTCTTCTGAATTGTTAGGTCTGGCGTATTGCATCTTCCTCTTCACAATACCCCATAGGTTTTCTATGGGGTTAAGGTCAGGCGAGTTTGCTGGCCAATCAAGAACAGGGATACCATGGTCCTTAAACCAGGTACTGGTAGCTTTGGCAGTGTGTGCAGGTGCCAAGTCCTGTTGGAAAATTAAATCTGCATCTCCATAAAGTTGGTCAGCAGCAGGAAGCATGAAGTGCTCTAAAATTTCCTGGTAGACGGCTGCGTTGACCTTGGACCTCAGAAAACACAATGGACCAACACCAGCAGATGACATGGCACCCCAAACCATCAATGACTGGATGGAAACCATCAATGGAAACTTTACACTGGACCTCAAGCAACGTGGATTATGTGCCTCTCCTCTCTTCCTCCAGATTCTGGGACCTTGATTTCCAAAGGAAATGCAAAATTTACTTTCATCAGAGAACATAACTTTGGACCACTCAGCAGCAGTCCAGTCCTTTTTGTCTTTAGCCCAGGCAAGACGCTTCTGACGCTGTCTCTTGTTCAAGAGTGGCTTGACACAAGGAATGCGACAGCTGAAACCCATGTCTTGCATACATCTGTGCGTGGTGGTTCTTGAAGCACTGACTCCAGCTGCAGTCCACTCTTTGTGAATCTCCCCCACATTTTTGAATGGGTTTTGTTTCACAATCCTCTCCAGGGTGCGGTTATCCCTATTGCTTGTACACTTTTTTTCTACCACATCTTGCCCTTCCCTTCGCCTCTCTATTAATGTGCTTGGACACAGAGCTCTGTGAACAGCCAGCCTCTTTAGCAATGACCTTTTGTGTCTTGCCCTCCTTGTGCAAGGTGTCAATGGTCGTCTTTTGGACAACTGTCAAGTCAGCAGTCTTCCCCATGATTGTGTAGCCTACAGAACTAGACTGAGAGACCATTTAAAGGCTTTTGCACGTGTTTTGAGTTAATTAGCTGATTAGAGTGTGGCACCAGGTGTCTTCAATATTGAACATTTTCACAATATTCTAATTTTCTGAGATACTGAATTTGGGACTTTCATTAGTTTTCAGTTATAATCATCAAAATTAAAGGAAATAAACATTTGAAATATATCAGTCTGTGTGTAATGAATGAATCTAATATACAAGTTTCACTTTTTGAATGGTATTACTGAAATAAATCAACTTTTTCATGATATTCTAATTTTATGACCAGCACCTGTATTTTGTTGTTTTTATTAAGTATTTGTTTAATTTATTATTTCCTTTATTTTACCAGGATAGTCCCATTGAAATATAAATTCTCTTCTTCCAGGGAGTCCTGGCCAAAAGGGCAGCACAAAAAGTTTCACACAAAACAGTTTACATATACATCAAAACTCGCACACACACACACACACACACACACACAAAAAAAAACTAATTTCTTAATTAAAACATTTACACGTTTCCTTACAGTTAGACCATAAAACATTTTTGAAGGTATTCAGCGAAGGAAGTTTTTCCAACATTAAAATGTGTGTCTCATTCCATAAGAAAGGAGCATAAAAAGCGAAAGCAGTTTTGCCAAACTCTTTGTAAACTCTAGGAATATGTAAAAGCAATCTATCAGTCGATCTTGTACTATAATGACAAGTATAATAAGATAGAAGACTACATATATAAGAGGGTAATTTACCTAACAAGGCCTTTGCTGTAAACAACAACATATGTATTTTTCTCCTCTGAAACAAAGAGGACCAACCCACTAATTCATACAAGGTACAATGATGAGTGTGAAAAGAAGCACAAGTCACAAATCGTAATGCAGCATGGTATACATAATACAACTTTTTTAAAATAGAAGAACTTGCATGCATATAAATCACATCACCATAATCCAGCACTGAAACAAAACAATCTTGTATAATTATCTTCCTTGCTTCAAAGGGAAAAAAAATTCTTTACAAAAAAAAACGATACAAAAAAACCTAATTTTGGCCTAAGCTTTTTTTAATAGATTTTCAATATGTACCTGAAAACTCAGCTTTTCATCCAGCCATATACCCAGATATTTATAACAACTAACTCTTTCTATACTCTCCCCCTCTAAACTTAAAATAGAGTAATCCGATTTAATGCCATGTCTGGTAAAAAGCATATATTTAGTTTTAATAGAATTTAATACCAATTTTAAATTTGACAATGAAAGTTGCAATGTCCTAAAAGATTCTTGCAAAATATATATAGCTTGGTCCAAGGAACGTGCTACTGTATAAATAACATTAACATAATGTAACAATAATATAAACATAACAATATTGTAACGGAACTGCAGGACACAGAGGTGAGTGGTTCAAGTGAAAGGGTTTATTAACAGAGTTGGTGAACACACAGCTAAGGTGGACGACGTGGAAATAGGTGAGTGGTGATTCTCCGTGAGTTTGGTGATAGATCGTCAGGATTCTAACAGTCCCTTCTTTCTTTGCAGGTCCGTGGATAACTGGAGTACCAGAGAGCTTGGGGAAGACGGCGTTCACCAGGAGCTGGATCCTGAGAGCGAAGAGGATGAAGAGGAACAGGGCAGAAGGTAAGTAAGACAGGTAGGGAATTTCAGGTAGTATACTCAGCCAGTAGCTTCGTACGAGGTCAGTCCTTGTAGTCACAACAGCTTGCAGCATGTTACTTCAAGATCGGACGAATGTGGTGACTGAGGTGAGTGCCTTTATCCTGCTCTGAATGACTGTGGTGAAAAGGATCAGGTGCGCATGATGATTAATAAGGAACAGGTGAAAGTGATCAGTGAAGGTGAAGACGGGCCATTCTGTGACAAATATAAATAACATTAATACATTTCAATTTGACATCTTTCCATGAGTAATATTAGTGATCATTAAGAAAATACATCTTTTGTATTTATTCAGAGGGAGTGTACTCATTTATGCTGTGCACTGTATGTAGTGCTTTTCAGAAGAATCTGGAATGCAATTGTACTTCATACATTCAGGGTTCATGATGTAGTACTAAAAGTACAATGTTTTTGTGTTTTTCCCCCACAATGTCCTTTAGATACCTTTAGCTAAACTTATAACACTAGGCAAAATGAGTGAGAGCAGAAAATGTGCTTTTGCTTCTGGCTAAATTGACTTCTGCCACATTTATTTATTTGTATATGGTAAAGCAGTTCAGTCAGCAAGAGAAGAAAAAAAAACTGCTTACAAGTTTCATAATATTGAAAATTTATTGCAATTATGAATGGAATGCATTGCCTAGTTTAATAATTACTTTCAAATAATGACAAACATTTGTATTCTTCTAAATATTACAGTTATGGATTAGATTGTTGAACCCCTGCCTCGCTTTGCTGCATATTTACAATATTGTTTGTGTTCACTGTTTTTATTGTTTGGCATTCATATTTGTAGGTTTCATCAAGATCCTGTAACCGGAGGAAATTTAGGTGACTTAATTCAGTCTCTCTCAGTCTTTCTGGTGGAGTGGAGGGAGTGTAGCAAGTTAAATTTGTTTGTTTATTTATTTATTTGCTATTTTAAATTACTTTGGTTGCCTGTAAGTGCATGCTCCCCCCCTTCATTGTTTGTTGGACATCTTTTATCAAAATCACCATTTATTGCAATAAGACAGTCAGAAATAATATAAAATAACTAAAAATAAAATATTTAATATTGACAATATTCAATAATAAACTATATATAATTTCTATACATACATAATTGTTTTATTTTGCCAATGAAAATACATTTTAATGATCATTTAGAATGGTATGTGGGTGTGTGTACCATAACTTTGGCTTGCTATTTACATTTTACTAAATATAAATCTGAACCCGAAGGTGATATTTATCTGTGAGTGCCTAGATGTAATTAAATATATAGATGACAAATGTAAAATGGGAGAAAAAATGACATTTGTGTAGGTTAGGGGTATTAATTAGCTTTCTTTAATATAAAAAGATATTAAAGTTAAATCCAAAAAGTTCAAATGCTCAAAGACATCTTAAACAATTCCTGGAATGTCAGATGAAAACATCAAGCCATGTGAAAAAAATAAGCAAAACATTGCACATGGACAAACCTTACATGCTCTGTATAACTTGTAAATCTAAACAGACCAACCTATAGAAATACCTATTAAAAGTAAGGATGTTATTCAAATAAAAATGATCAAAGTAAACCATGGCATCAATTTTTACAATGAATCGCTTTTTGTGAGAAAAGCTTTCAAATGAAGATATTATAGCTTAAGATTACATTATTGTGGCAGAATAGTACTGAATAGATGAAACATGTCTTCAAGTCAGTATATTGTTTGTTGTATATCATCCTACAGTCCAGGGTGATTAGTTGATCAGAGGCAGTATACTACAATACATTTTCAGCAGAGTCATGAGTGCTGTTTTTAAGACTCTGTTTCTAAATGAAATTCTTGAGACCCTTGCACGATTTCTCATTGAGCTGCACTCCATGTAACTGTTTTTGAATGCAAAACCTTGTCCAGTGTGAATGACTCACTCATTCAGCGTGGTCTGGTCATGCGGTTTGGTAAAGCATGATGCCCGCAGAAGCAGCTGAACTGTACTGATTGTGCACTTGAAGAAACATGAAGGTGCACCATGCTACTTCAAGCTTGAATTATCTTGAATTTCTTGAAATCTCTTATTGTGTATACTGGTCAGAAAGCATGATTGATGTGTTTGTTCTTCATTTATCATGACAAAAAAAATCTAGATTATTATTATATCATTAATATTCTATTATAGTTTTTGTAAGTAGCATGATTTAGATTTTATGTTTATATTTTGTTTTCACTTTAATTTAAAAGTTTTAGTAATTTTGTTGTGTTTTTGTCTTTTTATTAGTTTTTAAAATATCTATAGTATTTACATTTACATTTAGTCATTTAGCAGACGCTTTTATCCAAATTGACTTACAAATGAGTATTTATTGCATTTTATTTAATTTTTTTTTTTTTCTGAGATGACTGAAACTATTAAATAGCAATAAAAAAATAATATTATTTTTCAAAATACATTGGCGAGAGACTTACAGAACATGCATTTATTTTTACAGGAATGAAGTGCATTACCGTAGAGCTGTAAAAACAAGTGAAGTACGGCGGCTGGGAATAAGTTGTGTGATAATGGAAAAGGCAGGGAATGTGGGCATATGAGTATGTGTGAAAAAGGGCTCTAGTCAGTCTAGTGTGTTGTGACAGATGACAGGAGCCGTGGGTTATTTTTACTTCCAGGCATGTGGGCCAGGGCCAAGACCTCAACCACTGGCCAAGATGGAATAGCATTGTCTCTCAGCTGTCTCTTAACATAAACACCTGCCCAGGCACTCAAAATTATTATACACTACACTGTTTGAGAGTTTCCTGTCAGAGAACACAAGTTCTTTTCCTCTGTTACCACTGCAGATTTCAAAATGAAACTGGCCCTTTATCTGTACCGTAATCTTAAACATTAATAACGCCGTGTTGTTGGACAAACACTTCAACACGCCTGTGACCTTCAGCTCACGGAGGGTTTTGTTTGTGCACGTTTATTTTAACTCCAACGTCACCACTCGCAGCATTCAGTAGGATAAGAATTTGGAAATTTCAGCCTTCTCTCACCTGAATGCATTTGTTGAACGTTAGAATTCTTGTTTTCATGTTTGTGAGAATCACTGGGTCTCATTCAAACATGGCTTACTCTAGAAACATTAAAAAAATAGCTAAAACACCGCACACTGATGCATTTCGGCCACCCAGCCTTCCTCAGAGTGTGCCAGATAAAAAATTGATCACGGGTGTAGATATAATTAATTGCTCAGTAGGAAAGAAAGATACCAAAATAACCATTACAGGGGGGACCAATAATACCCTGTAATGGTTATTTTGGTATCTTTTGGTATCTATCTACTTTGGTATCGTGCGGTGTTTTAGCTAGTTTTTTATGTTTCTAGAGTGAGCCATGTTTGAATAAAGGTTTTTTACATTTTGTGACCGGAAGAAGTGCCTTGGATCTGTTTTTCTATAGATATATTTTTGAACCCAACCAAAGAGCACTTTCTATGATCATTAAACGGAGGTCCTTTCAGCAAGTAGCGCTCTGAGATATTTTCCTTGAATTATAAATATAAACATGTAAATACATGTAAATATTTTCAAAATATATACTGAATGTGTTTGTTATGGTCATTCTTAAATGCCCGAGCAAAGTCTGTCGTCAAAGTACAACTCTCATACACAACTGCATTCCCAAACAGCAGGCATCTTCCACCGAAAGCAATGACCGCATTTGTGTTTCGTCTGCTTGCTCTGAGGCACAAGTAATGTATTATATAAGAAATTTATCATATTCAATGGATTATACTTTTCTTTGATATTTAGTGCCAGTTTAGCAGGACTTAACGGTTTTGTTCTCTTCGACTCGTTGGATGAAAACGGTGCTTATTTTTGTATTACCGCGAATGCCTCTTTCTGAATTGATCGCCTTGGACTGACTGTATTCATCGTCTGACTTCATGAACCGAACCGTGATGTCTGTTATGACCACCACCAGTCTAGACGCAGGTGCAGTTCACAGAGCGGTATATATACCACCTAAGGACCGGCTTTCGGATTGTAGAATGTTTGGTGTTAGAATGGGAAAACTGCTGATTTATCAGAGTTTGATAAAGGACAAATTGTGACACGCCGTCTTGAAACTTTGATCTCGGAAGTGGCGTTGTAACCAACAATTTGCCCTTTATCAAACTCTGATAAATTAGTAGTTTTCCCATTCTGTCAGGTATCTGATCATTCATTGCAACTGTGTTCTCTGATGGTGATGGCCTTTACCAACAGGATGGAACCTTATACTCACTTCTTCTGCTGGTGAAGCTGGATCATGAAGGATTCGCGCGAAGATAAACGCATTTAGGTAGATCGGGGGCTCATTCCCTTCAGAAACAAATCTAATCCACTGCGTCTTCAGCGGCTCAGATGTCAGGAGTAAATGACGACTGCTATGTTCATTATTACATCCAACAACAAAACACCTCAATCGCTAAGGAGACATTCTTGTCTACATCTGCTCCAGCGGTGAAACAATGGTAGACTGATAACAGTCACAGATCACTGAGGGCGGGTCTAAGGTAAGACACCAGTCCAGTCTGTGCTGAAACGCTAGGGACAATCAAACAATCGTGGGAGGGGCCTGTCTGTGTGACGTCACACAGACAGGCATCTGAGATCGGCTCGATTTGAGAAACGGGAAATGATTTAACTGGATTTAAAAGAAAAAAACACTGGGTGTATCTTTATTATTATAGGGTGGTTGTGTACACACACTGCCCACACAGTTTCAGTTCAAACAACTTGTAAAAGTGCATGTAGCATCCAGTGACCCCTTTAAGTAACAAATATTGATTTGTAGACTTATAAAAAATCTATATTTCTCATGAATTATAGAAAGAGATTAGCTGATATTTTAAGTATGTGGGTAACATGAATGAATGAGTTAGCTTGATGAATGTAAGCTGAATATTAGTTTATTTTCACTTAAAATTAGTGTCTAATTAAAATGAGTTTTTGCTATAATAAATTAGATATGAATTTACAGGTTTTTGTCAACATTATGATAATGCATCACAAGGTGGGATAGGCTAAAATCATGATTTATATTGACATTTAGGGATAATGACATTTGATGTATTAGCTTTAATAAATGATAGATAGTTAATATGATATAAATGTAATTTCTGTTGACTTTTGAGGTTTTGATCACTAAGTTAATCAAGCAATAAGCATAAAAATACACACCATTCACAAACTTTGTGTGTGCTCATTCTTAAATCTCATAGATGGCAACAAATGGAAATTTTCTGTCTTCATAAACAACTAGCTATTTTGGTTATGATTCTCCTCCCCGTCCTCCTCCCAAAAGATATGTGCCAAAAACCCACTGATCTAATAAATGAAACCATCCATCAAAAAACAGCTCTTTATGCTTCCTTGTGCTGACCCGCAAGGGGTCTCCATTATGAATATCAATACAATTAGACTCTTTAGTGTAACTAATTGTTCCCTTTAGATTGTATGACAGGTTGCATTGAGGCTTGCAGAGTACACCGGAACTAAGAGGCAGAGAAATCACTTAGATTTTCTGTGCTATACATTAGATAATTCGAGCAAAAAGCCCTGATGCCCCTCTACTAACTAAGCCATCCAGAACACTCAGTGTTTATCCCTTATATTTAGAAATCATGTTGATACATGCTTATTTGCACCAGCCGAGCCCATTTATGAATGCACATTATTCTGACATGACCCCTAGTTCAAGATTCGTTTGGCCTGGGAAAAAAACAAACAAACAAAAAATCTTGCATTATTGTGTTTAAGTTTGTCAATTTAATAGCTGCGATTAGAGTTTTTAATGTAATTATGTAATTAATTACAGCAGTATAGGTAAATTAGAAAACAAAAACATATGACGTGCATCTGGAAAAATAAATAAATAAATGGCAACAAAAACAATTTCATTGCATGTTTGGCTTCATTAAAAACTATCAAATATTCATAGATGTGCTCACTGTTCAAGGCTTTGGATTATTTTTTAATAATTCTGTAATCAAAATACTTTGGGACCTCTGCATTTTAAAATAAGAAAGAGGACCCTCTCTCTTTCTTCTCTCTTTCATACAGTGTGTTAAGTTGACCTCTGTTGTTGGGCTGCTCATCTGCCAAAGTTTTAAATAAAAGACACATTCTTTGGCCAGGCTACAGAGAGGAGAATAATTATTTCCAGAGAGCGTGCTGTGAGACAAATGTATTTGCTAATTATGTGTTACAATCTGGTCAAGTTTGTTTAGTAAATGCATTATTTTGCCTTACAAATACAGATTCAGATTCATCTTAATACTATCTTATTCTGCCAGGGCTCCTTTTTATTAACTTTCAGTTGGCACTATTCAGGCTTCCTTGAGGTATTAAAAAGTGATGTCTGGCCAACACTTGGCTTTTGTGCTTTTCTCTTTATTGGCATTCTCAAGGCAACAAGGCAAGAAAATGAATGCCTGTAGAGGCATATTTTTACTGCCTCCAAAGTGCTTTAAATTAATTAATTTTCCTAATGTAATCCCCACTACCAGACAGATATCACTGAAATGCGTGTCCTAAAAACTTTATCCTGGACAGAAACGGACAGTTTTCTGCCTGTCAGATTGGTTCACATGTCATTGCAGTGAAGGGTTTTGAAGAGAGAAAATGTCCGAAATCACTTTCAGCTTGCCTTCATTTTGTAACTTTTTGGCCCAATGCACAAAACATTGTGCCGTTTCCAAACAAAGAATCAATATATTGTGTTTTTAGTGAATTGTAGATCTGTTCGAGACCTGCTTGGATGGCATTTGCATTGGCTCTGTACAGTAGCTCTCCCTGGCAGCACCTTTCAAATTTGCAATGGAAGAACATAATGAAGACCAGTATATCCTGTTATCTTTCTCGCCACAGGAGGTGAATTTCTCAGGGGAACTTGGTATATGCTTTATAAATACAACTCTAGAGTCATTGAGTTGCAGCACTTAGTCACTTAATAGAATTCACTTATTTTTCATTCTTCTAGAGACCTCTTATCTCTGTATTTTACCATCTGTTTGGACAATCTGAGCCACTTACACTTCCATTACAGTGCCAGAACTAAAAAAGATCATTGTGACCATAGTTGTGTGTTTCTAATTTTATAGCAACAGTTTGGACAGGACCCTTTTCTATTCTAACATGACAGTGCCTCTGTGTATAAGTCACGGTTCATAAAGACATGATTGATTGAGTCAGTGTGGAAGATCTTGACTGGTCTGCAGAAAGCCAAGTCCTGATCCCAGCTGAACTCATCTGGTGTGACTTTATTGCATATAAAGGTACACCAGAGGAGTTCAGCTGGGATCAGGACTTGGCTTTCTGCAGACCAGTCAAGATGAGTTTAAGACCTTGAGCCATAAACTCATCACCAAACACCAATGACTTATACATAAGGGTACTGTCATTTTAGATACGTCCAAAACTGTTGCAACAGAGATGGAAATACAATTTTTAAATGCATGAATTATGTCTCCATCTTTGTTGGCACAGTTTTGTTAGTGTCTTTTTCAGTTCTAAAGAAGGGGGTGTCCCAACACTTTTGTCCTTATAGTGTCTATACAAGTCATTGGTGTTTGGTGATGAGTTTTTAGCTCAAGGTCTGCATTTAAAGTCACACCAGAGGATTTCAGCTGGGATCAGGACTTGGCTTTCTGCAGACCAGTCAAGATCTTCCACACTGACTCAATCAATCATGTCTTTTTGAACCGTGACTTATACACAGAGGCACTGTCATGTTAGAATAGAAAAGGGTCCTGTCCAAACTGTTGCTATAAAATTAGAAGCACACAATTCCCTAGAATATCATTATATGCTTAAACATTAAGATTTGTACTCATGGAAATTACTAAAGTAGTCAAACACGTTCATTAGAAGGGGGTGACCCAATACTTTTGGCAATATAGTGTATGTACGACAAATTCAATTTACTTCACGCTGTGCTGATTTGAACCTGCTTTTAAACAGATTCAAATTAGCTTATCTCACACACCTCGGTACTCTAATGCCTTTTACAGATGCTATTCATGCATTTGACAGGATAACACTTTGTTTTTGACATGCAAAAGTTTACATCCACCCCATAACATTTGACAAATAAATGTTCTTTATTGGCATTATTGAATAAATTAAGAACTTTTATCATCCACGGAATCTTTCCATTCCACAAAAGGTTCTTTATAGTGAAAATGTTCTATAAAATGTTCTTCACATTATGAAAGATTGGTTCTTTTAAGCACTGTTCGCTGAAAGGTTCTTTGGGGAACCCAAAATGGTTCTTCTAAAGGATCATTGCGAAACCCCACATACCACGACTGAGGTGCCCTTGAGCAAGGCACCGAACCCCCAACTGCTCCCCGGGCGCCGCAGCATAAATGGCTGCCCACTGCTCTGGGTGTGTGTTCACGGTGTGTGTGTGTTCACTGCTGTGTGTGTGCATGTTGGATGGGTTAAATGCAGAGCACGAATTCCGAGTATGGGTCACCATACTTGGCAGTATGTCACTTCACTTCACATTTGTAAGCTTTGTTTTTAATAGTGCAGCTTCATTTTTCATGTGGTACTTGAGCCTTGTTCTACTGTACATGTCTTATGTGTACAACAAAGTTGGACACAAGAGCAATGATAATGTCTTCATTACCAATGTGTCTGAAAATTGCATTTATATCATCTACCTGGCTGCTATTGCAACACACTTTCCTTTGAAAAAGGCTCTCTCGTTTCTAAGAACATTGTAGATTAATCTGCCTATTCTAGGGAATGACTGAAAAGCCCTCAGCAATTTGATACATCTCTGGAAGACTTTGGAAGAAGCATTTATCCAATTTAAAAAGCTTTTCTTTCAGAACTGAGCATAATATCCTTAATGGCTCAGACCTGATGATGTACTTTCAGAGAAACTGGTGTAGTTCTGGACTTTTAGCTCAGACTCTGGAACTACTCAGCGCCATTTATGAGGAATCTCGTACTTTAACCCCCGCTGTCAGTTTGAAGAACTCTGTAATCCTTTAAAAAAACAGAAGACATTCATTTACTGACACCTTGATCCGAGAGTGGCTTATCAGTTGTAGTCGGTCAATGTCACGCTCAGTTTTACGGCTCCAGTAGCTTTTTATCAGGCCTGAGAGAAGTCACATTTTTTCACAGTTCACTGCTGGCTTTGGTGTGCATGGGAGTGTGGACAGCTGGACCTGCCAGAAAATACACCTCAGGGAATAGCCAGTTCTCACTCAACTACTGTTAACGTTGGCTGAAATTCAGAGTTTATCCAAAATATTGGACAAGAGAGAAATATTATTGACTTTTCTTAGAGCGTAAAAGTTCATTTGCCAGTAATAGTTTTCCTGCTTGATTAACACAAGCGCCTTGTTAAAAATATCCTGTTCAATTTATGGTAAATAAAATCAGCAGCTGTGGTAGCCAGAAATTCATGTATTACAGGATGGCACATTGTTGCCTGTATATTTTACAACTTCTAACCATATATTTACATATTTTATCATTCTAATCTACTTAAACTACCAAAATCTTTTAGCCTTTTTTTAGCCATTTTTTAACCTTGAAATGTAATAATCACCATACCACATATGACATGGTATCTTTCACATAAATACTTTCAGAAAATAAGGTACAAAGGCTGCCACTGGGGCGGTACCCTTCCAAACGATACTAATATGTACCATTTAGGCAGGGCCGGCCCAAGCCTTTATGGGGCCCCAAGCAGAATTTTATTTGGGGGCCCCTTGGTGCCGCCAATATGACTGGTTATTGTCAAAGCTTGATTATTCACACACTATAAATCTAACACACCCATTATCAGTTTTGTTTGTTGTAGCTGTGTTGCTTACATCATACCATTGTCTGCCTGCATGTTTTTAGCCGTCTGTGATTTTTAATAGTAACAGTTGCAAACTTACAACAGTGGTCAGGTGTTAATTTTCACTTTAACATTCAAAGTCTTAGGCCCGGTTTCACAGATAGGGCTTACACTAAACCAGGATTAAGCCTTCAATTAGGACATTTAAGTGATTTTTTTTTATAAACATGCCTTAGAAAAAACATTACTGGTGTTCATCTTAAGACAAAACAAAGGCACTGACATGTTTTAAGACATTGCAAGTTTCTTTCCGTTGAAATAGCTCAGATTTACATTTTAGACAAGGACTAGGCTTAAGCCTTGTCTGTGAAACAAGAAACCGGGGGTTAAAGTATTAAGCGGCATACTTTATGTGCTGAAAAGTAGCTAAATAAACCAGAAGACAATGAACAGAATGTTATTTTAACAACATAAATATTAATCGAAGTTGTACTTTTATTACAAGTCATACTTTTTTATAATAAATATTAAACACAACAGAGAGCATCTGTACATACAAAACAACAACTCTTAATTTATATCTAGCTAATGGTAACCTACACAAGGCTGGAATGGGCTACAAGACCACCGCCAAGCAGCTTGGTGAGAAGGAAGAAATGGAAGAAACACAAAATAACTGTCAATCTCCCCCAGACTGGGGCTCCATGCAAGATCACACCTCGGGAGTTTCAATGATCATGAGAAAAGTGAGGAATCAGCCCAGAACTACACGGGAGGATCTTGTCAATGATTTCAGGCAGATGGGACCATAGTTACCAAGAAAACAATTGGTAACACACTACGCCGTGAAGGACTGAAATCCTGCAGCGCCCGCCCCTGCTCAAGAAAGCACATGTACAGGCCCGTCTGAAGGCAACTGGGTGAAAGTGTTGTGGTCAGATGAGACCAAAATCGAACTCTTTGGCATCAACTCAACTCGCCGTGTTTGGAGAAGGAGGAATGCTGCCTATGACCCCAAGAACACCATCCCCACTGACAAACATTATGTTTTGGGGCTGTTTTTCTGCTAAGCGGACAGGACAACTGCACCGCATCAAAGGGACGATGGACAGGGCCATGTACCGTCAGGGCCAGGGCATTGAAGCCAAGGCATTGAAAATGGGTCGTGGATGGGTATTCCAGCATGACAATGACCAAAAACACACTGCCAAGGCAACAAAGGAGTGGCTCAAGAAGAAGCACATTACGGTCCTGGAGTGGCCTATAGCCAGTCTCCAGACCTTTATCCCATAGAAAATCTGTGGAGGGAGCTGAAGGTTGCCAAACATTAGCCTCGAAACCTTGACTTGGAGAGGATCTGCAAAGAGGAGTGGGACAAAATCCCTCCTGAGATGTGTGAAAAAAAAAAAAAAAAATATATATATATATATATATATATATATTATACAAGGGAGATTGGCACTAGCTGTCACACTGTTTCTTGGGGAATGTATATTTTTGAAAACTTGACTGCACCTGACTATAAAAAGCTACTGAACATTTCATTAAACACTTTGACCTCTTGTGAGTACCCCTACTGGGCATGAAACCAAATCCACCGCTAGTGAAAAACAAACATTTTTGTTATTGGACTTTTGACTCCGAACTTTTTAGCAGCCGAAATGTTGACAGCTTCCTAATATATAATATAACTGTGGGGGGAAATTAATTATAGCTGGACAATAGACATTTTTGGGTGGGCTAACCATTCTTGCTCTTTAAAGTTTGAACAAAACGCTGAATGGATAACCAGTGACATGTGTTGTTCAGAAAGAGCAGTTTGCCTCACTAATGCTTATCTTCAAAGTGGGGCAATGAACTTTGTATTAGGACAGAGTTCACAGTGAACAGGAGCATGTAGTCATCCTTGGTAAGAAAAAATATGCCTTTTGAAGTTTTGCCGATCTTTTTTGTTATTCTGTAGTGCATTTGACTCACTGTGTTTTGAGAAGTGTAGCCAGCCAATGTCACAGCAATGCAAAAGATTTAGCTCATGAATATTAATTAGGCAAGGCAAGGCAAGTTTATTTATATAGCACATTTCATACACAATGGTAATTCAAAGTGCTTTACATGAAAGAAAGTAAAATAGTCAATAAAAAATAATAATAATATTGAAATTTTTTTTTAATAATAATAACAAAGACAAGAAACTTAAAAACAAATATTCTCAAGCTTTGCTCGATCTCTTCCGCACTAAGTGAGCGGGGGGAAAAAAACCTTCCAAAACACCTAACTATTCTGCTACTTCACCCCCTACTTACTTTGACCATCATATCTGACCTATTCGCTAAAACTCGGGGCGTGCCCCTGTCTGTAATGGTAGGAATTTAGAGTTGGTAGAGCAATTTACGACTAGAACCTCCCTTCTAGCTATTCTTCTGCTGTATTCAAAAAGAAGTGACTATGTGTGTTTTTAAAAACATTGATAACAAAATTTTGGAAGAAATAGTACAGCACCTTAAATCTTCAACCTGCTATCTTGACACACTTACCACATCCTTTTTCAAAAATGTGCTTAACTGTTTAGAAGCTGTTTAGAAGTGGTGAACACCTCACTTCTTTCTGGGACTTTTCCAAACTCCCTTAAAACTGCAGTTGTTAAGCCCTTTCTGAAAAAGCGCAATCTTGATAACACCATGTTGAGCAACTATAGACCCATATCAAATCTTCCTTTCATAGGTAAGATTATTGAAAAGGTAGTTTTTAATCAGCTGAACAACTACTTCAACTCAAATGGATACATGGACAATTTTCAATCTGGTTTCCGAGCACATCACAGCACAGAGACAGCACTCATTAAGATAATAAATGATATTCGCCTCAATTCTGATTCTGGAAAAATATCAGTGCTGGTACTACTAGATCTTAGTGCTGCGTTTGACACTGTCGATCATAACATACTTCTAGAGAGACTGGAAAACTGGGTCGGGCTTTCTGGGATGGCACTCAAATGGTTCAGGTCATACTTAGAAGGGAGAGGTTATTATGTGAGTATAGGAGAGCATAAGTCTAAGTGGACGGCCATGACATGTGGAGTCCCACAAGGCTCAATTCTTGCACCGCTCTTGTTTAACCTGTATATGCTCCTACTAAGTCAGATAATGAGAAAGAACCAAATTGCCTATCACAGCTATGCTGATGATACCCAGATTTACCTAGCCTTATCTCCAAATGACTACAGCCCCATTGACTCCCTCTGCCAATGCATTGACGAAATTAACAGTTGGATGTGCCATAACTTCCTTCAGTTAAACAAGGAGAAAACTGAAATCATTGCATTTGGAAACAAAGATGAAGTTCTCAAGGTGAATGCATACCTTGACTCTAGGGGTCAAACAACTAAAAATCAAGTCAGAAATCTTGGGGTGATTCTGGAGACAGACCTTAGTTTCAGTAGTCATGTCAAAGCAATGTAATAATCAGCATAATATCATCTCAAAAACATTGCAAGAATTAGATGTTTTGTTTCCAGTCAAGACTTGGAGAAACTTGTTCATGCCTTTATCACCAGCAGGGTGGATTACTGTAATGGTCTCCTCACCGGCCTTCCCAAGAAGACCATTAGACAACTGCAGCTCATCCAGAACACTGCTGCCAGGATTCTGACTAGAACCAGAAAATCTGAGCATATCACACCAGTCCTCAGGTCTTTACACTGGCTTCCAGTTACATTTAGGATTGATTTTAAAGTACTTTTACTTGTTTATAAGTCACTCAATGGCCTAGGACCTAAATATATTGCTGATATGCTCACTGAATATAAACCAAATAGACCACTCAGATCATTAGGATCGAGTCAGTTAGAAATACCAAGGGTTCACACAAAACAAGGGGAGTCTGCTTTTAGCTATTATGCGGCCCGCAGTTGGAACAAGCTTCCAGAAGAGATCAGATGTGCTAAAACATTAGCCACATTTAACTCATCTGTTTAACTGTGCATTTGTTGAATGAGCACTGTGCTATATGTCCGAACTGACTGCAATGAATTTTATGTATAATCATTTTCTTTAAATTTATTTTAAATCAATTTCTATATCATTTTAAAATTCCTTGTTTTTATTATTTTTATATCCATGTTTTTATTGATTTTTAATGTCTATTTTACTTTCTTTTATGTAAAGCACTTTGAATTACCACTGTGTATGAAATGTGCTATATAAATAAACTTGCCTTGCCTTGCCTTGCTGGTGTCCCTCACTTATATCTGAGTGAGTCCATCACTCTCCCCCTCCCACACTCCCTCCGCTTACAGACAGTCCCTAACCAGAAACCAAACAAATAGAACTCAGAGGTCCTACTTTAAATTGATTAACCAACAGACTTGCCTTTCTTTGCCCACATTATCTTTACCATCACAGCACTTACTTCAGCCTTCTGTTTAAACTTTTAAAATGATATAAAATTGATTTAAAATGAATTTAAAACAGTTAAGAATAGAAAATTATCACAGCAATAAAAACAAGGAAAATTATATAAAATGAGGTTAATTTGTAACTTTCCTTTGTGGAGCAATATCAGAAACTTCATGCTCAAATATGACATAATTGAACAAGTTTGGATATGCAGTTATGTGATGTTTTTGTTTTTGTTATTGGTCTGAAGGTCAAGCTTTATCAAAACATCAATAATCAAGTTTCCATTCAGTTTTTGCGCTGTTTTGTTATCGACAAAGAGAATATGCAAAAAAAAAAAAGTATTTTCTGCCTAAATGTCAACAAACAAATGAGGCAAGTTAATTGTAACATCAATTTCAATGACATGTTTATCTGCATAAAATATGCTTAAACAGTGAATTTTGGGTGTCAAAATTCAGTTTGATCAATTCAAGAGCTCAAACAAGTGTTTTATTTGATAACACCATACTTGCATCTGTTTCAGTATTTTTTGGGTCAGTAGATAAATGCTTGGATCAAATGAGCGAAAGAAAAATGGATGTGTGTGTCTGCGTGAGCATGTCGCTGCTTTATAAAATCCGCTGCTGATGACAACAACAGCGAACACTCAGAAAAACTATTTAAAAAATACAAATTTCAATACATCGCCAAAAAAAGTGATGACTCTATTATCTACTGCATTTTCCCCGTTTAAACAGAAAAAAACCTTCATAAAGTGAAACCATATGCTTCAACATAATCCCTGAACATATAAAAGATTATGAATATTTCAGCCTCTAAAGCTGCAGTCTTCCTCAAAACCAAGACCTTTAATCATCTGTTTTAATCACTTGAACTGAGACGCAGCCTCTCCTCTCAAATTAACTTGCTTGCTTGCTAATTATTAATACTTCCCTAGTAGGCTAGTCACTCATCATGGGGTCAATAACCCATGACAGCGGTATTTATTTATGCTTGGCATTTCAGTGGCACTCACTAACAGATGCATCCGTGGGCCTGATGACTCCCACACAGAGACAGTTACCACAGTGTCACTGTAAGCAGAGGATCACGATTCTACACGTGAGTGGATTGAAGCTGAAGGACGGCGTTAAGGTTGAGTGGAGTCTGGGGAGCGTTATGAAGAGGCTGTTATTCAGGACAGTGAAGTTAAAGGAAGAACTGTTGGAGGGGAGTGTCTGGTCGAGTTCTTCCTCTACAATCATTCATACTTTAAAGGGATACGTCACCCAGAAATAAAACTTATGTCATTATTTACTCATCCTTCTGTTGTTCCAGACCTGTGTGCTGTTAGTTATCCATGGAAAGCGAAAGGAGAACAGTTGAAGAATCGGTTGAAGAAAAGGGATAGTTCACCCAAAATGGAAATTATATCATGAATTACTCACCCTCATGTCGTTCCAAACCTGTAAGACCTTTGTTCATTTTCGGAACACAAATTAAGATATTTTTGTTGAAATGATTTAGATAAAATAACATTATTTAAAAATAAAAAGGAAAAGGACTCGCAGGTGTCGTGATGCTCTCCAAAATGGCTCCCTAGGCTGAGGCGGAGGAGAAGAATTGTTGAATAGTTATTTTAGTTTTCTTTGCACACAAAGTATCCACGTAGCTTTATAAAATTACAGTTGAACCACTGATATCGCATGGACCTTTTTAACGATTTTCTTACTACCTTTCTGGACCTTGATTGTGGTAGTACCCCTGCTGACTATGGAGGGTCAGAGAGCTCTCGGATTTCATCAAACATATCTTAATTTGTGTTCTGAAGATGAACGAAGGTCTTACAGGTTTAGAACGACACGAGGATAATTAATGACAGAATTTCCATTTTTTGTGGGAACTATCCCTTTAACAAAGCTCTTTTTCCATGTTGTGTAGTTATATGTAACAAGCACTGCCAATTTTTTTTTTTTCTTAACTTTTCCCATCTGCCATTGGTCAAACAAACAGATAGCCCCGCCCCTACCCCATGTCCTTGGTTAAAGTTGGTGCTAAATCTCTAACTGTAAAGATTCTTCAAAAATTCTCCTTTTGTGTTTCTAGGGGAAATACAAAATGTGAAATATTACTAAAAATGTATAAATATTGTGAACATTTAAAGTAAGTTTTTGTTATTATCATTTAAATGTTTTAAATATAATTGATCCCTCATGACTCCAGTCTCCAGTGTCACATGATCCTTCTGATCTGATATGTTGATTTGCTGCTCAAGAAACTTTTCTTATCATTATCAATGTTGAAAACAGTTGTGCTGATTAATAGTTTTGTGGAAACTGTGATACTTTTTTTCAGGATGAAAAATAGTTTAATATCATGGTTTTTATTAATAGTTTGAATGTTTTTTGTTGTTATTTTCTGTTTTCACTTTGATTTTAGTTAATTTGGTATGTCTTTTTAATGTCTATGTATTTTAATTATATATATATTTTGTTTTAGTTATTTTAGTAGGACACATCAAGTTAAACTTAAAGAAAACCCTTGCTGAACAGCATTTTGATATAGAAACCTTTTTTATGAATGTATTTGCGGTTAAATTTTTGTCTTTGCTAAATAAAGGTATTAATTTATAATTTTTTATTTAATACAGACCCAAAATTAAACTGTATACACACAAACACACACACACACACATATACATACACACATATATACATACACACACATATATATATACACACACACACACTTATATATACACACACACACATGTTGGTTTTTGTGGTTTATGGTTTTTATACTGAACAAACTGTGTGTGCTATTGCCCTACACCTACCCTACACCTAAACTTAGCCCTCACAGGAGACTTTGTGTATTTTTAGATTTTCAAAAAAACACCATTTAGTATGTTTTTTAAGCCTTTTGAATTACGGGGACATAGGCAGTGTCCTCATAAACCACCTTCATATTGTAATACCTCTGTCATACCCATGTCATTATACAAATTTGTGTCCTCATAAACCACAAAAACATGTACACACACACACACACACACACACACACACAAACTATTCCTTTAAAGGCTCCTGTCATTTAGCTTTTGTGCAAAAAAAACAACAACTTGAACAGCCTTTGAAGAAACAATACTGCTAATGGTATTTCAACATTTCATTGTGATTAAGCGTAGACATTGCAATTGCTCTGTGTGAGGCGTTGAGTGTAATGATGGACCTCCCAGAAATCCTTCACACACAACAATAAATTACACAGCAGAGGGGAGCAGATTTCCACAGACACAGCACAGCAGTGGTTCCCTATCTGTCGGTCACTACGAGTTATGTCGTGATGACATTAGGGGATTTATTTGGAAGCCCCAATCATCTCTGATTTAAGAGAAAACACCAATGAATATTGGCTGGTGGATTTTGCATACCTGAGCCACTCCCCGTGCATACGGGTATAAAAGGGCGACAGGTGCATCCACTCATCAGATTTTTGCTTCGGAGCCGAGTGGATGAACGTTTGATCTCCACAAAGCCATTCATCATCTGTCTGGAAGCTGTTCTGGTTGGCGTCACGGTGCGAACAGCGGTCTTCAGTGTCTGGGCTTCCAGCACGCTGAAGCTGCGTTCGTGGATGGTTTAGGGGGAAGTCGTGGCCTAATGGTTAGAGAGTCTGACTTTTAATCCAAAGGTTGCGGGTTCGAGTCTCCGGCCGGCAGGGATTGTAGGTGGGGGGAGTGAATGTACAGCGTACTCTCCACCCTCAATACCACGACTGAGGTGCTCTTGAGCAAGGCACCGAACCCCCAAACTGCTCCCCGGGCGCTGCAGCATAAAATGGCTGCCCACTGCTCCGGGTGTATGTTCACGGTGTGTGTGTGTTCACTGCTGTGTGTGTGCACGTTGGATGGGTTAAATGCAGAGCACGAATTCCGAGTATGGGTCACCATACTTGGCTGAATGTCACTTCACTTCACTTTATGCGTTCATTGAGCATGTAACCATGGCAGCGCTGCGATCGCGCCTCTCTCTTCTCGCGGGGATGGGAGGGGCTCCCTCTGTCACTACCCGCGCTGGCTTCTCTGCGACGAGCAGAGAACCATCGGCTAGTGCTTTGGGCGATCTGAGGGTTACAGTGAGAGCCTTTCCGCCGGGCCAGTCCCCACGGACCTTTCACTCCTCCTGCAGCAGCTGTTCTGTGCGGCTCCCCGGTGATTCTGCTGTGCCGTCTTACGGCGTGCCCAGCATTTTCATTCGGCGTGCCGATAGAGGATTAGATGTCGATCGTGGCATCGGGGGATGGGCAATCGTCCTCTGAGGATGAAGGTTTGGCGCAGCTGGCACACAGCTGGCCTCGGGCTCTGCTCAAGTATGCGTTTCCCCCAGTGAGCCTACTCGCACAGACCCTGTGTAAGGTCAGGGAGGACGAGGAGCAGGTCCTGCTGGTTGCGCCGTATTGGCCCACCCGTATTGGGCCGGACTACTCTCACATTGTCCTGAGACCCCGGCCTGGATACGGGCCTAAGGTTTCCACCACACCCTTCCGCGATCAGGTGGTGAACCTGCAAGCACTGCCCTCGGAGGAGGCAGACCTGGCCTTGGCATTGCTGTGTCCCATAAGAGCTCTACGCATATACGTGGACCGCACCCGGAGCTTCAAAAGCTCTGAGCAGCTCTTTGTCTGCCACGGAGGTCAGCAGAAAGGGAAGGATGTCTCCAAGCAGAGGTTGGCCCACTGGATAGTGGATGCCATCGCCTTGGCGTACCAATCCCAAGGCGAGCCGTGCCCCCTCGGGGTGAGGGCTCACTCTACACGGAGTGTTGCCTCCTCCTATGCGCTGGCGCACGGCGCCTCTCTGGCAGACATCTGTAGAGCTGCGGGCTGGGCGACACCGAACACCTTCGCGAGATTTTACAGTCTCCGCGTTGAGCCAGTTTCTTCCCGTGTGTTGGGTAACAGGTAAGTGGCAGGAAGAGCTGGCCGGTGTCACGCTTGCTGCGCCATTCCCCCTCACCAGGGGATACGAGCGCCTGCTTTCTCCTCCAGTTCAGTTCCCCGGACAGCGAACCCTGGTGGAGTTCCTCCAGCACCCGCGGCAGTCAGACTGGGCGGAGCAGTCTGACGCCAGGCCCAGTACTGGTGCTAGCTCGCCCGGGTCTCCGGTCAGCCCCTGTACTCGGCTAGGTGTCCGTATGGCCTGATTCCCTTCGGGTAATCCCACACGTGTATTCGTCCACGGTACGGTTTCCCTCACGGTAAACCCGTGTCTTCCCTTTGACAGAGCTCTGTCAGGCCCTGCTGGCAGCCCTCCTCCCTACTCCTAGGTAGGATCTGCCCCAGGGTCCAGTCGTATGTAGTACTGCCCCAGGCCTGGGCCAGCCCATATCAGTGTCTCCACCTCCCTTCGGGCAGGATGTGGCCTCCGTAGCGCCCTTCTCCGGAAGGCTCGCTTCCCCGTCGGTACTGCCAAGCTGTACAACAAACAGGAAAGACTTGAAGCATCTTTCATGGAAGGTCGAAATCCCTTCCGACTTCTTGGGGTAAGGAACAGCGGCTTGGCTATCTCCAGCAGCAATGTACTCAGTGGTCCCTGCGGGCACCCAGGTTAGCGAATTTGCGCTGGGGCGATGGGAAGGTTGCGACCTTCGCATGGCATTTGTCTGTCACGCGCTAGCTTGTCAACATCTGCATGCCACAAGGTCGTGACGGGGTTCAGGTTGTGGCGCTTTCCATAGGACCCCTAATGTCGTCACGACATAACTCGTATAGTGACCAACAGATAGGGAACGTCTCGGTTACGTACATAACCCTCGTTCCCTGATGGAGGGAACGGAGACGTTATGTCCCCATGCCACAATCCTGAATCATCGCTGGTTGCCAGGGACACGTTCTCGGCTCCTCAGCGGAAAAACCTGATGAGTGGATGCACCTGTCGCCCTTTTATACCCGTATGCACGGGGAGTGGCTCAGGTATGCAAAATCCACTAGCCAATATTCATTGGCGTTTTCTCTTAAGTCAGAGATGATTGGGGCTTCCAAGTAAATCCCCTAATGTCGTCACGACATAACGTCTCCGTTCCCTCCCTCAGGGAACGAGGGTTACGTACGTAACCGAGACGATCTCATTCACGGCGTGTTTGACGCATGATGATTTTGTGATAGTGCCCTAATCTTTAGGTTGAAGAACATGATGTTTACATGCAGAAGACATTATAGGATTATGAATGTGCCATCACACTGTATATAAATTACAGCACTGCCTGCATTTTATTAGGTCCCTAAATGGAGAGATTTTTTATGTAGGCATCAGTCATACAGATTATCATATTTTAAAATGGAGACCAATCAGTTTCATTAAAGCTTTAGTATGACGGAACATCTCAGTAATATAAAGTTTGAGTCAAAAGTCTATTACACAAGTAACACAAGTGTTTTCTCTTCTAAAAATAAAATATCTTAGTACTGATAACACTGTTGGATAAAGGCACACTGAGATTTAAATAAGTCAGCTATATCATTTACAAACATTGAGTTCTCAGGACAAGGGCATTTTTCATAAATGTCAGGTTTTAATTTAATACAGTGTAATATTTACAGTAGGCCTAACAGTTTCTGTAAGCCAGAAAATAGTTTGATATTTTTGTTGGCATAGTCATCCTCTTTCTTCAACAGTATTGTTTCAGAATTGTTTAATGTTGCTGAGAAAAAAAGAAAAAAAAAGCTGTTTATTGGCAGGTTCCAATGTGACAACTTCGGCTATCCCATTTAAACATGCACCGTTATTGGGACACGTTCACAGTGAACTGTATCTTTTCCTTGGGCAATATTGGTGCAAATATTCAATAACTTTTAGGTTGCCAAATCGCGTGTCCTGTATGTGAATTAACTTTAAAGTCTAGCTTAAGAAATACTGACTGGAGTATTTTTTTTTAACAATACCAGCAACATTTGTGAAGTAGATAAATCAAAGTAAAATAATCATGAGTAAAAAGCGTGACTGATCTGCCTCATTCTCCTCTATAGCCTGCAGCTTAAAATAAACAGATGTTATAGTGGACAGGCTACTGGCCGAAGTAGGCTAATATAAATAAGTAATGTAATTTTCAGTAAGTATTTGCAGAGGTTTGGACGTTACTTTTACATAAAACTTGCATTAGTTTTAGATTATTCTCACTCTATTGACTGTAATTAGCGCTGTCGTTTAGTTAATTGTATAATGCAGTTAGCAGTGGTCACTGGGCTGAGTGTTGACGTCAGGCTGATGATGCAGACAGCTTCACATTGAGCTCTTCATTGTGGTCGTGCACTGAAACTCATGAGTGTCCCTCAGCACACACCAGTCACGCCAAATCTGAAGCGCAGGCTGATAGTCGCAGAAGGCTTCATCTCGCATCAATCCATCCAGGATTGGATTACGAGTTAAATCCTCTGCACTGGGACTCAGTTGAGTTCCTCTGAAGATGCCCGCTTGTGGATCGCAGATTGGGGACTTTCGCGGAATAAAACGAGCAAAAGGTAAAACACTTTTGATTTATTTCTTTAGTGTAATCTTTGCAAGAAGTTGACCCCCCCCCCCCCACTTTGAATAGTGAAGCTAAACAATTTGCATCTCTTTTTCGTGTTTAAGTGGAAAAGGGAAGTTAGGTAAAAGCGACATTTATTCTGAGGATCATCATAATAGGATATTATGTAATTGACATAAGCACTATTTTGGTGGAGAAAATAAGTAAAGTAAATATTTAGCTTTATACTGGTCACTCCGAAAGACAACTCTTAAAAACAAGTTGTCCGATTGCTTAACCTCAATCTTGTCAATGCAGGAGTTTGTGAGGACAAAAACAGCACGCTATGTAAACATATGCAGAGCTACTACAGACAAAGCTATAAAATAATATTTCCAGAAATCTTTTTTTGTTGTTGTAGTTTTTTGTATGCGTCATGTCTTACAAAGGCGAATAGTAAGAAGTCTATTTTGTATTCTGCATTTAAATTTACGCCAAAGGAAAGTCAAGACATTTTATTTTATAGTGGTTTATAGAAAGAGCATAGTTTAAACACTACTAGCCTATTATCTTGTAGTGATTTCCACAGTTTAAACTGAGTCCTGACAATTCTGTTTTCTCTCCTCGCGCGCGTGGCACGAGAACTGACAGGACTTAGGCTACTGACAAGCCAGTTTTTGACATTTTATGCATCCATAAATTGAGTCAGATAACATATTTGCTTATTGTAACATTTAGGTAATAGTGTAATGTTTCTTTCATTGCCTTTTAACACTGGGCAGTAATCCCTTTGTGGTTCAAATGTATCGATAGGTTTTAGCTGATCATTTACTCGCATATGCTTACTTATTGTAACCTTTATTCTAGCTGTTCGGAACCTAATCGGAAACAGTAGGTTGTTGTCAGTCAACACAGAAGTTTTCACAGTTAGGTTTATAGTTGGTTATGTTGGTGTTTGTTGTTCATTTCTTCTGGTCGCTTGTTATTTTGGTCACGCTGACTTCACACAACTGGATTTATTTATTTATTTATATGAACTGTCTAAAACGTGTTTATCTCTCCTTCATATGTCTGATTGCAACACATTAGCCTAAATGATGCACCACTATTTAGACTAAAATAGAGCCTATGGTCCAGAAGCAGGAAATCACATCTGAAGTGATACTTTTAGAAGACAGTTCTTTTAACAAGACAATGAATAATTTACATTTAAGACAGTTTTGCCTTACATATTTTTTCTCAGTGAATGAAAATAGTTCCAAAAGAAGTCAAAGCCTCAAGCTTTGCGTGACACCCACCAAAGCACAAGACTCCACAAGCCTTCATATTTTTAATTAGCTTTTTTGGAACGTTATAAACAGTGTGAAATGAACTGAAGGACAGTTCAAATGTGACAATTCAAAACCTTTGTTTCCTGTGTACACACTGCTACTCAGTGTCTGTTACAGACAGCTTTGTAAACCTCCTTAAAAATTGGCTGTACCACAATGTGCCACTTTCATAAATTTTTGCATTTGTGCTGTTGCAACATTTTATTTTTTTGTACTTGATTTTATTTTTTATTTAGCCTATTACTCATCCATTTAGAATGATGTGTTTTGTGTGAAACATCTGCACATTGTCCTAAAAGTAATGCAGTCACTCTGAACCCACTTTCATTGTGATTTACATTGTACTCTATGGCGTCATACAAAGAAAAGATGGCAGCATCCAGTTTGAGTTCTTCTTGGGCTGTATGCACCAACCAAGCAACTGCCATTAAGATGAATGGGAATGCTAATGGATAGCTCTTTCCAGGTATTATAGTTTTTTTTTTATCAAAATCAGCTTAATTGAGTGGATAACCATGCCAAGCTGGCAACACTCGTTGCTTCTACATCAAAGATGTGTATCTGGACTCAGCATCTGCTTTGTCCTTGTACCTGTTAAAAAAAACCCTCTGAATTATCTATGAAGCGTGAACACGTTTACTATGTTTGCAGTGGAAACATAAACCCATCCAGACTGTTTTAATGCTTGAGGAGACCTGAAGTGTCTGTCAACCATCTGAGGCATTCAGACATTTACAGGTTCTTCTGTTGGCTACAGCATCACATAGAAGCTGTTACAAGACAAGATAGTATTTCATAACAAGCATTTAAGTACTAGAGAAAAGGTCTTTGGGTTCACAGGGTATAAACCTTAAGGCATACTATGCTAGAATTATTTTCAGTAATTTACATCTTATTTAAATTCACATGCTGGGATAGTGATAGTATGTGACACAATGATTTCGTGTTGTTTCACTTATTTTCCCTTCTCACTGAAATCCAGACCTCAACATAGCCCTGAGGCAAACAGGCCTAGTTTGTCATGGATTTTGCTTATTATAGACCTTGAAGACAAGTTATGTCTTGCATTTGCATCACTTTTTGTCAGCTGAACATGAAGTCTCCTATGTGGTCTAATGATGGTAATGTGTGTAACTGGGGTCTTCCGGTTGTCCTCAATATGTTCATAAACTTCTCCCCATACCCTTATGGCACCTTCTTTTTTCATGGGCATAGAAGCCATTTTTATTTTCTTGACCTTGCCTAATTTAGAGAACATTCATGTTTGGAGAGAACATGCACACACAAATTAACAAATGTGTTTTATCGAATCACATCCAAACAAGTTCCAAAAGCCAAATGTAAACCAGGGCTTCGGATTAACACATGTGAGCGATGGCACTAGTGCAACCAAGTCCTACAGACAGTAGCAGGAGACAAAACACCAGTAAACAAGCCCACCATGCACATAATCTGTTCGGTACTGTACTGTTATTGGTGTCCAACTTGAGAGACATAAGACATGAGTTTGACATAAGGCAACGCTAATCGTTGGGCATGCAAAAATTTAGTTGCACAACATGAAAATCGGTTGCATTTTGTGCACTCAAATATTTAGGCCTAAATTTAAGAGTCATGTATTTGGATTGCATATTACATTTCCATCCATTTGGATTACACAGTTTTAACAAATTAATAAACTTGTAATGCATATTCTCAGTCATGCATAAATTAAATGAGTAAGAAACAGGTACGATTTCTGCATTCAAAAAGGCCATGGCATTATTAACTATTTGAGATGAACTGTTTGATTTAAATGATCATCATTTCAAAATGCACTTCATACAATTGTTCAAACAGTTAAATTTATTCTCAGCTAAAACATATAAACAGTTAAAATATGGCTAGCTGTAGAACAAGCAATATAGTTAGATAAAATGTATTAGACTAAAATAAATTATGATAATTATTTAAACCTGTGTCACGGTGCACACAGCAGGGAGGAACAAGGAACACGTCGTAACTCAAATAACATACTTTACTGAAGACAGGGCAGGACAAGGAGAGGCAAACACAGACATCAAACACCGGGGAGTAACGAGTAGACCAGACGAAATGGCACTAAACAGACAGGACTTAAAATACTCAGCATAATCAAGGAAAACAGGGCTGGACAAGAATAAACTACTAATGACATGAAACGAGGACAGGAAACAAACCAAATAAGGGCACATGAGGCAGGAACACATGACACACACGACAGAGGTCTGACATAACCCTCAGGACACACACAGAAACATACACCGGATGGGGCCTCCAGCGCGAAACAGACAGCCGAAGGCCGAGGTGGAGCAGGGAGCTCAGGAGGCCATGGCAGGAGGTCTCCATGGCCTCGTTCCTCGGCCCGGCCACTCCGGCCGGAACCCTTCTACCCCCCCCCCCCCCCCCCCCCCCCCCAAAAAAAATATTTCTATGGGGCAGCTCGGGGGTATCAGGGTCCCGGGACCAAACTAAATGGAAAGTTAAAAAGACCTTGGCCACTGGTCAATCCGGCGGCAGCCGGCTGCCACGACAACCACGGCGGCAGACCATCACAACGGCGGGGACTGGTGGGCTGGAGGAAGCCACAACCGGCGACGGGCCGAGTGACCGCGGACGGCGGGTTGGCCTTCCCCGCGAAACAACAACTAGAGGGGCTGCGGACGGCGGCGTGATACCCCGCAAACGGCGGCGTGATCTCCCGCGAACGGCGGGGACGGTGAGCCGCGGACGGCGGCGTCATACCCCGCGAACGGCGGGCATGAGTCAGCGGCGATCCGGCGGGCTTGACTCAGCAGTGGCGAACGGCGGGCTCGATGATCCGCGGACGGCGGCCTCACCTCCTGCGAACGGCGGGCTCGGTGATCCGCGGACGGCGGCCTCACCTTCTGCGAACGGCGGGCAAAACACAAAACAAACACTAGAAAAACTTGGACAAAACAAAACAAAGTGAAGGGACAACGCTTACTGTATAGGTCTGGTCTTCTGTCACGGTGCACACAGCAGGGAGGAACAAGGAACACATCGTAACTCAAATAACATACTTTACTGAAGACAGGGCAGGACAAGGAAAGGCAAACACAGACATCAAACACCGGGGAGTAACGAGTAGACCAGACGAAATGGCACTACACAGACAGGACTTAAAATACTCATAATCAAGGAAAATAGGGCTGGACAAGAATAAACTACTAATGACATGAAACGAGGACAGGAAACAAACGAAATAAGGGCACAAGAGGCAGGAACACATGACACACACGACAGAGGTCTGACAACCTGGTATTGAAAATGTATTCAGTTTATTGGTGCTATTACAGAAATCTTACCTATTTCGTTTATGTATGACTGACAAACATGCATCATATTAAGTTTAAAAGTTTATGTTAAAAATGTTTCATCTATTTGGATTACAATCAAATACTTTCAAATGCATAAATCTTAAAATTAGGCATAAACATATATTTTTAAATTACTGATGATTTGAATTAATTAACTTTGTGTGTAATGGTCGTTTGGTAGCAGTTCAAGGTAATTGTGGCGTGAAGCTGCACTGTGGGGTTAAAAAAAAAAAAAACTATTTTAGGTGTAGAAAATCGACCCAGGTTATGTATGTAACCCAGGTTCCCTGAAGGGAACGAGAGCTGCGTCGGAAGACGCTATGGGAACGCCATCAGCGTAACCGACGCTCTGAATATCGTCTACACCTAGTCCGATAGAAGGGCGAGGCGTCACGGGCGGGGTGACGTCACGACCAGGAGGCATATAAGCACGTGAGGCAGAGCCCGCGTCAGCTTCATGTCATGAAGCAAGCGCTGGCAGGGATACCGGAAGTATGGCTGCGAGACGCAGCTCTCGTTCCCTTCAGGGAACCTGGGTTACATACGTAACCTGGGTCGTTCCCTTCCAGGAACGTCGAGCTGCGTCGGAAGACGCTATGGGAACGCTATACCAACGCCGCCAGACTGACAAGTCCCTGCCTGATGTCAGGCCAAGAGGACAGAAGAGCCTGTAGTGGCTCGGATGTCGAGGTCGTAACCTGGCGAAGTCAGGGGCGTGGACTACCCAGCAGCGTCGCAGATGCCCTGATCGGTACATCTGTCCAAAAAGGCCTTGAAGGCCGCCATACCTCTGGTTGAGTGCTCTCTGACTCCCACCGGATGGGCAAGCCCAGAGGCCTCGTAGGCAAGATTGACAGCATCCACCTACCACAGGGCAGCCCTGTGGATGTACGTGCCCAGTGCTCACACTGGACACATACAGTTGTGCCTCTCCTGGCCGGGCTCCCCGAAGGGTGGAGGGCAGAGGCCTGGAGTACGACCGGCTGTGGTATGACCGTTGGAACCTTCGGAACGTACCCCGCACAGGGGTAGAGAAAGACTTTCGCCAAACCGGGCGCACAGTCAACATCGAAGGGGCCGCAGACAGGGCCTGAAGGCCACACACCCTCCTCAGAGAAGTGATGGCCAGCAAGAAGACGATCTTGATGGTGAGGAGTCCATCGGTTATCTCCTCGATAGGCTCAAGGTGCTCTGCACCGAACCTCAGAACCGCAGCCAGGTCCCACGTGGGGACGTGATCGTACAGGAGGCCTCAGCCTCAGCGCACAGGAGGAAACGTGTAACTAGGGGGTGTCTGCCCACTGGCTGGCCACCGATAAGTACGAAGAGATAGCTGCCACGTAGACCTTAACAGTGGAGTGGGTTAACCCTGCGGAGAAACGGGCCTGCAGGAACTCCAGAACTGCGCCAATCGGGCAGTTGACTGGGTCGAGCTGGCGGTCCCCGCACCAGGAAGTGAAAGAGTTTCCACTTCAAGGCGTACAGTTTCCTCGTAGAGGGAGCTCTGGATTGAAGGAGGGTCTCGACAACCTCGGTTAACAGACCGGAAGCTATGAGTTGCGCCCCTTCAGAGGCCATACCCACAGCTTCCATAGCTCCGGGCGGGGGTGCACGATAGTGCCCCCGGCCTGTGAGAGGAGATCTCTCCTGATCGGTACCTGCCACGGGGTGCCGTCGAGGAGAGAAATCAGGTCCGAGAACCATACTCGGCCCGGCCAGAACGGCGCTACCAACGGTAGACTGACCTCGTCCCGGCGCACTCTCGCCAGAACTCCCGGGAGCAGAGCGATCGGGGGGAAGGTGTACGGACGGAGCGGTCTCAACGTCTGTACCATAGCGTCCAGTCCCAGAGGAGCTGGAGGAGCTAGAGAGAACCAGAGGGGACATTGCGCTGACTCTCGAGTGGCGAAAAGGTCCACCTGTGCCTGGCCAAAAACCTTCCAAATCTGCTTTACCACACCTGGGTGAAGCATCCATTCCCCGGGCCTCAGCCCCTGTCTCGACAGAACGTCTGCTCCCACATTGAGATGCCCAGGAATGTGCACAACTCTCAGTGATCGGAGCTGGCCCTGGGACCACACAAGGGTCTGGTGTACCAGCTTCTACAAGGGGCGCGACCGCAGACCTCCTTGGTGGTCGATGTAAGAGACCACTGCCGTGCTGTCGGTGCGGACCAGCACGTGGTGATCTCTCAGGTCCGGGAGGAAGTGCTTGAGCGCACGGAACACAGCAAGGATCTCTAGCTGGTTGATATGCCACGATTGGTGGCGTCGACTCCACAGACCGCGGGCAGGGTGGCCACTCATGACCGCACCCCAACCGGTGAGGGATGCGTCCGTCGCTAGCGAGACGCGGCGACACGGAGCTCCCAGCACCGGGCCCTGAACCAAGAATTGAGGGTCCCTCCACATGTCTAAGGCACGGAAACCACGGCGTGACACTTTGACAGCGCGGAGCGAGTCTCCCCTCAAGGAGACCCCCCTGTTCTTGAGCCACCACTGTAGGGGCCTCATGTACAGCAGGCCAGAAGGAATCACGCTGGACGCTGCTGCCATAAGCCCTAGCAGCCTCTGAAACTGCTTGACAGGGAATGGCTGGCCTTGACGCACTCTCTTGACTGCCGTGAGAATCGACTTGATCCGAGCAGGGGTCAAACACGCCTGCATCGTGGTCAAATCCCACACCACGCCTAGATAAGTGGTTCTCTGAACTGGAGAAAGCACACTTTTCTTGGCGTTGAGTCTCAACCCCAACTCTCTCATGTGGGCGAGAACGACATCTCGATGCCGAACCGCCAACGATGTAATTGAGTATGCGGATGCCCTGTAGTCGCAACGGGACCAGTGCCGCATCCACACACTTGGTGAAAGTGCGGGGTGAGAGTGCTAGGCCGAAAGGAAGAACCTGATACTGATACGCTTTGCCCCCGAAAGCGAACCTCAGGAACTTCCTGTGAGAGGGAAGGATGGATATATGGAAATAGGCATCATTGAGATCTATCGAGACAAATCAGTCCTCGGACCTGATCTGAGATACAATCTGCCTGATTGTAAGCATCTTGAACTTCAGCTTTCTGACTGAGCGGTTCAGAGCTCGCCGATCCAATATGGGCCTCAGCCCTCCCATCCTTCTTTGGAACAATGAAGTATCGGCTGTAGAAGCCGGCGCGAGTCTCGTGAGGAGGAACCAACTCGATGGCTTTCTTCCTTACTAAATTCTCGACTTCTTGTTCCAGAACCAGAGCCTGCTCGGGGCGGATCGTAGTCACGCAAACCCCGTTGAACGGCGGAGGTGGCCCATCGAACTGATGGAATAACCATGCTCTACCGTCCGCAGGACCCATAGAGACACATCTGGCAGCCGCTGCCAAGCCACTAGATGATCTACTAAGGGAATCAGTCTCTCGAGACTGACCTCTGGTGTCAGAGATATGGCCAGACCACTGTCTTGCTGCGGCTCTCCGGAGGAAGACGCGGTCTCTGGCACTTGAGGCGAGTTTCTCAGACCCGCAGTCACAACTGGCGGGGGACTCTGAGAACAGCACTCGCTGGGACCTACTGTGCCCTGGAACTGCAGGGTTGACAGACAGATCCCCGGAGGACACCGAGGGGAGACGGTCACCGTGTGCCGCGGTGTAAGCCGCTCCACCCCAGTAGGGGTCGTCCTCCGCAGTCCTGGGGCTCGCCCGTCAGGACCTCTGAACGAACCAGACCCTGCCAGGCAGGGCCCAAAGAGACGCATTCGGCAGCTCACTGCCCAATGATCTACTAAGGGAATCAGGCTCTCGAAACTGACCTCTGGTGTCAGAGAAATGGCCAGACCGCTGTCTCGCTGCGGAGCTTCGGAGGGAGACGCGGTCTCTGGCAACTGAGGCGAGTTTCTCAGGCCCGCAGTCACTACCGGCGGGGAATTCTGAGAAAAAAACACTCGCTGGGACCTGCCGTGCCCTGGAACTGCAGGGTTAACAGACAAATCCCCGGAGAGCACCGAGGGGAGACGGTCACCGTGAGACGCGGGCTCTGCCTCACGTGCTTATATGCCTCCTGGTCGTGACGTCACCCCGCCCGTGACGCCTCGCCCTTCTATCGGACTAGGTGTAGACGATATTCAGAGCGTCGGTTACGTTGATGGCGTTCCCATAGCGTCTTCCGACGCAGCTCGACGTTCCTGGAAGGGAACTCAGCAGACTTTGCTTGACTTTGCTTTGCTGTATTCAACCTTTATTCAGACTCTTAAATAGGGACTTAACAGTCTGCATGGATGTGAATAAGAATCATTTATTTATAAGATTTGTTCACTACCAGTGAAGGAATGATGCAAAGTGTGGAAAACACACTGCTTGGGGAAACTATAAGAATAGTTCATGCGTTAATCAATATCCGTGCCTCTAGTTTAGATGCCATGGGCTGATATATCACATTGTGAGGTGGGAAGCATCACATTAAGTCTGTAATATGTGTGTTTTTAGCACAGTGATTTTTATTGTTGTTTTTTACCCTTGTGAAAGTAGTTTGCTCATTGCTCCCAGTCATTTAGCACAACAGTTTACTCCGCTTCATGTGCTACTGTATTAAAAATTGAATAAGTTTTCCCATTTAAGGCAGCAAAGAGGATGTTTTAAAAGGATCTTTCCCTGTCTGCTGAATCATAGGACCAAATCAGGTGACAGAGCAAAGAGTACTGTAGAGGGGAAGATTGCATCCTCTGTACCATGCTTTTTGTCTAGACTCTGCACATTTTTCCATTGCAGTATGCCAAACAGAAAGAGCATTTGAGGCAAAGAAAAATGTCATAGTTGTATTCACTGTGCTTTGTTCATATTGCACCCAGTTCCGATTTGTTTTTCAAATCTGATCTTTTGGGATGACAGTCCAAAATAAAATCATATCTGTTTGTTCAGACTGTGTGGTCAGTATTTGTTTTATGCTGACTTGTACATCATTACAACACCAAGAGACATGAGAGAGTAGCTGTCTGTGTGGAAAGAGAACAGGAAAAGTCCATCACGAGATCTTGCTGTGGTGATAAAGTGTCTAAAATCATAAAATCATTTACTTTTCTGATCTGACATTTAGAATGAAACTCATTTTCGGCCTACATCATAAAAATGTATCATTTATTTATACGTAAATTCTGCCCTACGTTCCTTTTCAAGAAAATGCTCTGTGACCCTGTCGTACCAAGCACTGTCTGCCATCGTGTGCAGTTTGCTAGCTGGCTAGTTCACCCATACGATGCTAGCCTGGCCTATGAATGAATGAACGAACAAACGATCTAAAAAATATATATTAAACTCGACAGAGGAAATGTGGGAATTAGGTTAGACTGAAACAAGGAATGTGGTGTATAATTGTGTGAAATGTATGATGAAAATAGCCTAGCAATTTCGCCAAGCAAATACCAAGAAATAGGTTGCAGCAGTTTGTCAATCCGCTATGGGATTGAGCTCGAATAGCTTCAGCATCAGCGACTTCTTATAGTACACAATCGCTGTCAATCAAAAGGAGATGCAGTCTTTCGTCAGACCCTCCAATCATCACGCAGAAGCCCGGAGTCCAGCCCCGCCCACTCTTCCATTCACCCCCAGAGACGCTGAGCGTCCGGGGGCGGGACATAATCACAGCATTTATCCAATGACCGTCTAGTTTTGAAGCACTGAAAAAAACTGTTCAAAGCAGCCCCATTGAAGTCAATGGACGCTAGGCTTCAACAGGGAAATACACTGTGACGCTACGGGAATATATGAGAAGGAAATCAAGTCACCTGCTATATGTAGCTGATTCTGAACGAACTTGTCTTCGAGATGAACGTGTTCTAACACATTTTTAATCAATAAAATGTTAAAACAATAGTACATATTTGACCATTAATTTTTTGACATTATAGGGGAAGCTGAGCTTCCCTTGCAGTCTTAAAGAAATCCCCACTGCACACATACCCTGAGATAATTAGAACCTCATGTATCCCAACGTTCATGTGTGCTGTATGTGCACTTGCAGGTGTTCAACAAGTACAAACAGTGCCTGAGAGCTGTAGTAAACAATACGCCTTCACTTACTGAATTAGCATTGACTTCTCTGTTTTTAACCAGCTCAAAATTTTATTGCCAATCATTCCCACTTTCCTTCTCGTGGTGTGTTAAACGGATCAGCTCCGAGTTTATTAAATCTGTCCAAGTACATGAAACACTGCGCATGAAGCTGGATGCTGGTCAGGGCTCATTAAATAAAACG
This sequence comes from Barbus barbus, assembly GCF_936440315.1. Classification (NCBI taxonomy): domain Eukaryota; kingdom Metazoa; phylum Chordata; class Actinopteri; order Cypriniformes; family Cyprinidae; genus Barbus; species Barbus barbus. The sequence goes on along the minus strand of NC_136731.1, from coordinate 22,274,614 downwards.
TTCTCAAACACACATGCTCTTTATCTCCCTGTGAAATCACATTACCGCTGTCATTTGTCCTGTGCAGAGACAGACACTCATGACGTTAACACAATCTGCCTCTGTCATCTGTATCTTAATCAGTCTCAACCAGGCGTGACATGACAAGTGTCCAGCGACAAGTGATTCATCTGTCCAAACCGAAAGTGAATATGCAGTGCGATGACACACAATCATAGCTAAACAGAATATGTTATACGCTTATGAGGAGCTGGATTTGAAATGTAATGATAATAATATGCATATACTTCTCCACCTGTCTGTTTCTATGTTGTTTTATACAGATATTCTACCTCTATGGATGTGCAGATTAAAAATGTATGCATGTATGGAAAAATCTAGAAAAATCTAAGAAACAAAATCACTGTTTTCACATTTTTACTCTTATTCACTCTTATTTCCTATAAATTAAATTTAAAAAGCCCATCCAAAAAAAAAAAAATAGAAAAAAAAATATTAATATTAATAATACATAGAAATAAATAAATAAATAAATAGAATTTATTTAAATAAAAAATGTTATAGTTAATGAAAACACATAGCATAGGTGGATATTGGCAGTATAGACTGTCACCTAAGGAGGCAACACAGCTCCAGATGTGGGCACAAATATCGTTAATCATCATTTGCATCAATTTCAATAGATTATCCTATTCTCTTTCATGCTGCAGCCTCTCATCTCAGTGACAATTAATTGCATGTTAATTAAATCCTTAAAGGTAAATTAACTCTGGCATAGTAATCCAAAAAAGGCCCGCTCCCAAAACACATCACAAGTATCATTCACAGTTGCCATTTACTGTTATCAGTGGCAGGCGGCTTGCTGTACATTGCAGTAAAATCACTAAACAACGTGCAAACAAATTTGGTCCACTTTCATTTGGTTCAAGAGACTGTATCTTTAGAACCCTGGACAATTAAAATACTGTGTACTTTTTCCTTTTAGTGAAATGTAATATGACTGACATTGATACTGATACAAGTTAATACCTCAAATTCTCTGGATATAACGGTTTATATTCCCCGTTTTACAGCTCAAAAAGAGAAAAGGCTCAAAGAGAGAATGACACAGTTGCACAGCGTCACATTTAGTAGACTTTACAGGAGGACAGAAGTGGTGTGCTGGAGAATGTTAGTCTCTCATCTGTCCTCAGGACACATATCATCTGTCATCATTACTGCTAACATTTTCCAACACAATTGTTGGTGCATCAGTAAATGATTGCTATTGTTATATTCAAAGAGAGCTGCTTATGTAATCAAAGAGAGAAACTTTCCAGTCATTATTACAAAACAAACCCTAACCGTGCATCAGAGTTTTTGTTTTTTTTAAGCAATATCACTGTCTTGTAATGAATGTCAGTATGACTGTGATTCGGCCACACACTGGCATCCAGCACAACATCACCACTGCAAGTGTGATAATGCTTTTATACATAATAATCCTTTTATACATATTTTACTAACACATATTGCAAAATTTGCCTGTTTAATATATATATTTTTTAAATAAATAAAATAAATTTTATAAAATTTTAATAAATAAAAATAAAATAAATGTTCGATGGATGCTCAAGTGATACAATCCCACCATTGCTTGCAGGCTCATATACCAACGTCTGCCTTTCAGCAAATCAATGTAAACATCACATAACATAATTAATATTCATGACCCAAGGTTTCCCTAACTCGGTTTGTGAGGCATGGGCACAGAAGACCCTTTTCTTGAAAGTCAGCACACTCTGTGGCCATATTTGTAGCGCTTCCGGGCAGCCAATCCAATCTCAGGAATCCAAGACCAAATCCTGTCTGTTTGATTGGGGAAATAGTGAAATATCTCAAATTTGCAAAATTCACGTTTATATAATGTATGTTAAATCAGCAACAAAATCTGATATGAACTGAGCCGTAAATGTTGTTTGTTCTCCTCATATAGCAATAAAAAAGCAAAGCAAGTTTGTAATGGTAGCTGCTGTGATGTGATGACTTTATCAATTGCTGTTTGGCTCTTTTATTTAGAAGGGAGGGCTTGTTCCACATACAGTATTTTGCATTTTAGTTTCTCCCATTCATAGTAATATGAGTGCACAGACTTTTTGCTGGCACTGAATGAAAGTAAACTTTTTGAGTAGCCTACTGAAGATGTTGAAGAGTTGTGTTTAACAAAAATATGAATTTTTTATATCCATTTTTATATTCAATAGTGTTAAAGCCTGAATTATTAAAAAAATCATATAAATTCCAGCCAGGTCTCACTGTTTATATGTAAGTAGTAAAATGTAACATTTACAAGTACAGTTTTTTTTTTTTTTACCTTTGGAAAGATTCTGAAACATGCAGTATGGACGTATTTGCAGAATCTAAACATTGTAACATATTTACAGCTACTGAAACAGTAAATATTTACAAATGTTTTATACCATCTTCCATTACACATCTGTAAAGTTGTTCAATTGTAAATGACTTTACATTTCAGATGCTATCATATTTGATAATATTGTATGTTTTAGTGTCTGTGCAAACATAATTGCATGTTTTTTAGACTTAATTTAGATTTCATTTAAATTTAGATGTGTTAGGTGTATTTAGAGAAGCTGAACTTCTTATCAATCAGAATCACCCCAGCTGTGTTGTGCGTATGTCTAGCTTTGGCTCTGTTAAACAACAAGTGTTTCATTAGTATCATATCTTGCCTTGAGGGAGTGACTGTACCGTATGATGCAGCTATAATGATTTGGTCTGAGATAGACTGAGTAAGGTATGCTTCCAAACGTATACGTCTATTTTTGGTGGAACTCGAGATGTTTTAAGGAACCTTCATGCAGCACTTTCCATACAACATCATTTGCATGCTGTCAAGTACAAGTACAAAAATCACCATTATAGTTTCAGAAAATTATATGACCCATATGACTTCACTCCCCCTCATGTCGTATCACTTTTTTTCTGCTGTGGTCATAAATAGATGATATTTTGAAGAATGTTGGTAACCAAAACCATTTCAAGTCCCACTGGTTTCCATAGCATGGACAGAAAATACAATGGAAGTCAAATGTACCCAACACCATTTGGTTACTAAAATTGTTGTAAAATATCTTTGTTTTTGTTCCACAGAAGAATGAAACTCATACAGGTTTGGAATGACATGAGGGTGAGTGAATGATGACAGAGTTTTCTTTTTTGGGTGAAATAATTAAAATAATATTTATTTAATTTTGGGTAAAACTTTACATTAAGCACGACTCCATCTTGACTCCATTTTATTTAATTTTTAAATTTCAAATGTTTAAAATGTTCGTCCAAATTAATTGGACATGTTGGAGCCGAGCTCTTGTAGTGAGTGCATGTACTCTGACTCTGATAGACAAAAAAAAGGCACTTTTTTTCCGAAATGCCAAAATACTTGATAAATTGTATGCCATTGTTATTTTTTATGGAATAATTGAACCCAGTATTCACAAACAGCTTGATGGATAATAGTCATCTCGTCTTTGGCTCAAATTAATTACATCTGCATACAATTGTGAGGACCTGTCAATGCACCGGAGCTCTTACACAGACTGAAGTGTTTCTGTCACCGCGCGTGGCATTTATTCAGGTGAATTGGACTTCCATGAGTGGCACTTTGCGAGAGGCTGAAAAATATCACAGTGACTTGCATCATCAGAGTGGGCTTCTGATGTCCATGTGTTTAGCGTGGCCTATTTTTGTGTAAACAAACAGGAAGAGCTGACCTTGATCTGTGGCCTACGTTCTAACGGCTGAACCTTGATCTTCTGGGCACAAACACACTCTTTATGTGAAGAGACTTCTTCTGGCCTCTGATAGGTTCATGGTAAGAGCTTTAAATGTGCCAACTGCACAACGACTGTAAAGGTGTTTTAAAAGGTGACAAGTTAGAGGAACTAGACCCTTTAATTATTCTCATTGTCATGTCAAGTGCTGTAAGTTATCATGTGGAGATCCACATGATGTTTTGCACTTGATTAGCAGTTTGCTTTTGCTTTTTATCTTTATTTCTTTCTATTTTTTAACCTCTTATGATTTGGTGATTACATGAGCAAGCCAGTCGCCTATATCAGCTCAAACATGTTTACATACAGTACTGACAATTAAGATGTTGATTGTTAATTAGGTTAAGATAATCACAAAGCAATCAGTCAACAATGAAAGCATGTGTTACTACATGTGAAAAGTAAAAATATGTTAGTTTACAAATCAGTGTTTTGAGGTCATACACTTTTTCTCAAGGATATTGTTTTTTAAATACAGTTTTTTTACAATTTTGAAAATTATTTATCATTTTTGGGAAGCTTTGTGCCTCTTTAAATTATACTTTTTTAGTAATTATGTTTAAAAGGCATCAAATGTAAAATAAAGCTAATTAGAAAAAATGTTTATTTAAGCATAAAACCAATTTGAATGAACATCCAGCATTTCAGAAATCTGGCCACCCTAGCATTGACTTAACATTTCATTACATAAAGTAAAATGTTCAGCGAGTGCCGCTAATGTTTTATGCTTTATTGCATTTGAAAGTGACATACCAGCTATAATAAACCTAACCAATGGTTGTGTTCAAAAGCAAATGTGAGATAAAAATGGATTTGTTATGCACTATTTGTATTTTTATTAAGAGAATAAAAAATCCTGAAAAAGTATATCATGGTGCAGCCTTTAAATGCAGCCTCTGTAAACATAAGATACTTCTTTCAAAAACATAAAAGATTTAACCCCAAACTTTTGAAGGTAGTGTGTGTGTGTTTGCATGGAGTTGAACTCACAACCTTGGTGTTGCTAGCATCATTCTTTACCAGTGGAGCGATAGGAAGACACTTCAATCTTCAGTGTAAATAATCAAGCAAGACATTTACAGTAAATAAACAATTAAAGGAAGATAAGCTAACGAAAAATCACCTGATATCAGCTTTTGTCCACTGTTTTAAAAACTCAGTGGAGCTTTCAAGCTTGAAGATATAGGTGCAGTGACTAAGAAATACTAGTCAGTTGTTGTGGTGGAGTGATGCCATATAGTCCCAGTAAAGTACACCAGATTGCAGCAGTCTGCCAAATCTTGCACAAACTACATGTGTCCTATGAATAATTATACTGATAGATGCGACTTATTATTTGAATTTTGCATTGTTTTTCCTTGCTCTCCATGACCCTATCAGAAAAAAACTGTAAAAAACTTAGTCTTTTACCTTTATTAAAGGAAAGTTCCATTATGAATTGCTTTTAGCATTAGTTTGTGCATAGGGGAAATAAATTATATGGTTGCCGGCAAGATAAAGTTGCATGGCATGTACAGCTGCATGGCTGGCTGCTTAACTTGATAAATCCATTATTTATGTTCTGAGGCGCTTGCATGCCAGCTTCTGAAAACTTAATTGGAGAGACACGGCGCAGTGTCACCATAAACTATGCTTCTCTCCAAAACATTTGGGAACAAAAGAGAACTTCTTCACTGCCCAAAAATAAGAAGGAAAGTTCAAGAGCCCTAAGGCAATTTGATGTGGTTTACATAAGTGTGTGAGAGCATCTGGCAGTGCATATGGGAGCATGTCTCTAAAAAAGTTGAAGTGTGATTCAGAGAAACAAGAACAAGAAAGACATTGGGAGAGTAGAAAACCACTTGAAAAGGAAGAAAAAATGAAATAAAAAGAGATTGCAGAGATGTAGGCTTTTTAATATTAAAACACCCAGGATACGCACACAAAATGGGCATTTTAAACGATAAACTGACACAAAGACATTTGAATATGTGTATATGGTCCTCCTTCCGCACATTTGTAAACACTGACTCGGTACTTCCGCCTAAGTCAACCGTGACCTTTTCAACGTCATTGCGTATTACGTGACGTCATGAACACGCATCACAGAACAGAGCAAGGCGAGCATTTGTGCTTATAAAACTTAAACTTTTTTATTTATTTTTGAAATGACCGATCGTTTCGCTAGATAAGACCCTTATTCATCGTCTGGTATCGTTTAAAGCCCTTTGAAGCTGCACTGAAACTGTCATTTGGACCTTGAACCGTTTGGGTCCCAATGAAGACCATTATATGGAGAAATGTTTTCATCAAAAACCTTAATTTCTTTTCGACTGAAGAAAGAAAGACATGGACATCTTGGATGACATGGGGGTGAGTAAATTATCAGCAAAAGTTTTTTTAAAAGTGAACTAATCCTTTAATGTATGATGACAGTAGCAGAATGAATTTGGAAGGGTACAAAACCATCTTGCCTACCAATATTCAAGAAAATGCCACCAGATTCATTGGGAAGTGCTTCATATTGCATCAGGACAATGACCCAAAACACCTTGCAAGTTTAGTCAAGGAATTTATAAGGGCAAAGAAATGGAAAGTCTTAGATTGCCCAAGTCAATCTCCAGATTTAAATCCGATTGAACATGAATTTCACCAGCTGAAGAGGAGAGTAAAGGCAGAAACTCCCCAAAACAAGCAACAATTGGAGTTGGCTTCATTAAAGGCTGGGAAAAGTATTTCAAAGGATGAGCAAGAGTCTGGTGATGTCTATGGGTCACAGACTCACTGCTGTGATTGTGTGCAAGGGATCTGCAACTAAATAATAGCTTTTAATCTTTTATATCTGCCTTATGTTCAACTGTCCCAATACTTATGCTCACATCAATGAGTGGGATGAACTCTAAAAGTGTTGTTCTTTTTATTTGGTAAAACATATATGTGTTGAAACGGCTAATAATAAAATGTGACATTCTGTAGTTTTGTCTCATATTCATCTTTTAATCATATTTGCAAATGTCTTGACTCCACAGCCAACAGAGCAATTTTGTCTTTACTGTTCCAATACTTATGGAGGGCACTGTATATACTCTTTTTGGGTCATTCCACATTCAAATACATAAAAGCTTTACTGTACCTGTCTACTGCCTTGATAGAAAATAGCTGCACAGGGAACTGACCTTCCTTAAAGGGACTTTGTTCATTCTCAACACACAGTCACAGTCTGGGCAAGTCGCTCTGTGTTTGATGAAGACCAGTATCATCAGACACTGGAACATGGGATTACTATGGTATTTTGTTTAAAACAAGCACTGCTTAAAAATGATGTGTCATCTGACACAAACACAGGCTGCTGGCAGCTCAGGAGCTTCGCTGTTAAATAACAGTGCGATTAGTGATATTTTACTCTCTAGACAGAGGAAATAAGCAAGAGCACGGCACTATCAACACTAGGAGTTCGTTAAATACACTGTCGCTGCGTCTGAATCTACCTATGAATCTGCCTACTTCCATACTACAACCCGAATTCCGGAAATGTTGGGACATTTTTTAAATTTGAATAAAATGAAAACTAAAAGACTTTCAAATCACACGAGCCAATATTTTATTCACAATAGAACATAGAGAACATAATTGTTTAATCTGAGAAATTTTACACTTTTATCCACTAAATGAGCTCATTTCAAATTTGATGCCTGCTACAGGTCTCAAAAAAGTTGGCACAGGAGCAACAAAGGGCTGAAAAGCAAGACATTTTGAAAAGATTCAGCTGGGAGAAGATCTAGCAACTAATTAAGTTAATTGACATCAGGTCTGTAACATGATTAGCTATAAAAGGGATGTCTTACAGAGGCAGAGTCTCTCAGAAGTAAAGATGGGCAGAGGCTCTCCAATCTGTGAAAGAGTGTGTAAAAAGATTGTGGAATACTTTAAAAACAACGTTCCTCAACATCAAATTGCAAAAGCTTTGCAAATCTCATCATCTACAGTGCATAACATCATCAAAAGATTCAGAGAGACTGGAGAAATCTCTGTGCTCAAGGGACAAGGCGAGACCTTTGTTGGATGCTCGCGGTCTTCGGGCCCTCAGACGACACTGCATCACTCATCTGATTCTGTCATTGACATTACTAAATGGGCCCATGAATACTTCCAGAAACCACTGTCGGTAAACACAATCCGCCGTGCCATCTGCAGATGCCAACTAAAGCTCTATCAAAAAGGAAGCCATATGTGAACATGGTCCAGAAGCGATGTCGTGTCCAGTGGGCCAAGGCTCATTTAAAATGGATTGTTTCAAAGTGGAAAAGTGTTCTATGGTCAGACGAGTCCAAATCTGACATTCTTGTTGGAAATCGTGTCCTCCAGGCTAAAGAGGAGGGAGACCTTCCAGCATGTTATCAGCATTGAGCAGTTGAAAAGCCAGCATCTCTGATGGTATGGGGTGCATAAGTGCATACGATATGGGCAGCTTGCATGTTTTGGAAGGCACTATGAATGCTGAAATGTATATAAAGGTTTTAGAGCAACATATGCTCCCCTCCAGACAACGTCTATTTAAGGGAATGCCTTGTGTATTTCAGCAGGACAATGCAAAACCACATACTGCAGCTATTACAACAGCATGGCTTTTAAGTAGAAGAGTCCCGGTGCTGAATTGGCCTGCCTGCAGTCCAGATCTTTCGCCTACAGAAAACATTTGACGTGTCATTAAACGAAAAATATGTCAAAGATGACCACGAAGTCTTCAGCAGCTGGAAACCTATATCAGGCAAGAATGGGACCAAATGCCAACACCTAATCTCCAGAAACTCATAACCTCGATGCCCAGACATCTTCAAACTGTTTTGAAAAGAAGAGGAGATGCTACACCATGGTAAACATGCCCCCGTCCCAACTATTTTGAGACCTGTAGCAGGCATCAAATTTGAAATGAGCTCATTTTGTGCTTAAAATTGTAAAAAAATGTCCCAGTTTAAACATTGGCTCATGTGATTTGAAATTCTTTTAGTTTTCATTTTATTCAAATTTAAAACAACGTCCCAACATTTCCGGAATTCGGGTTGTATATAATAGGCGAAAAACAGTATGCCAAGTAGTATGTCCTAATTCATATTTATAAAACAGTTTGAAAAGTAGGAGGATGACCTACTAATTCTGGTAAGATTGGGAAGTGTGTCTGATAGACACTTTACCCGTGAGACCATTAGAGAGGATTTGTGATGGTAGTAAAGTAATGCAACTGAGGTCACATGACAATGACAACATGACAAATGTAGTATGTAGTAAATATAATTAATTCTACACACATTCATACTATATAGAGCACACTTTTGAACAGTTGCAAAATGAGTTTGATATTACCCATGCAGGCTCATTTTTATTCTATTTCACACAAATTATGATTCACAGGAGCAGAGTTTTGATTAAGAAAGCCTATTGTTTGCACAATTCCTTGCACAATATTATGTTATTACCTCAAAGCAATTTTAACATGCTGTGAGATTTGAAAACTATTGTTACATTTACAGCTTCATATGTATGAGTTTCTAACTCAGCTGGTAGCTCACGCATTATGGCGTTACACTTGTGAGGTGAAGCACAGTACAAATCCTGTGAAACTTCTTAATTCTGAATGACTGCAATACATGCCTGAAGCAACATAATAAGAATGTGGCCACAGTCACGTATAGAATGTGCGTTTCAGTCCCATTCACTGAACATTTCGCCACAAGCACGTATTTTCAATGAGCCAGTTTCAATTCAAACCAGTGTAGAACATAGAGAGTGCAGTATGTGATTTCAGGTGCAGCTTATGATTGGATAAAAGCCTCCCCCAAATGCAGGGACCCAGGTTCTGATCTGAAATGGAATATATCGTATTTATTTGAAATAATCCCTGTAAAACTGCATAATTCTGAACTTGACAGCCTGGCAACCCAAGAGGCATCAGCCTGCATTACTTCTAGCTTCCTTCCCAGTAATGTTGGCTGAAGGTGTTGAAGGCACTTGAGAAAACATTATTCTCACTGCACTGCCAGCTTTGAGCAGGTGTGAACTGACCTTCCGCTGCATGTAGATGATCACATTATCCACCCTCACTTGGGGCAAACTGCTGGGAGGTCAGCAATGAGCTGCCCAGGGATTTTCAGATTTTCTACTCTATTTCACATATGATTCAGTGTTTTGCTTGCCATTTCTTTCTAATTGTTTTGGAAATTTACTAGCAATTTCTGTGTGCAAATATTTCTATGCTTTTTTCTATGTTTTTCTCAGTGCACTGGGACAAGAAGTCATGTTTTCCATAGCACTGGTAATCTCTCCAAGCCGACACTCTGGTTACCTAAACCACAGGACTCTGAAACAGATGACATTATAATATTTTTACTATTTTTGGCATCATAATTTAGTTCAAATTTTGAATTTTGTGTTGTATTATAACTTTAAAATAAGTTTTTAATTTATTTAAATCAAGAACCACTGTTCCCATGTGAACTTATTTGTATGTTTGTTTGTTTGTTTTTTCCATGTCTCTTCATTTTAGAGGCCTATTGCATGAAACACTGTTCAATTAAAATTCCTGGGGGAGGAGAAACCCTCCAAAGTTTAATCTCTTTTCTTGATAGTCTACCCAGTAAATGCTAGAAAGCATCTGTGTGCGTGTTTTTCTCTCGTGCATTCAGTGTCCTGAAATCCTCTTTTCCTTCCACATTCCTGCTGTGATTAGAATGATTTGATAGCGTTTCAGTACTGTGATACTCTCACCACATTCTGTATTGTTGTTTCTGTGTGAAATTTAAAGCTGAAGTGTGCTATTTTTTAATGTTAAAATGCTAAATATTATATTTTAGTAGACTGTAAGTCATACATTCAAAGGTTGATTTCTCTGAAAATTATGAACACTGACTGGCGCTATCAAAACATTGTTTGTTTTGTTGAACTTCAGACTGAAGCAATAACGTGAATTTGAGGCAGGACCACCTGTTTGTTCAACCTCTTGGCATATTGTAGCAACATACAGGAATCAACAGATTCAAATTAGGGCTGCACAATAATGGTTTAAAATATATAAATGATTTATATGTTCAAATTATAATTATTAATCATGTTTGGTGTGATTTGACTTATGTAATCAGAATTATTGCACGTTCACTTAGGCATGAATCAAGTCATGTCAACTCATACACAGGGTTTGTTTTACCTTATAGTTACCTGATTTATTATATTATTCACACTCTCTACATGAAAACTGGTAAATCATTAAGAAACTTCTTTCAAACTTCTCTTCTCTCTAAAACAGTTAAATTTATAATATTAATTCAAATATTTCCAAATTGTTACCTTTTTTGTTGTTTACAGTAAAACATCAAAGAAGACTTTATATAGCCACACTGAGTGCATTTATTTACCAACCTCAATTGCAAAAGTATAGTGCAATTTTTGGATTCTGAATTTATCACAGACTCTGTTGCCGGAAAAATCGCAAATTACAGTGTGAAGGAACATAGTACAGCAATTATATAGTGATTATGTATTATTGTAGACCTGTGGCTTTTGGATTATTGCAGAAAATAAGATCTGTGTCTAACAAATGTTTATGACTCTTGAACGATTTGTTCATTATGATACTCTTTACAAATGAAAACGACTTTTGTGCAATTTGAGGCCTAAATACAATCAACAGATCTAATAGCTATACGCACATAGGCTATAAATGTCAATGGCACCAACATTAAACATCTGAAAAGTCTCACTCATTAAAAAAAAATAAAAAAATAAATCCAATATCGAATGATTATGCTTGAATAAAAAAAAACACTGTCAGAACATCCTGCTAATTTCTTTCTTTATTTTAATATTCTGCAAACATTCAGGTTAGGATTCATTCTAAACAGCTCTCATATTAAACCTCTGCAGTTAATTCAACCACAATATTTTCTGGAATAAGCCAGCAAAGCAGTCAGGCGCTTCATAATTCAGTGAATGAAAGTTTGAAATGTGAGTACTTGAGTGCATTGCTGAGTTTAGAGCTCTGTTGGAAATGTATGCATGCTTAACATACAGTAGTTAGATCTTTAGTAATGTGATAACAGTTGTGACCAGAGAGTAAAGTGAATCATTACTTGCTCAATAACCTGAGATAATGCAACTAAAGTGATAATACACCCCAATATTACAATGCTGTCATCATTTAATCAACCTCATGTTGTTCCAAACTCATATGACCTTATTTTTTACATGGAACAGAAAGGCTGCTCATTCCCATGCAATGAACACATACTTTACATTGACTAAAGACAGATTACACACACATTTACCCCACTCTTGAAAAGTACCAGACAAACTGGTGCAGGTCAGGTGCAAATTTGTAAGATCAGATCTGACAAATCATAAAGGGATTCAGCCTATGTGACAAAAGCCAAAAAGTCTCTCTGAAGTACAAATCTTGTTGGTATCTCTGAAAAGATGACTTAGTATGCTACCCTTTCCTTTGGCTCTGGAAAAAATCTTCCTGGCATTTGACAGGCGATCTGTAACCTTTATCTGTAATCCAGCCCTCCTCGATCTCAATGTTGAGTGTAACTGTGTGTAACTTTTTTTTTAGTAAAGGGAGCTTGCAGAGAACACAAATGTAAACCTTTTTTTTAATACACTACTGTTCAAAAGATTGAGATCTTTTTTTAATGAAATATAATAAAAACTGTAATACTGACTTATTACAACTACAGTATCTGTTTTCTATTTGAATATATATTGAAATGATTTATTTTTTATCTGTAATCAAAGCTGAGTTTTCAGGATCATTACTCCAGTGTCCAGTGTCACATGATCCTTCAGAAATCATTCTAATATGCTGATATTTCAGCATCTCACACTTTTACAGGAATAGTTCAACCAAAAATGCAACTGTCCCTTTAAGGCAACATCTTAAGTTAAAAACATTTTCTTTTTCAAAACTTCTGCATTCTGTTTTAAATGCATCCTTGTTCAGTGAACTTTGGTCCAAATGATTCAACTCTGCTGTAGAGTTGTACTGCTGATGTGTTATACATGAACATATATCTTACAATTAATATGCCATTTTCTTCTGAAGAACTGTGATTTAACTGTCACATCACACACTAAAATACCTCTCTATTTAACAAATGAATTACCATTAATACAATATACTTTCACTCTCTCACTCTTCCCATCTGTTCTCCTTGCTCGTCTTTAATGCACATTTTATGCATCCATATTTTACTTAATTGTGCGCATAAATCACCAGAGTCTGTTAAATGAGGCTAATGGCAGCCATGTTAAATATTGATGGCTTCGCCTGTAGGTAATGCAGTTGCATTGTTAAAACTACAGAAATATTGAATAATCAATGTTCTCTTTATCATATAGCATTCATTCAAGGCATTAGTAAACACATCAGCACTATTACCACACAGAACTATGACAGAACTGCTTGTGTTTCTCAACAAGATGCTTTGATGGCTCAATAATTGTGTCTGTGTATCCTGTGAAACAACAGTGAGTTTTGATTTGTCATAATATTTAATAACATTCTGGCTGATTTAAAAACTTAATGTCTATCCCTATTTTAAACGAAAATGAATCCATATTAATGCTTTAGAAGAACACAAGCCTAAAAACCTCCAGATGTTCAGCTTATGGGCAGACACCAATCCCAGAAAATCACTGCAAATAACTGTTAATGGATTATTGCAGACTAATGACAGAGCGCTTCAAATCGTAAGAACCTACCTTCATTTAAAACCATTTATCATCTACGCTGTCTGACGTCAATCCTTTTGTACTTTTCTTGATATCTTTGGTAGTTTGTATTGAAGCATTTTTCATGTTATAATTTATGAACATAAAGGTTTTGTAGAAAGGTTTACCTGTTTTTGTCCATACAATGAAAGTCAATGGGGTCCAAAACATCACATGGACAAAAACACTCAGAAGAAAGTCAAGGCTAGTTAACTGTATTAAGACATGTTGACTTTAATGCGAACTGTTAATGCTCAATACGTCTTACTTAATATGGTCACATTTACTCTCAAGTGCTCAAGTATGAGGCATGAATAATTAGCATGGATCTGTGAATGTGTGCTAGGCTTTTTTTATTTTATTTAAGACACAACCATAAGTGCAGTCACTTATAATTATGGGAGTGTTCTAACTTTCGCTAATGATTAATGAGACACTATTGTTGAGTAGTTGTTGAAGGGTGGCACATTGCAAAGGTGAACATCAGCCATTCAGCTGTCCTGGATGCCATCCAGCCACTCTTAATCACTAGAGTAAGGGTGTCTAAAAATGTGTCAGCTGTATCTGTGCTCTGGTTGGTTTGGGGGATCTGCTCGTGTTAATTAAAGGAATAGTTCACCCCAAAACATTCAATTAATTGAAAATGTACTCACCCTCAGGCCATCCATGATGTAGATGAGTTTGTTTCATTGGAACATATTTAGATAAATTTATCCTTACATCAATTGCACACCAATGGATCCTCTGCAGTGAATGGATGTCGTCAGAATGAGAGTCCAAAAAACATCACAATAATACACAAGTAATCCACACAACTGAGTCCAGTCTAAAGACTAAGAAACAAGTCCACCATTTAACTTCAAACCATTGCTCCTGGATCCATAATATTTACACACTTTCAGTGTGTTTGTCTCCAGTGATGGCAGTGCAGTGGAAAAAAACTGTAACTAATTGGTTTCACAATGAGGACCATTTAAAGGGGTCCTATTTTTTAAAGGGGTCCTATTTATAGGGGTCCCTTTTACAAAGTCTTGATTTTGTTTTGGGGGCTGTACTAGAACATGCTCTCATGGTGGTTCGAAAATCTCATTATTTTTCACATAATTTACATTATTACAATACCTTTCTCCCCAGCCTGGCACAAACGGCTCGATTAGTTCCGGGCAGAGCTGGGTAGATTACTTACAAATTGTAATCCGTTACTAATCCGATTCCAGATTACATGACAAAAATTGTAGTCAGTAGCGTAATCTGTTACATTACACATTTTAGGTAATATAATCAGATTACTTTTAGATTACTTTTGATTTAACTCGTTTATCACATTGATTTAAATAGCATTATCTTGTACCATAATGATGTAAAAAATGCAAAGAGTAAGAAAACTTGTTCCCTTCATTGTAATTTACAACATGAAGTGCATTAAACATTGTATTACAGTTTCCCAAACTAGGGTTCGTAAAGGAACTGCAGGGGGGTTGTGAGTTTAATGAAAAGCTGACAATTAATTAAATCATAAAAAATAAAATTAAAATAAATAATTTTAAAACAAACTCCCTTTTTTTATTAATTTTTTTTTTATTTATTTTAACTCCCTTTTGAGGAAAGTCTCTTCACTTGGCGGCCATATTTGCAACGCCTCCAGTCAGCTCATACAATACAATCTTAATGAACAGGGGAATCCTGAAATCTCAAAAACTGCTCGCTGAACTCACATTATGTCAAATCAGCAACAAAAATCTGAAATTAATTGCCCCATGAATGTTGTTTCTTATGCTCAAATAGCGTTTAAAAAGTTTATTTTTCAGGCTAGACCAGGCAATGAGCATGCAGAATCATAACCTGCTTAAGCTGTGCATATGCATTGGTTAGTCTAGTCAGGTTTCTATGGGAAATTTGGCTCTTTCATTTCGAAGGTGGGACTATTCCTCCATATTGCGTGTTGCAGTTTCTCCCATTCATAAGTATAGGAGTGAACAGTCTTTGTGTTTCTATAGTCTTTGTTTTAAATAAAACACTTACTAAAAAAGATTAAATATTTTTATTTACCTGCATGCCATGTGATCATTAATCAAAGAAACCGTGAACATGCAAATGTGATACTTAATTATTGAAATATTTATTTTAAAATCTCAGGGGTACTTAAAGCAAATATATTTGGTGAATAAGGTTTAGATGACAAAAAGTTTTGGAATGCCTGCATTACATGTAACTAAGAAATAACGTGAATATGTACATTTTAATTAGTTATTTAATTAGAAATGATTTTTGTAAATCCAGTGGTCAAATACAGTCGCCACCTGACTAATGACTAATCTTTGTATGAATGTCCGCAAGACTGGACTATTTATACATATATATAATAAGTATATAATCAGTAGGCTATTTTAGAAAGGAAAATTTAAAAGATGAAAAAGAGAAATTAGGGGGAATCAATGATTTATGAATAATTTATTGCTATTGTGTGAATAATATGTAATCATGTAATCCATAAAAAAGTAACTGTAGTCTGATTATGAGTATTTTAAAATGTAATTTACTCTGATTACAAGTACTTAATTTTTGGAATCTGATTACGTAATCCAGATTACATGTAATCAGTTACTACCCAGCTCTGGTTCCGGGTTTGATGAAGGCCCGCCTTCCGAAAAACAAAATGTGTTGTGATTGGTTAGCCGTCCAAGTGTGTTGTGATTGGCAAACAGCTTAGACGGTGTTTCAATACTGCCAAAAACCCTTACCAAAACAGCAAGTTTGGCAGTATTGCCATTTAAATTCAGACCCTGAGAATATTGAGCAAGAGGATCGCACAGAGCCTTTGCACACACGGATATTGCAAGACATATTAAAGTGGTAACGTTATTGTTGTTGTTTTTTTGTGGCTAAATCTCGTTTTAGATAGGATGTCAACAACCGCTTAAAATAACTGTCTTTACTATGTACAGATAAGTGCAACGGTAATATGTATTATGCTTATTGTTCTTTAGTCCTAACATTATAACATGAATTGCAGTGAAACTCTTATACAGTTGAATTTATTTATACCATAGTCCCACAGACTTATAATATTTGTGGCGGCATACAGTGGCATGCGAAAGTTTGGGAACCCCTTGCAGAATCTGTGAAAATGTGGATAATTTTACCAAAATAAGAGAGATCATACAAAATGCATGTTATTTTTTATTTAGTACTGTCCTGAGTAAGATATTTTCCATAAAAGATGTTTACATATAGTCCACGAGACAAAAAAATAGCTGAAATTATTAAAATAACCGCATTCAAAAGTTTGGGAACCCTTGGTTCTTAATACTGTGTGTGGTTACCTGGATGATCTACGACTGTTTTTTTGTTTTGTGATGGTTGTTCATGAGTCCCTTGTTTGTTCTGAACAGTTCAACTGAGCTCTGTTCTTCAGAAAAATCCTCCATGTCCTGCAGAATCTTCAGTTTTCCAGCATCTTTTGCATATTTTAACCCTTTCCAGCAGTAACTGTATGATTTTGAGATCCACCTTTTCACACTGAGGATGATTGAGGGACTCAAACACAACAATTAAAAAAGGTTCAAACAGTCACTGATGCTCCTGAAGGAAACACGATGCATTAAGAGCCGGGGGGTGAAAACTTTTGAACAGGATGAAGATGTCCAAATTTTTTTTATTTTGTTGAAATATCATATTTTTCCATTTAGTACTGCCCTTCTGACGCGACAGAAGATACTTGCATGTTTCCTGGAAGACAAATGAAGTACAATTTACCTTGATCTTCAAATTCAAAAAGTTTTCACCCCCCGGCTCTTAATGCATCGTGTTTCCTTCAGGAGCATCAGTGAATCTTTGAACCTTTTTTAATTGTTGTGTTTGAGTCCCTCAATCATCCTCAGCATGAAAAGGTGGATCTCAAAATCATACAGTCACTGCTGGAAAGGGTTAAAATATGCAAAAGATGCTGGAAAACTGAAGATTCTGCAGGACCTGGAGGATTTTTCTGAAGAACAGTGCTCAGTTTAACTGTTCAGAACAAACAAGGGACTCATGAACAACCATCACAAAACAAAAAAACAGTCATAGATCATCCAGGTAACCACACACAGTATTAAGAACCAAGGGTTCCCAAACTTTTGAATGTGGTTATTTTAATAATTTCAGCTATTTTTTTGTCTTGTGGACTATATGTAAACATCTTTTATGGAAAATATCTTACTCAGGACAGTACTAAATAAAAAATAACATGCATTTTGTATGATCTCTCTTATTTTGGTAAAATTATCCACATTTTCACAGATTCTGCAAGGGGTTCCCAAACTTTCGATCCCCACTGTATATATGCAGATTCGTTCTCTGTCAGCAGGAGGTGCTGTTTGAGTGGGAGTAATGCTTTGTGTAATGCTGTACACAAAGCAGAGCTCCGTTCACAAACGCTGCTTTATCAGACATTGCATGCAAGATGAAATGAAAATGATATCCAATTTTTCTGAAGACAGTCAGTTTCCTTCAGAAATACAGTGATATAAAAACACCCGCACCGGGTTTTGATTTTGAAACGTGCAGTGTCCAACCAAGCGTACTCCCCACCCACCAACCATTCGAATTTCCATAGGCGGGATATATGATATTCTAGTGGGCCGCTTTGTGATATCACAAACACCGGAAGACAGCGCTGTAGTCCAAATGAGCCATTCGCTGTAGTTTTTGAAAAGGGATTTTTTATAAAAACGAAATATATCTCCCTTTGGAGTGGACTTTGAGATTTGTAACTTTGTAGATCTTTTTATGCCCAAACATACACACTACATACACACTGACTAAAATTCAAAAAGTGAAAAAGCATAATAGGACTCCTTTAACACTAGAACCGCCACGGGGTAAATTTTACCCGTTGCTGTTTATCAAATGTACATAACAAATTTTCAATGAAACATTCAAGTCTCCCAGTCATTGACTTTTACTAAAATTGTGTGATTTACAATCTCCTGTTGTTAAAAATTGTGTAGATAAAACCAGATCAAAAAACGGGGCATTTATACGTATAAGCGCCACGCGGGTCAAATTTACCCGCTGTATAATGCCAGTATTTTCGCTGTCATTTTCTTGCCGCTTATGTTTTAACATTGTACATTGCTAGGCAACACATTCACTCACTGAATTAGCGGTTATCAGTTTCATAAATAAAGTCAAAATGAGTAAAATAAGGCGATTTATGGATGCTGAAAGGGTATAAGAAGCACTAAATACCATGAGTGATGGAGAGTCTGATGGTCAGCACAGCGCCTGATGGCTCATCTGACAGCCATCAAGATTTGTTGCCTAATGTTACTCATAATATCATATTTATGTAGCCTAATGTTACTCATAATTGTTCAAAATTTTGATTATTTAATTTTTGTTTTGCCATTTCTATCGTTCACTGTGCATTTCTGTGGTGCTTTTTAGTCTGCCCGTTTCTGAAAAAAAAATCCAATCTATGATGTAATGAACAAAACCATTTTTGATATTACCCTTGGTGTTGTTCTCTTATTCAAATTATATAACTAAACAAAGTAATTATTAATTAGGTGAAGCTGCGCTTGAATTTTTCAGTTTATGTTTATGTACATCTTCAGTTTACATTATGTGTGTACACAGTATGTAAACTACAGAAATATTGATGACTTATGTCAGCACAGGAAAGCAGTTTCATGGGGTTTTTAGTGGTGTTTCCTCTGTCCTCCAAAACCCACATTCATGTCATGCCTTCAGACTGTATTCAGACAATGCATGTTGTCAGTGAGTTCACAGGGCTGTCGATGTGGATTACAGTGTTGATAGTACTATTTTAGGATATGCAAGAATGATGCCTTATAGGTTCTGAGGTTAAGGCCAACCAACCAGTCACAATAATCCTCCAGTCTGCTCATATCACCGTAACAAATACACACGTTTGTGTTTCTGTCATGGTGAGAACTTTACATTGACTTCTATTGTTTTATCACATACTCCTAAAAGTAACCTTCAAAGTGGCTTTTTGCATTGTACATTTTCATTAAGATATTATTTGTATGTTAACTGCTGGCTGCTCTCAACCATGTAGATGGTTTCAGGTTTTACTAAGCCATTTTAGTCCTTCCATTGTTGTCAAAACCCAAGCCACAAACACACACACACACACACACACACACAGTGCTTGTATCTATAAGCAAGTTCACTCACCCGGTAAATTGGTTGTTGTTCAGGTGCAGTGATTGAAAACCTTAGGAAGAGTTCTAAGTCTTTATCCCGGAGAATAGCTTTATATAGTACCTGGGTCTGATCTTTGGAGAAAATAATGTTCTCTACAAAGTGCAGAGGCTTATAGTTCCATCCTTTCTGAGATTTCTGAGAACTCACTTAAATAGAGTACACTTTCACAACTTTTTTAACAGACTTAAATACACTTTTTCAAAAAAAAGTGCACTTTAATGTCATACTAAAAGTTTTACCTTGAAGTACATTTTAAATAATTGCTTGTAGCCTCTATTTCTGTTTTATCACGCGATAGAAAGTCTAAGGCCTTCTCAAGCCGTACGGCTGACCCATCTAACCTGCGGCCTATAATGCATCAATCTAAGATTGCTGTAGAGACAAAATGTAATTCCATCAAGTTAGCATTTTTAAACATTCGCTCACTTAAAAATAAATCATTTCTGATCAATGATTTAATAACCACAAACAACCTGGATTTTATGTTTTTAAATGAAACATGGTTAGAAGACAGCTGCAGTGCAACAGTCCTCAATGAAACAGCCCCTCCTAACTTTAATTTTATAAGTGTCTGCAGGACTGTTAGGAGAGGTGGAGGTGTAGCTGCTCTGTTTAAAGATGTTTATCAGTGCAAGCAAATGTCATTTGGTCAGTATTTGTCTTTTGAATACCTAGGTATTGTGCTGAAAGGTGCTCCACGCACCCTGTTTATCATTATTTACAGGCCTCCAAAATATTCTCCAGCCTTTGTTGATGAGTTCACTGAACTGTTATCAATGATTTCCTCAGAGTTTGACTGTTTTGCTATTGCAGGGGATTTTAATATTCACATAGATAATGCAGAAATCAAAACTACAAAAGAAATTATAACTGTTTTAAACACTTTTGACCTGAGTCCGCATGTGCACGGACCCACACACAATCGTGGACACACTCTAGATTTACTCATTAGTAGAGGTCTAAACATCTCATCCATTGTAATTAAGGATGTAGCACTATCTGATCACTTCTGTATTTTCTTTGATATATTGATCTCAGTCACCACTGAATCTAGATCTGTCTCTATCAGAAAGAGATGCATTAACGAGAACACTAGTGCGCTATTTATGAAGGCAATATCATTAACACCAACCATTTCTGCAGGCCCTGTTGATCTTCTCCTGGAGTCATTTAACTCAAAAGTTAAGAATGTTATTGATGATATTGCTCCGATAAAGGTCAGCAAGAAGACTTGTAGACAAAAATCACTTTGGGGAAAATCAACAGCAGTTTATAGCATGTAAAGGCAATGCAGAAAAGCTGAGCGGATATGGCAGAAGACGAAACTCGAAATTCACTATAGCATCTATAAAGACAGCCTTCGTGCTTTCAATGTGGAACTAGCCACAGCTAGACAGACTTTAACTTAGTAAAAGTTAAAGTAACTTAAACAACACTCGCACTCTTTTTGCGACTGTTGAGAGACTGACAAACCCCCCCAAGTCAGATTCCCAGTGAAATGCTCTCCGACAGCAAATGCAATGAGTTTACTTCCTTCTTTTCTGAGAAGATCAATAATATCAGAAAGGAGATTGGCACATCCTCAAGTTATGCAGAGGTCACACAGATTCGACCGCAATTTCAAAAAGAAGTGACTATGTGTGTTTATAAAAAAATTGATAACAAAATTTTGGAAGAAATAGTACAGCACCTTAAATCTTCAACCTGCTATCTTGACACACTTCCCACATCCTTTCTCAAAAATGTGCTTAACTGTTTAGAAGCTGATCTCTTAGAAGTGGTGAACGCCTCACTTCTTTCTGGGACTTTTCCAAATTCCCTTAAAACTGCAGTTGTTAAGCCCTTTCTGAAAAAGCGCAATCTTGATAACACCATGTTGAGCAACTATAGACCATATCAAATCTTCCTTTCATAGGTAAGATTATTGAAAAGGTAGTTTTTAATTAGCTGAACAACTACTTAAACTCAAATGGATACCTGGACAATTTTCAATCTGGTTTCCGAGCACATCACAGCACAGAGACAGCACTCATTAAGATAATAAATGATATTCTCTTCAATTCTGATTCTGGCAAAATATCAGTGCTGGTACTACTAGATCTTAGTGCTGCGTTTGACACTGTCGATCATAACATACTTCTAGAGAG
Source organism: Barbus barbus (assembly GCF_936440315.1). Taxonomy (NCBI): domain Eukaryota; kingdom Metazoa; phylum Chordata; class Actinopteri; order Cypriniformes; family Cyprinidae; genus Barbus; species Barbus barbus. The sequence goes on along the minus strand of NC_136731.1, from coordinate 22,252,680 downwards.
ACTGGAAAACTGGGTCGGGCTTTCTGGGATGGCACTCAAGTGGTTCAGGTCATACTTAGAAGGGAGAGGTTATTATGTGAGTATAGGAGAGCATAAGTCTAAGTGGATGGCCATGACATGTGGAGTCCCACAAGGCTCAATTCTTGCACCGCTCTTTGTTCAGCCTGTATATGCTCCCACTAAGTCAGATAATGAGGAAGAACCAAATTGCCTATCACAGCTATGCTGATGATACCCAGATTTACCTAGCCTTATCTCCAAATGACTACAGCTCCATTGACTCCCTCTGCCAATGCATTGATGAAATTAACAGTTGGATGTGCCAGAACTTTCTTCAGTTAAACAAGGAGAAAACTGAAGTTATTTCATTTGGAAACAAAGATGAAGTTCTCAAGGTGAATGCATACCTTGACTCTAGGGGTCAAACAACTAAAAATCAAGTCAGAAATCTTGGGGTGATTCTGGAGACAGACCTTAGTTTCAGTAGTCATGTCAAAGCAGTAACTAAATCAGCATACTATCATCTCAAAAACATTGCAAGAATTAGATGTTTTGTTTCCAGTCAAGACTTGGAGAAACTTGTGCATGCATTTATCACCAGCAGGGTGGATTACTGTAATGGTCTCCTCACCGGCCTTCCCAAGAAGACCATTAGACAACTGCAGCTCATCCAGAATGCTGCTGCCAGGATTCTGACTAGAACCAGAAAATCTGAGCATATCACACCAGTCCTCAGGTCCTTACACTGGCTTCCAGTTACAAACCCGATTCCAAAAAAGTTGGGACACTGTACAAATTGTGAATAAAAACAGAATGCAATGATGTGGAAGTTTCAAATTTCAATATTTTATTCAGAATACAACATAGATGACATATCAAATGTTTAAACTGAGAAAATGTATCATTTTAAGGGAAAAATAAGTTTATTTAAAATTTCATGGCATCAACACATCTAAAATAAGTTGGGACAAGGCCATGTTTACCACTGTGTGGCATCCCCTCTTCTTTTTATAACAGTCTGCAAACGTCTGGGGACTGAGGAGACAAGTTGCTCAAGTTTAGGAATCTGAATGTTGTCCCATTCTTGTCTAATACAGGCTTCTAGTTGCTCAACTGTCTTAGGTCTTCTTTGTCGCATCTTCCTCTTTATGATGCGCCAAATGTTTTCTATGGGTGAAAGATCTGGACTGCAGGCTGGCCATTTCAGTACCCGGATCCTCCTTCTACGCAGCCATGATGTTGTAATTGATGCAGTATGTGGTCTGGCATTGTCATGTTGAAAAATGCAAGGTCTTCCCTGAAAGAGACAACGTCTGGATGGGAGCATATGTTGTTCTAGGACTTGGATATACCTTTCAGCATTGATGGTGCCTTTCCAGATGTGTAAGCTGCCCATGCCACACGCACTCATGCAACCCCATACCATCAGAGATGCAGGCTTCTGAACTGAGCGCTGATAACAACTTGGGTTGTCCTTGTCCTCTTTAGTCCGGATGACATGGCGTCCCAATTTTCCAAAAAGAACTTTAAATTTTGATTCGTCTGACCACAGAACAGTTTTCCACTTTGCCACAGTCCATTTTAAATAAGCCTTGGCCCAGAGAAAACGCCTGCGCTTCTGGATCATGTTTAGATATGGCTTCTTTTTTGACCTATAGAGTTTTAGCCGGCAACGGAGAATGGCACGGTGGATTGTGTTCACCGACAATGTTTTCTGGAAGTATTCCTGAGCCCATGTTGTGATTTCCATTACAGTAGCATTCCTGTATGTGATGCAGTGCCGTCTAAGGGCCCAAAGATCACGGGCATCCAGTATGGTTTTCCGGCCTTGACCCTTACACACAGAGATTGTTCCAGATTCTCTGAATCTTTAGATGATATTATGCACTGTAGATGATGATAACTTCAAACTCTTTGCAATTTTTCTCTGAGAAACTCCTTTCTGATATTGCTCCACTATTTTTCGCTGCAGCATTGGGGGAATTGGTGATCCTCTTGCCATCTTGACTTCTGAGAGACACTGCCACTCTGAGAGGCTCTTTTTATACCCAATCATGTTGCCAATTGACCTAATAAGTTGCAAATTGGTCCTCCAGCTGTTCCTTATATGTACATTTAACTTTTCCGGCCTCTTATTGCTACCTGTCCCAACTTTTTTGGAATGTGTAGCTCTCATGAAATCCAAAATGAGCCAATATTTGGCATGACATTTCAAAATGTCTCACTTTCAAAATTTGATATGTTATCTATATTCTATTGTGAATAAAATATAAGTTTATGAGATTTGTAAATTATTGCATTCCTTTTTTATTCGTAATTTGTACAGTGTCCCAACTTTTTTGGAATCGGGTTTGTACATTTAGGATTGATTTTAAAGTACTTTTACTTGTTTATAAGTCACTCAATGGCCCAGGACCTAAATATATTGCTGATATGCTCACTGAATATAAACTGAACAGACCACTCAGATCATTAGGATCGAGTCAGTTAGAAATACCAAGGGTTCACACAAAACAAGGGGAGTCTGCTTTTAGCTATTATGCGGCCCGCAGTTGGAACAAGCTTCCAGAAGAGATCAGATGTGCTAAAACATTAGCCACATTTAACTCATCTGTTTAACTGTGCATTTGTTGAATGAGCACTGTGCTATATGTCCGAACTGACTGCAATGAATTTTATGTATAATAATTTTCTTTAAATTTATTTTAAATCAATTCTATATCATTTTAAAATTCCTTGTTTTTATTATTTTTATTTCCATGTTTTTATTGATTTTTAATGTCTATTTCACTTTCTTTTATGTAAAGCACTTTGAATTACCACTGTGTATGAAATGTGCTATATAAAAAAAACTTGCCTTGCCTTGCCTTGCCTTGATGTGCTGAGAACATATGGGTTGATTGTACAGTATATATATTGTTATTTGATATTAAAGGGGTCATATGACGTTGCTAAAAAGAATATTATTTTGTGTATTTGGTGTAATGCAATGTGTTTATGCGGTTTAAGGTTCAATAAACACATTATTTTCCTCATACTGTACATTATTGTTGCTCCTCTATGCTCCACCTTTCTGAAATGCGTAGATTTTTTACAAAGCTCATCATTCTGAGAAGCAAAGCATGCTCTGATTGGCCTCAAGCGTGAGATGGAAATGTTACACCCCTCACCGTATTGTGATGCTGTGCCCCAGTGCAACGACACAAAAACAACATAAAACCCATTATAAACGAGGCATTTGTTGCATCCAGTGGGGGCATAATTACTGATTATAATGACTTATACTGTCTTTTTACGTGTCGCGTTACATCATGCCGCATAAACATTACCATGTCTGCATTTGTGATCGGAGAAACGACAAACAACAAGTACTACTCTACACTGGTCAAAACTCACGTTTGAATCATCAGTGGCAAATTCTTTCAATAAGAAAACGTACTTACAGGCTATGAGTCAGAAGCACCAAACTGTCCTTGCAAAGTTGGAATTGCCCCACTTTATAGAAATGGTGTTTAAGCATAGCTGGTACGCTACTCCCAGGTTCAGGAAATAGTCTTCCATAAAATGCACTGCACACACTCTAATATTTGGGTTGAACTGTTCTGGAACAGTGTTGTAAATACAACTTAACCACTGATTTCTTGTTGTGTCCTCTTTTGGAAGCCCAAACAAAGTACTTTCGCTTTCACAACGAAACACACAGGGTCTCCAGGACATGGAACCGGCGACAGCAACAATTCTACAGTGAGGGTAATAGTTCCGCCCCCTTTCTTTGCGTATACATTTGGGCGGTGTTTTGCAAATCTCCCCACACCGTGACACAGACATGTGGGGGCGTGTTTGAGTGAGCCATTTTAGGTGGGCGTGGTCGAGTCTTAACTTTATAAAGAATATCTCTTTGGTTTTGAGACTTTAGTCTTTGCAACTTCAGGGATCTTATCTATGCATGAACAGCTTGTAACACTCCAAAGTGAAAGGAAAATTTGAAATTGCATCATATGACCCCTTTAAATTTATATTTTATAACAAATTATAATATTTTTTTTGTATGTCAGAAACATTACATTCAGTTAACAATTTTATTTCCATGTTCTCTTTTTAAACATATGCTAAAGTGTATCATTCAATCATTCCTGACTAATTCTTTTCCTTTAGAGACCTGAGAGTACAGACTTTTTAATCAGGTTAATCATAGAGGAATAACTAGATTTTTATATTTTCTGCATTAGTAAAATAAATGGTGTTTATTGGTGTAATACCTGCTGCTCTACTGCCAGGGTGGAGGATTTAGCATGTTGCAATGTTGTTCTTGGGCTTATTGGCTAAAACGTTAACAGTCAAATCTCTATGATATTCACAGATTTTCAAAAATCATCAGTCATACCATTTATAAAAGTAACATTACCTCTTCTCAACAACCTGCATGATTTGAGGCATCATTCTTGGCGCTAGTGGTTTTGAAAACCCCTTTATTTTTACAACAGAAATCGACATTGTAATCCGCCTTCACAACCGCTTTAGCTTGAGCTTTATTTTCAAGTTAAAGCAGTTGTGTAGGCGTATTACAGTGCTGACTTCTATTGTAAATATGTTTGCAAATGATGCTCAAGCTAACAAAAGCAACGTATCATATGAATATTCATTTCCATTTTTTTGTGTTTTCTGGGCAAGGCATGCTTTTCATAGCTGAAGTTGTTTCAGCGTGAAGCAATCATACCCCGCTTGTCCACTACATAATCAGAGATCTGTAAAGACGCAGCATGACATACAGTAGTAGAAGAAAGTGGATGAATGAAGATTATAAATCAATCTCTTTTCCAAAGCCTAGTGTGTTTCCTACATTGGAAGCATTTAAGGCACCATTACCGCACTCATGAAGCAAAAGGGTTTTCCAAAAGTCAAATACCTTCTTTTGTTCTTTTGGCCAAAAATGTGCATATAACGCCCTGTGAACACTCAGTTGTGTTTTTGAAAAATTTAACTGAGGGCTAGTATAAATAAAGTAAATAAAAATGGTTCCAGTATAGATCCTTGTGGGATGCCACTTTTAATATTTGCAGAGGATTATGTAAAACAGACAGTTCTCACTGAGAATGTTCTTTCATGTAAAACTTGAATAGACCGTCTTAAAAACACACCATGAATACCACATTGATCAGTAAGAACGGCATGATCAGTTTTCTCAAAAGCTGCACTAAGATCCAATAAAATCAGACCTATGCAGCTACTAGAATCAACGTTAAACAAAATAGTCTTTGAAACATATTTATATTTATCATAAACTGTATCATATGAATTTATCCAATATTAGGGTTACCATACATCCTCTTTTTCCTAGAAAAAGAGAGGGTGTATGGTCACCCTATCCAATATGGTGGATGAAGCACAACTCATCCAATAACATCAATACAAATTGTTCAGTCGTATTAAAAATTTACTATTTTATCCTATATTTATGTGAAAGCAAGGGATACTTTTGTGACAAACAGAATTGCTACAGTGTTTTCCAAATCAGTTACTTTATGTAGGATGTTGCCTTTGTATACAGCAGACAGTAAGTCAGCTCAGTTGGTTTTGGAAAAAAGCCATTCAGTCTCATCTGTGGCATATCAGACTTGGTATTGATAGAAATGGCGTGGTAGAGTAGATGGTGTCAGCGGTAATCCATGAGTATCACTGCTGACACAGACAAAGATGCAGTGACATTAATCTGAACCTCGATGAAGTGACAGCATGTGGGGTGTGATGTGACAGCGGTGTGCGGCACTGTCACTCTCAGACATTTCCTACCGCGTTACTCACTGGCATACAACTGCGCCAACGTGCTGGTTCATGACATTGGTATCTCTGAGCCCTCTGTGAGCTTCTAATCAAATCATAAGCCCCCAACTGTCACGTCTCAGTGGGAAAGAGGAGCTCTGGGAACTGCACTTGTTCTCTTACCCCAGTTAAATGAGGTAAAAGGACATAGTGGGACAGCGTTTTGGGGACACACTGTCTGGCTAGCTGTTATTGTCTGCATGCTAATATACTTATGGAACTATTTAATTATACATTTACAATGTTTACAAAATGTTTACAAAAAGAGCATACTTTTCCCCCCAAAAGTTACATTTAAAAAATTGACATCACAAATACCGCTTGCCTTTTTGGTAAAGTATTCATTACTTATTATTCACAATCTAAGTAATTCCTGATAGATGTCCAATCATTTTACTCAGAAATATGTTACATTAACAATGTTCATGTTCATGGCTTAAAAAAGTTTGTGTACAGGTTACTGTATGTAGTAATATTTGGAAGCCCATTTCTGTTACAGAATAAAAAAAATGTAAAAAGCAGTTGCAATTTATTATGTAATATTTTTATAGTTTACATCTCGCAATTTCGTTTTTTCCCCCACTAAAAATAAAAAAACTTTTTTATGACTGCAACTTTTTACTTGTAATTATGAGTTTATATCTCACAATTCAGACTTTTCTTCTTCGTTGATATCGACCGTTGCAATTTTGGGTTTAAAAAACAGTAAGACTGTGAGATACTCCTAAAATAAATGAAAAACATCAGCTACAGAGATTTCAGCCTCATTTCACTGGGAAAGAGGTATCGGTGCACATGTAAAACTTATTACGTATTAGTCCATGTATAAATGCCAGATCTCAGACCATTTGACTGCTGCTGTGGTATTAAATATTCCACTAATGAATTTGCTCAGGTTTGGGTCACGAAACCCAGATCTCACCAAAATGGCATGGCTGTAATTATGCACGTGTGTTCATCCAATCTCACTGGGCTCTTCAGAGAGGCATGAGAGTAGCCCTGTATTTGTATGCTTTAGTCAGAGAGGTTTGTTTTCCTTTTCATGAAAGTCAGTGTTCCCATTTTGCAAAATGGCAGAATACAAGGGAGCCTTTAAATACAAATAGTCAATGGTTGTTTTGTGGCACTTGTAAATTATGAGTGTATGCTCGATACGTTGCCGGTTTTTCGCTTACAGTTTTTCTTGATTGCTAACACACTATAACTGATTAATTTTTCCAAACCATTCATACAGTTATCAAAACAAAGACATGTTTCTCAAAACTTTTAACACATTTCACCTGTTTGCACACATTCCAATTTGCTCAGTGTTTTCTGCAAAACTCTACACAAAAACACCATCATTTTGCACAGGTTTAACCATGTTCTCATTCAGAAAACACAAACACACAATATAATTAACTCAAGCATCAAAAAATTAACTCAAACAGTACACATTTATCCATGTATGAACATTCAGTAGCAAAACTGATGACACACAGGTCAGAATCTCAGGATGATATGCACAGGAGCACAAGTGATTATGTGTTTTGGAAAATGAATCCTGGTAGTGGGAGACAAAGAGGAATTGGAGGGGAAAATAAAAATGAAGGGGATGAGGTCAAAGGCCATTTGTTCCTGATGAAATACAAAGCACTATGGTTGACCATGTTCTTCTGCATGGACTGACCATGAGGGAAGTTGGTCTACAGGCTCATCTACAGGGTTTCAATACTACTGACACATACAATATAGTTACAGTACATAGCAGCAGTACTTCAGATGAGAGAAATTTCATTATTCTATGTACAGTAAATACTGTAGCACATGTTGTACACCCTCAAACTCATTACTGTTGAATTGATTTGTAGCCAAGTAGTCCTTACATGTATTCTATTTTTGCAGAACTGAGAGACGACTGTCTAGAGGAGGCAGAGAAGTCTTTTATCAGAAGACTAAGAAACTGCTATAACAAATAAGGATACTACCAATACTGTAATGCAAATTGGCAGAGGATGCTGAATGAATGAATGAATGAATTTATTTATTTACAGTAACTGACAGTATATTCCAGTGTGTGTTTAACTGTATATTCAGTTGTTTGGTCTTTGAATTTTTCTTTTCTAGTGCTTTTTATCTACTGTAAGATCTTTTTACAGTTGTGTAATGAAAGTAAACTTTTCTTAAAGTTTATTGCTGAATTTTACTGTATCTGCACCCCTTTATTTATGCCATGTACTGTAACAGTCATTGACTAGCAAAATTATTCCTGTTTCCCAAAATGAGGTTTTTGTAACAGTGTTTTGAATTGATATCAAATAGTGTTCTCTAAACAAGTGGTCTGAGTATTTGACAGGTGTATCATCTGAGGCCAAAGTTTGAGTCTGACAAAAGATAACGTTTTTGACTAAACTATTTGATTTAAACCTGGAAGTTTGAAGTTTGCACAGGTTGGTGTGTAATTTTGAGATTGTGTTTATAGTTGTGAGAAAATGGTGAATTGTGTGTTAGCAATCGAGAAAAACTGTAAGAGACAATCATAGACAACTCTGTAATTACATTCTCTATTGAATTTAGATTGTATTGAACAATGAAAACTGGGAATAAAAATTGTCACTAAAATGGCAATATTGAATGATTATTGGAGCACAGTTACAGAGACCACTTCATATTAGTCACGCTTCATATTATTGTGTTCATGTTATACCTGTTACTTACATCAGTGTTGCTATGACTATTATTATACTATTATACACTAACTTTTTATAGACTTTTATTAAACTGGTAAAATGCTTGTTTCTAAATTGTATTAATATTTCTTAACTAGCGTTACATTTCCTTGAATAGCTACTACTGCTAAACAAATTAGCTTTTGTCATTCATGTTAACCAGTAAACTATAAATTTATTAAATTTCATTTTTAAATGCTAACAACTTCAGAGCTTACGGAGATGTGCATGCTGACAGATGTTACGTGAATGAACAGCTGAAGTGGAAATAAAGCCCTGTGGGCTGCTAGCATAAAGCTAACTGTGTGTTTTGTCTTTGTACAGTATCTCATTACCTACAGCCTCTAAGCCACTAGTCATTATTTTGCACTTTTCACACCAAATTTTATGTGTGGCCTTTGGGTTTGTTTAATAAGCTACAACCGCATCTGTGCCAGTTACTTTTTTAGCCATTGCTGGCAGAGATTGGTTTAAATATGTGATTTGAGAGATGGCTAAAGTTGCAGCTTTAGGTAGGCTCGAATATATCCCTTTGTCAGTTTTTTCTTGTTAAGCGAGATTAGGCTAATAGGACTCAAGTGCTATTCCTGGGCAATATTCCCCAACTTCCTTCTAATAGCATTCCAGCATGTGCTTGAGGCGAGGTCTCAGGTGTTGAAACTGTCACACAGTGTTAGCGCTGTCTGAGGCAACAGTGGGGGGGGGGGGGGTCAATTTTGACTTGAATTTTTAAAGTGCCTCTGGTGCACATAAACTTTCCTGACCCACTGGCTGAATTTTAATTTGCTTAAACAGCTCGCAACAAAATGGATATGTGGTTTGTTGCTTCACTCGTCAAACAGCTAAACTGCTAAAAGCTAAACCTTTTTGAACAGCTAAATTGACCGTTTTCACTCAAATTATACTTAATCACATTTTTATTTTCCTAAATACAAACATTAAAAGGACAGTTCACCCAAAAAATGTCATTAACTACTCACCCTCATGTCGTTCCAAACCCATAAGACCTTCGTTCATCTTCAGAACACAAAGTAAGACATTTTTTATCAAATCTGAGAGCTTTCATATATATATATATATAAGTGAGTTTGATCACCCAAAATTCTATCATCGGTAATAGGATAGTAGAATTTTCTAATTCTGACTATTTACATATTTTTAAAACTAATAATATTCTGTTAGTGTTGAATTAGTGTTTAATTTAGTTTACTTACTATAGTCCTGCCTAACCTTGACATTCTTAGCCAGTTGGTTTGGTTAATGAAAATACTGGCAGCACAACCTACTGTCCATACGGTATTTCTCTTTCTGTGTGTCTGGCTTTATTGACCTCCTCTCACTGGAAGAGTTTTGACTGGGCCACACATACCTAACTAATCATTCTGATGGATTTCTGCAGACGACAAGAACATTAGATTTACACTGAAGTGCCACATAATGCCTTTCTGTGATCTGTGGCTTTAGTGTGCAGTGAGCATGGTGTGTGGTGGCCAGTATGATGGCGAAAAAAAATTCTAAATTTAAGTAAACATATTTATTTGCTGAAAATATTTAAATATTGAACATGGTGTACACAATTTTATTTTGGTAAAATTACCTCTCATTTGGTAAAATTACAGCTCATCCCTCAAGGTTTATAACATAGTTTGTGGGTTTAAGACAGGCATTTGGCTTTCTCCAAATGTAAGGTCATCTGAAAAATTGAATTAAAGTAAATTATGACTCAGCAGACTGTTTTTTGTTTTTGTTCTATGCATTGGTCAGGGTTTACAAGATTACTGTATACCTCTTTGTGCTTGTGTCCTGGAGATGGATGGAAATGATTTCTAAATTATGTAGCCCAGCAATCAGTTCCAAATCTGGCAAGATCTTAACATTCAGATTTGGGTGAGAGATACTAATAGTAATCCATTTCTCCAATTCAGTTTTATAAATGTTGCATTTAAAGTAAATACATGATGAAAAATGAAAGCACCACACGAGTGTGAACTGAACTGGTCCTCCAGAGAGAAATGCAGAATAACTAAAAGATTTGTGAAAGCAAGTCTGACTGCAGGGATCAACACGAGCATCGTCGTACAACCTGTATATTTTACTCGCCCTGCAAACATTTTCACTGATCCAACCACAAAAACAAACAAACAAAAATCTCTATGAAAACTGTAAAAAAAATTAAATAATAAAAAATATAGTTTATAGATTTTTAACCTACATATTCTTGTATCATAAACCTAATACAATAAAAAATTAAGTAAATACTAATCAATAAAAAATTAAGTAAATAATACAATAAAATGAAGTTTGTTTATTATTATTATTATTATTATTATTATTATTATTTTAGACATAAAGAAAAAAAGCTGTTTGTCAAAATGAACCATCAAAAGGATGCTTTCTTTTTTCCTCCTGCACTACATCTCACTTAGGATGCAAGACCAGATAGCAGTTTCATTCAGATAGCATGCAATGGGGGGGGGGTAAAAAAAAAGATTATTGGAGTATGAATTACAACAGCAACAACAAAAAATCAGTCTTTCTACTTTAAAATTTCATGTTTAATTCAATGTATTACTTGCAATTACTTTGAATTATTTGTGAAATTTACTAGCATTTTCTAAGTGAGAATAGTTTCAAATCCATTTTTTTTTCTGTGAAATTTCTTTGTAAAATATAATACAATAGGAATTGTTTTATTTTTAACAATCATGAATGCACAACATTCTGAAACCTCTTATAAAGTCTGAAACCTCTGCAGCAGTGTCAGTCATTAGATCACCATCCTATAGTCCTACTCATCTGGCTTCAAGTCAAAATGAAACAGCATTTTACTTCCTTAGCATTTAGTGATGATTTAAAAAATCTAAATAAATGAAATTGTTGCAAAACATTCTGTGAGCAAAGGTGATTTAAATTTCTATAGCAACTGCCACTGACATGAATGTGCATGTTAATGGTTACATTGTGATGAAAGATCACAAATCATTATTTTTTTAAACTGTCAAATTGTTCTCATGTTTTAAGTTTAATTCGTTTCTGGAGCAACTGGATTGTTAGTCTTTTGTATTCACCACAACAAGCTGAATGAATTTGAAAGGTCATTTAACTTGCCTGCCCAGAGACTGGAACAGAATGGAATTTGAAACGTTTTAGCCAAAAATGTTTCCATGGTAAAGGGTTTTTTTTTGCAGAAACGTTTCAGATTTCGTTCTGTTCTCCGACTACGGCTGAAGTAGGGGTGGGATGTGGATCGATATCCAGGTGAGTAACTGTTACTACACTCTGGGATGCCAACACACGGTTCCTAGTGAGCTTCCTTGCTGCTTACCTCAGACAGAAACCTACTCGAAACAGAACCTGCATGTATTCAACAACTTGGATCATGTGTTACTTTGATAACCAATAACATTACAGCTTTGACATAATTGAATTTGTGTTAAAGTTGTGCAATAATTATTCACTAGTTGTGGTAGAAATGCCATAGAAATGAATGAGAAGTGTCATAAATGGAATCCTACCTGTCACAAAGTTGTCTGTCTTTTCTTATAAAACAACATGTTTTTCCTCTGCATTCAGTCCAGAATGAATATTTAATGGCAAACAGTTGTATGGTAGAATATTATTCCGAATTCATCCAGTTTTTAAACTGAGCTTGCTGCAATGCATTCTGGGACTACATCCTACAAGTTATTTTGTCTATGATGCATTAGAGGGAATTCTGTCAACATTTACTCACCCTCATGTCGTTCCAAACCTGTATGACTTTCTTTTTCTTTGGAACCTAAAAGATATTTTGAGAACTGTCTTAGTGTTTTTTTATATCCATGGAAGTCAATGGTCATCAAAACTGTTTGGTTACCACCATTCTTCAGAATATCTTCTTTTATGTTCCACAGAAGCAAAAAAGTCATACAGGTTTGGAACGACATGAGGGTGAGTAAATGATGACAATAAGTTCATTTTTTGGAGGATTTAGTCTGTATCTGTACTGTGAGCATATCTTTTACCGTCATGTTCTGTTCTAACATCTCTCTCTACACCATGTGAGTAATTGAGCTGGATGTGTTGTAAGGGTTAGTGTATCCTGTCCTCTGATATCTGCTTCATCACCCAAGCAAGAGCTCAGAGCAAAGACAGCAACATGGTCAACAGTCTGTGACCTTCCTTTACCCAGAGGCTTCTGCAGAAAAGTGGGATAATGAGCGTGTTGTTTTTATACTGTAGATCAGTAGTCCATGTCTTAACTGCACTGCAAATATTCTTTATTCTTGTATGCTATCCTGATTGCTCACATTCAGCAAACAGTGAAATGAGTTTAGGGAGCCAATGAGGCTCACACTGCTTGCATTATTACTCAACATGATGTTTGCAGCTTTAATCAGTGGGGGAAAAAAAACAACATTGTTCCAGTTCTCTGTCTTTTTTTGGGAGTGGGAGGTGGGGAATGTGACCAAAATGCAGTCATGTTACGAGGTATTTTAGATTATGCTAACTGTATATATCCATTGCCTAAAATTCAGCCAAAAATATAATGTAATGCCTATTTTTAGTAGTTCATCTTTGATTTTTCATAAATATTTACTTTTTTATATTTGTAACTTAAAGCAAATGTATGTAGTTTTGTGAATTTTGGGACTTTGGAGCCCCTACAGTAAAGTGAGTGGAACTGACTGTCGTAAATGTATCACAGTTGTAATTACAGAACAAAGACTTTAAAATAGCTTTTGATTTCTTCAAGCTCAAAGTTGTGACATTACTTGGCATCCATAAACAACTGTATAAACCAATGTAGTAACAATGTGTCAATATTAAATCACTTTTATGAAGCTGTCTGCTGTCTTTTTGAAAGTCTGTCTTTTTGTCTTTTGAAGTTAATAGGAATATTTTAGTTCATCTATGACCAGTTAAAGGAGACAGTAAAAACATTAGTGGTCTCTTTTTTTTTCCTCAAATAAATGGTGTTTGAAATTTGAAGTTTCTTTCATCAAACAATCCTGTGGAGGGGGTGGGGAAGAATGAAGCAGCAGCACATTTTTTTTTTTTTACATTTTTAATTTTTAAACATTAATAACAACAACAACAATAATAAATATTTCTTGAGCAGCAAATTATTACTGTACAATATGACTGTTTTTTACTGTATTTTTGATCAAATAAATGCAGCCTTAGTGAGCATGAGAAACAAAAACATAAAAAAAAAATTTAGTTACACTTTATTTTAAGGTGTCCTTGTTACAGTGTAATCATAAATTTAAGTACTGAGTAATATTAAGTAACTACATGTACTTTCTTTTCGATTAGGATTAGGTTTTAACTTAAGGTTACTTCCATGTAATTATTGCATAATTTATTGTTATTATAATAGTAAGTACATGTAACGTGTGTTATGCGTCGGGTGGTTGTGGTAAAAAAGCGCAAGATGAAGGAATAAACAAAAGGAGTATTCTTTATTTAAAGGCATCAACTCACACTTGACATTTAACTTAAGAACAGACAAACCCATGAGGAGAACTGAGGACCTTTAAAGGGATCGGGACAAAGGAACAAACGAGATAATTAAACACAGGTGATGAGGATGATAGATAATTAACTAATGACAGGAAAAACCAAATATGGGCAAAACAGGAAACTAAACAGAAACCAAACCGTGACAGATATCGCCCCCTCCCGGAAGGTGCGTCCCGCACCGTAACAGTAACATCGGGGAGGGGGGGTGGGCGCCCTGGAGGCTAGAACAGGGCCAGGACAGGGAGGAGACTCGGGAAGCCTCCAGGGCGGATCAGGAGACTCGGGAGACCAAGGCGAATCAGGAGACTCAGGAAGCCATGGTGGATCAGGAGACACAGAAGGTCATGGCGGATCAGGAGACACGGGAGGCCATGGCGGATCAGGAGACTCGGGAAGCCATGGTGGATCAGGAGACACGGAAGGCCATGGCAGATCAGGAGACACGGGAGGCCATGGCGGATCAGGAGACTCAGGAAGCCATGGTGGATCAGGAGACACGGAAGGCCATGGTGGATCAGGAGACAGGGAAGGCCATGGCGGATCAGGAGACACGGGAGGCCATGGCGGATCAGGAGACTCGGGAAGCCATGGCGGATCAGGAGACACGGAAGGCCATGGCGGATCAGGAGACACGGGAGGCTATGGCGGATCAGGAGACTCGGGAAGCCATGGCGGATCAGGAGACACGGAAGGCCATGGCAGACCAGGGGACATGGAAGGCCATGGCGGATCAGGAGACACGGGAGGCCATGGCGGATCAGAGAGCTTGGATGGCCATGGCGGATCAGGGAGCTTGGATGGCCATGGTGGATCAGGGAGCTTGGATGGCCATGGCGGATCAGGGAGCTCTGTGGCCTTGGCCCTAGGCCCGGCCACACCGGCAGAGACTATATGCCCCCCCCCCCCCAATTGTTTTGGGGATGTTCCCCTCTAGGGGCCACACTGGAGGAGCGGGCTCTGTGGGAGGCTCAGGAGGAGCGGGCTCTGTGGGAGGCTCTGGAGGAGCGGGCTCTGTGGGAGGCTCTGGAGGAGCGGGCTCTGTGGGAGGCTCAGGAGGAGCGGGCTCTGTGGGAGGCTCAGGAGGAGCGGACTCTTGGGGGCGCTCTTGCAGCGCGGACTCTTGGGGGCGCTCGTGCAGCGCGGACATTTGAGGGCGCACGGGAGGCGCGGAGCTGGACTGAACCAGCAGAGACGAAGGAGAGCTGGACGGGACCAGCGGAGACGAAGGAGGGCGCTCTTTCAGCGCGGAGACTTGAGGGCGCACGGGAGGCGCGGAGCTGGACAGAACCAGCGGAGATGAAGGAGAGCTTGACGGGACCAGCGGAGATGCAGGAGGCGCGGACACTTGAGGGCGCTCTTGCAGCGTGGACACTTGAGGGCGCTCTTGCAGCGCGGACACTTGGTGGCGCTCCAAGAACGCAGATCCCCGTGGATCAGGAACGGCACCCATGGCCGTGGTTTGAGAACTGGATTCTCGGGGTTCGGGATCGGTACTCGTAGCCGTGGTTTGAGAACTAGATTCTCGGGGTTCGGGATTGGCACTCCTGGCCGTGATTTGAGAACTGGATTCTCGGGATTCGGGATCGGCACTCCTGGCCGTGACTTGAGAACTGGATTCTCGGGGTTCGGGATCGGCACTCCTGGCCGTGGCTTATGAACTGGATTCGTGATCAGCACTCCTGGCCGAGGCTTGAGAACTGGATTCTCGGGGTTCGGGAAGCGTGAATTCTCTAGGGAGCTTGGGAGATGTTGAGCTGGACGGAACCAGTGGAGAAACAGGAGAGTACTTGCGAGGAACAGGCACTAGAGGGCACTGGCGAGGAGCAGGCACTGGAGGGAACTGGCGAGGAGCAGGCACTGGAGTCCAAGACATTCCCTCATCTATTATCAGCACTCCTACCGGCACCTGATTTCCCTCCGTCAGCGGCTCGGGGTGAGCCGTAGTAGGCGGCGGAACCAGCTTCGCCGCGGACGGCGTAACATTCATCACCTTTTGCGGTGGTATCCTCTTCACCGCGGGTGGATACATCATCGCCCCGGACGGCGGGTTGGTTCTGGATCGGGGCTGGACACTCTCCAGACACCGGAGGATCCCCTCCCTCCAGCTGAGTCCGGTGGTGTCTGGGAGGTCTACGGGGTGATGGTAATTCGCCCCGATCCAGAACAAGGAGTTCAGCGTCGCGTCGTCAAGCCCCGTCCAAACAGCGAGTCCGCTGAACTCCCTCGCAAACTCGTCCAGCGGTAGATCTCGGCCGGCCAGGGCAATGATGCGATATGATAAACTCCATCTTACGGTAGTGGTCTGTTCTTCTGTTATGCGTCGGGTGGTTGTGGTAAAAAGGCGCACGAAGAAGGAATAAACAAAAGGAGTATTCTTTATTTAAAGGCATCAACTCACACTTGACATTTGTTTAACTTAAGAACAGACAAACCCATGAGGAGAACTGAGGACCTTTAAAGGGATCGGGACAAAGAAACAAACGAGATAATTAATTAAACACAGGTGATGAGGATGATAGATAATTAACTAATGACAGGAAAAAACAAATATGGGCAAAACAGGAAACTAAACAGAAACCAAACCGTGACAAAGTGAAACAAGGACACCTTAAAATAAAGTGTTACCAATCTTACTATCCCCAAACTTTTGAATGGTAGTGTGTGATTTAGTTTTCTGCTTTGTGAGATATTTTTAAAATAGCAACTGGAATATACAATGATATAAATGACATTTCTACCATGTATATCACTGATTACATGATACAGATTATCACTGCGTTCAGCTTTATTTGAGGGTACACTGTGCATTTGCTGTTTGATAACTCTTTCCATCTTGCTTTAGGCTGTCTGGTGATAGCTGAAGCCTTCCTATGAGGTGAGCATATCAGTGTGGACCCCCGCCTCCCCTCCCAGTGCCAGCAGCAGCAACAGCAGCAGGACTAAGGGATGTCACAAGTATTCCTCCTTCTGACCCTGCTCAGTTTCTCCTCCTGCATCCAGGTCAGAGCTTGGCCCTGCTTTATGTACTTTATACTTTAGCATACGTTTAAGAAGAGTACTTTTTATAGAAGTAATGTACTTTAAAAGAATATACTTAAGTGTGAGTTAAATGTTATTTGCAATTAAATGTAAATGCATCATAGTTTAAATTTATTTTAAATGTAATTTTAACTTTAGAGTGCTTTATTGACCCACTTAAGCAAGACTGAAGTACATCTTAAAATTTCATTTCATAATTATTTCTGTTGTCTTTAAAACATGGTTAAAGTGTGCTGACGAATGTACTCACTAGCATTTATGGTAAAATTTTAATTTATATTGGAACTTGTTTATCATCTATTTAAATATTTTGCATGTATATCATATATCATAAACATTTCATATGTTTAAATGTATAATAAAATTAGTACAAGCACTTTAAATGTTCTTTAGTCAAATTAACATCAACACAAATAAACATCAACAAAATAAGTGTACTGCTAAAGATAATGAGTACATGGCCTACTGATATACATATATGGTTATTTTTTATTTTTTTATTCGCGCACTGCATACATTTCATTTTAGATAATTAAGTTTGTGTTAACATCTAGCCAGATAAATATATAAATAAAGCTGAGAACAAATAGAAATGCCACACATGCACTGCTCAGCTATTTTTCGAGTTGGCTTAGAGTCGGAGCATTATGCAACTCACTGAAGATTAGATTAGCCATTAATTCAGCATATTTATGTGAGAAAAAAAGAAAGAAAAACAAGAACATCACAGAGATTCATTAATAAAGCCCAGATTGCAGAAGTACTGCAATCGCTGTATTTTATGGTTAGACTTCAATACTTCAACA
Organism: Barbus barbus; assembly: GCF_936440315.1. Classification (NCBI taxonomy): domain Eukaryota; kingdom Metazoa; phylum Chordata; class Actinopteri; order Cypriniformes; family Cyprinidae; genus Barbus; species Barbus barbus. Next base: position 22,234,802 of record NC_136731.1, on the reverse strand, counting down.
CCCAAGGTAAGTTCAAGTTCAAGTTCAAGTCAGCTTTATTGTCAATTCTTCCACATGTACAGTACATACATACAGAGAATCGAAATTGCATTACTCTCAGACCCTTGGTGCATACAGTTAACATTAAACACGTTCAGATACAGATAAATACAGTTTAAACATATGTACATACAACTATACAATTATACAAATGAGGATATTGTAGAAAAAAATAAGAATTAGATCGATAAAGTGGCATAAGGCGCATGGCAGATAGAGTGCAAAACCAGTTAAATAAACAACACTGTGTAGATATATTTGTAGTGCAAAAGAGCTTATCAGTCTGAGGACATTGTAGAAAATAAAAACAAGAGAGATAGATAAAGTGCATAAGGCACATGGCAGAATAGATGGAGTGCAAACCAGTTGAATGTACAAAAACAAAAACAAAACTGTGCAGATGTTTTGTTTTGTTATGAGTGTAGTGCAAGAAGAGCTTATCAGTCTGTTAAAGTGACAAGTCGAAGAGACTGTTCGGATAGTTTTTGTCAGACTACCCGAAGAGGTAATTTGCAGTCAATGTTGGATGGGTAGTGATCAGCCAATGCTGCACACGTGACAGGTGCCGGTTACAGTTGTTGGTCGGTGGGGGGGGGGGGGGGGGGGGGGGGGGGGGTGTCACAGAGTCAGAGTTCCTAGTGTGTTGCTGTGTTAAATGGGGGTGAAAGAGGGGAGGGGGGGCAAGGACGGGAGGGAGTTCAGCTTCCTGACAGCCTGATGTATGAAGCTGTCCTTCAGTCTGCTGGTCCTCGCCTGGAGACTCCGCAGTCTCCTCCCTGATGGCAGCAGACTGAAGAAGCTGTGTGTCGGGTGGGTGGGATCGCCTGCAATGCGGAGGGCTTTGCGGGTGAGACGGGTGCTGTAGATAAGTGACGCAACACACCAGCTTTGTTGTTTGTAATGGGATGTTCACTAGAGTCCAGGCCCCGATCTGAACTGTGTTTTCATACAGACACTAACTGATGTCATCCAGAGCTGCACTACATGATGGTTTAGCTCTTTATATTTGAATGCTGTTTGCTCGGTGGTCTGCTGTTATGTGCTTATATAATATATTTTATAAGCACATGTCACTTTACTTGGGAAAGACCAGCCGTGACATTCTTTTAGCTAACTTATTTTGTGTTTTACAGAAAAAAAAATGGAATTATAATACTTAATTCATGTAAAAATTTTCATGCAGTCTTACTAATTGGCTTTCGCAGGTGTCATCTGCTGCATCCCTCAAAACTTTGATGGCAAGATGGATGATGTACCGAGATGAATGTTTTCAAAATGTTAGCAGAGAACCACCGATGACAGGTGAGTTGATCAGCATCCTTCCACAAGTAATGGCTGGAGTCGCAGTCACAGTCATGTGTAAGTTCAGCAGGGGTCTTTCACAGACCCTGTCGACAGCCATGATGAAAGTGCACGGTGCTGTTAAGGGATGTATGTTGGAAAACACTGCTGAGACCTCTGATTCGGTGTTATATCACATACTAATCCTGTCCAGCACAGCAAACAGAGCAGTGGAGACTTTAACATTAATGGTTGATTTCCAGGTCTTGTGTGCAACAAAACATTTGATAAGTATGCCTGCTGGCCGGATGCACTGCCCAATACTACAGTGAGTGTGGCCTGCCCCTGGTACCTGCCCTGGCACAAGGAAGGTAAGACTGCTTGACATTTATTTTAATTGCGGTTTAAAGGAATAGTTCACCCAAAATGAAAATTTGCTGGAAATGCAAACAATATCGGTGTCGATTTCATCACTTATTTACCAATGACTCCTCTGCAGTGAATGGGTGCGACTGATAAAAAACAACTGATAAAAACATCACAATAATCCACACAACTGCAGTCCATCAATGTCTTCTGAAGTGAAAAGCTGCATGTTTGTAAGAAAAAAAATACATATGTGCATATTTCTCTCCTGACTCAGATAAGATGACTTTTTCACTGGAGAGAGTAATATTATGAATAGAGGTTATTATGTCTTAATGATGGATTTGTTTATTACAAACACACAGATTTTCACTTTACAAAAGTTGCTAATTGATGATCTAGAGATGTGTGGATTATTGTGATGGTTTTAAAAGCCGTTTGGACTCTCATTCTGACGGCACCCATTCGCTGCAGAGGATCCATTGGTAAGCAACTGATGTAATACTCAATTTCTCCAAATCTGTTCTAAAGAAGAAACAAACTCATCTAAATCTTGGATAACCTGAGGGTGAGTACATTTTCAGCAAATTTGTATTTTTGGGTGAACTATTCCTTTAAGATTTATTCACATTTACAAGCCAGTCTGGGTCATTTTCCATTAACAGTTGACTTTTTGTTTGTCAGGTTACAAAAACAAAAATGAAACTTAAAACATATTTACACTTAAGTACTGACAGTCAAAAGACTCCAAACCCCTTCCTTCTTCTAATTCAGAAAATTATCAATTATTTGTGTTATTTATAACAGCTATTTATGGCTCTAACATTTAATGAATCACAGTTGTACACATTGCCACCATTATTCACATTGCATAAAATAGGTTTCATTTTCTTAATGCAAAATACAATTTTGTATTCTTTTAATTTTGGGATAAAATATAAGCTGGGCATGTATTGATAGGTGGCACAATATTTATGAGAACGAGTAAATACAGGTCCATAATAGAAAGTATTATAAGAAAAAGTATTCTATGTGGCTGCACTTTAAATAATGCACTTCTTTTAGCTTATCTAATTTAATACCACACATACACGACACTCTCTTATGCATCCTTTGTGACCACACAATCTGTGTATGTGTTTGTGTGTCAGTCCAACATGGCTTCGTGTATCTGGAGTGTGATGCAGATGGACAATATAGCAAACAGAAGAATGCCAGCGAATGTCTATCACGTGATCCCACACAAATCAACATGGTATGTGAACAGGCCATTGTTATATTAGATATATGTTAACTCTTAAACATGTTAAAGATGAATTATGTTAATTTTTACACCACTAAGCGCTAGAATACACTAAACGACTTTTAAAATCTGAAAATTCCCTTGAAAGTCAAAATATCAAACATGTTTGTTTTCTGTGAAATCTGCAGACTGGCTCTGATTTGTTGCAACTAGTGTCGCTCTGCCAAAACTGCAAAAAGAGCTAAACCATCATGTAGTGTATTCCAGCCTTAATGCAGAATTATATTTTACACATTTTTTTCTTTTCAAATAATTTCTTTTTAAATATAGTCCCTGTTTCATGGTGTGATATTTATTCGGATGTAATTTGACCAGCAAAAAAATTATATTGTAACATACCATATTTGAAATAAAAGTTTCAAAAATGTTTGAAAAAAGTTGAATTATTTGTTTAAATATTTATCAAACATACTGTAGAAAACATTTATCCATATAATTTTTAACCTGTAAGACCCTAATATAATAGCTCAATAAGTATACTGAAATATTAATAGAATTACAGTGTGTTCAATGGATTGTACTGTTGTTTAACGTCATACCGATTGTTCAGCTGACAAAACATCTTTCCGAAGATTTTCAGTGGACAAGAACTGCATAAAACATTTTATAAAGTAGTGAGTTTTAAAAAAGACGTGATAGTAAGACCTTTATACAGTACATGTCAATGTAAAGACTGAAAGTCTATCCGTCACAGTCTCATTTCCATCCACCCTAAATTGAGTATGGTGTTCACCTGTGCATTTGTGTCATTGTCTGAGCAGATATATTTGTATGTCTGTGTGCAGCAGCACTACGGACGGATTCTCAGTCAGTTCCGGACTATGTACACCATTGGATATTCCCTGTCTCTTGCGGCGCTGGTGCTGGCGTTGGGCATCCTGGTGGCCTTTAGGTAACACTCAAGCCAACTGGGAATTTATTCCTTCTGCTTACATTTAAAATTTAATTCGTGTTTAGGATCTTTGGTTGTGTCTGTGGTAAAGGAGTTGGGCTTCTATGTGTGAACGGTGTAATGCTTTTTGACTTTTAGTCATTGCACTCTGATCCCCTGCAGGAAGCTGCACTGCATGAGAAACAACATCCACATGAACTTGTTTGCCTCCTTCATCCTGCGAGCCTCTTCTATTCTCATCAAAGATGCCATGTTGGAAAGGCCTGATGACTTCCATGTTGGTCAGGACATCACCACTGAACTGGAGGTGGAGTGGCTGGTTAAAAACGAGGTCCAATAACCTGCTGTTTTTATTTGTTATTATTGTTATTAAAAGATGATAATATACTGTACTAGCATTCAAAGGTTTTTAGTACTTTTTTATGTTTTTGAAAGAAAAACTCACCCTCTAATTCTCACCAAGACTGCATTTATTTTCAATAGAAAAACTGTAATACTGTGAAGTATAATTATAATTTAATATAGCTGTTTCCTATTTGATTATGTTAAAATGTATTCTATTTAATTTACTTCTGTGATGGTAAAGCTGAATTTAATCATTACTCCAGTCTTCAATGTCACATGATTCTTCAGAAATCATTCTAATATGCTGATTTACTGCTCAAGAGACATTTCTTATTATCAATGTTAAAACACTTGCTGCTTAATATTTTTGTTATTTTCAGGATTCTTTGATCAGAAAATTGAGTAAAAAAAGCATTTATTGGAAATAGAAAATGTCTCCTTTTTAAATTTCCTTTGTCTTTTGATCAATTTAATGCATCCTTGCTGAATAAAAGTATATAAAAAAAACCTTACAAACCCCAAACTTTTAAATTGCAGTGTGTATCTTTGGATTCAT